>NW_024884475.1:46977903-47493025 GCF_019232065.1 Centrocercus urophasianus
GTGAGCTCATCAAGCGCAATTTGCTAAGCAAGAGTTAAAATACATCTATATTAAAAAAAAAAAAGAGCTGGGAGGGCGGCGCGGTGGTACAGCGCTTCTCTCCGCCGGGGGATCGCGTGGCGTGGCTCCCCCAGCACTTGCGGCCGGGATCGGGGCGGGGCGGGACAGGACAGCTCCCGTCTGTTCCCGCCGCGCTCCCTCGTGCCGTCGGGACGGCGCATCTCCGCGGATCAATGGAGCCCCGCGGAGGCGGCAGAGATGCGGGGCCGCGGGCCGGAGACGAGCATCGCCGCGGCTCAGGGACACCGGGGCTTGCAATTCCCTTTCTAGTCCGTCCTCCTCGGCGCTGCGTGGACCGCGGGAGGAGCTGTGCCGGACCGGGAGCCGTGGGATGTTCCCCCCACTTCGGGAGGAAATCCGAGAGCTGGAGGTGTCGAGGGCATGTGGTTCTACTGCCTTGTTGCATCATTTGAGCTCCGAGTCCGAGTTCAGCTGCTCGCTCCTAGGTCACCGTTCCCTTTCCTCTAAGCAATACGGGAGAACAAACGCTCGGGTAAGCTCACAGCGAGCCAGTGAGTGCCCTTTCAGCTTAATCTCCTTGAGCAGCAGGGAAGTGTACCCACTTGCAGCATATGCTTAGAACATGTGTCATAAAATAACAATACATCTACCTTCCTTTTTTTCTGACCCCTATATAAAATTTATCAGCTGTGGCCCAAATTTATATTGATGGTTTAAAATATTTCTAAGTGACAGGGTCTAAATCCTAACAGTGAGAACTCTCTTCCTGTGTCCAGAGTGTGTCTCTAGAAACAGCAGGGAGCAGCGTCCTTCCCATGGTTAGATTGATCTCATCCAACTGCAGAACTGCCTTTTGCAGAAAGCATTTCCTACACATGCATAATACAATAGGATAGGCAGCTAGCAATTATTTTTAGGAGACTAGCTGGAGATAAAGGGAAGCTTGTGGGAGGAACAGAAGTCTGAAGGTGGGGTGGGAGGGAAAAGTGCAATGCTGAGAAATAGGACTAGAGGGGACCTCAGGAGGTCAGCTCCCGCACAGCTCTGCCCCAAGGCACAATCACTGCACCTCTGTCATTCCTGACAAGCGCTGGGCTAACGCATCTAGAAGCCTCCAGTGACAGCACCGCTCCAGCCTCTTCAGCCAGTTTGTTCTGACTTGCAGCTAACTTTTCTTTCGTGTGTAACCTGAACCTGCTTTGCTGCGATTTCAAGCAATTATACCAAGGATCAGAAGAGTATTCTCCTCGGTTTTTACATTGCAAAAGCTCACTTCTTTGCTTAGTGTTCCACAAACAGCCCAGGACATCGCAAACGCTGATGTGTTGTACCATTCACCATGAAGGTATTCGGCTGATCTGCATCTCTCTTGAAGTCCGACATACAAAACTGAGCATGATACACCACTTGGGTGCTTGTAGGAGAAGGAGGATAATTGTGCACCATGTGTGCTCTTTTTCTAAGCTTCCGTGTGGAGTGCACGCTTTGTTTGCAGCAGCTTCATGCTGTTACCTAACGACTGTTTTGTGAGGGTTTTAAGCTCTGGTTGTTAATGTTTTCCTTGAACCAAATCCCACCTCTTCCATTGTTCCCATCTCTGTTCCTATGGGTGAATACATCACCCTTTTGCCCTGTTTCCACTGCATATTAGCATTTTCCTTCCAGAATTTGTCAAGAGCACTTTGTGTTTAAGCCAGTCATATACAAATATAATAGAATCAATTTGTGTTCTTTAAACCAGGCTGTTAGTGTGAACTTGGGTGGATTCAGATCCAGGACAGATAGAGCCTTACAGAGTTTGCAGAAGACAGAATCCCACATTCAGTAGTGAGCCACTGCTATTTTATTCTCTTTTATGTTATATTTTATGTGCAGTTTCCAGGCAATCCTTTCACTCACCTTCAGTAGCTGCAAGACCTACATGAACTAGTCTTTCTTAGACCAGCATCATGTGCAAGGCTTTGCTCTGCTGTCTTAGTGACAAAGGAGAGACATCAGTATTTTTCTTTCACCCCAGCCAGGCTACAAGGATATCATGGTATCAGGTCCAAAAGACTTACATTAAAAAGTTTTGTTTGGTATTCCTGAAGCTGAATCTGCCAAAAAGTAGGAGTATTCACAAAAATCAAAGGGCACTAATCTCCTTGCCAGGAATTCCACTTACTTTTCAGCTAGACATTCAGGGTGAGGGAACTTAGGTAGCACGTGGAAGATTTTGATTCAGCTGCCATTTTATCTGCAGGGATCCAGCCCCAATGTTCTACTCATTGTGAGAAGCGTAATAGCTAGAACCATCAATTGCTATAAGTTTGTATAATAATTGAATAGAAAAAGAAGCTGACAGGAAAGATGGGGCATCCTGGAATTCCAACAGCTTGATTGTTAAGTCCCTCTCCTGAACTAAAAGGGAATGCAAACATTCACATTCACTCTCAGGAGATGGAATTCAATTTCCAAAAAAATGAGAGTGACTTTGTGGTAGCACCTGTCCATAATTCACGAATTCAGGTCTCCTTTGTGAAGAATAAAGGCACTGTTTCAGCAAATATTTTTTTCCACACAATCGTAAGCCATCTAGCCATAATAAGAATTGCTGAGATTTTAAGATGCTAATGAAACTTAAAGGAGAAAAAAGTAAAGAAAAAGAAACCTTAAAGTCCTTGCTTGGTGATTTAGAAGCTTCAGCCACACATCAACACAAGTGACAATAATGTATGCTCGCCCTAGAAAAACTTGTAGTAGGATATAGTTTCTTAAGGGGGAATACCTTCAGAACTTAAAATATTTGCTGTTTGGAATCTTCAGCCATATATTAAAAAGAACAATAAAGGTGCATTATAAGACTCTGTATACCTTAGCTCCATAATTTAGTGGATATGCTTTTGTATCTGCTCCTACGTGGGTGCTCTTAAGACAAAACGCCCACCAAGACTTCTGTTACAACTCAGAACCAGAAAACAGAACAGATTACAGAGCGCCCTGGTGCGGATGGGAGCTTTCCAGGGAGATGAGAAACTTTCCCGCTATGCGTTTGTACCTAGAAGTTGAACTCAGACAGCATGTAAAGTGCATTCGTTAAGATCACAGCTTTACATGCAGAGTTACTCACAAGACTCCCACTCACAGCTGATCAATACACTGCATGCAAGAAAGCTACAACAGCGCATAGCTGCAGCAGCTCAACTGCACTTGTGTGAAATAGATCCCATCATTGTGATCCCTGTTACAAACAGCAGAGGTTTATACACTCTAAATTAAAAATAAATCTAGTAAAACGATGATTAATGGTCTGTAATATTACTATATAAAAGAGTGAATGAAGATAAGGGAATAGGAGTTTATTTTGATTACAACATTTACCTCCAGTGTTACAGTTGGTATTACAGCTGGAAATATTATCATGGTGAAAATGGGAAAAGAAACAGAGAAGAAACACTCACCTGTATCCAGAGTTCACAGGAAAGACTCCACAGAAGAGGGACCTCCAAAAAGAGATCCTTCCCCAGTGGCAGTCATCCCTTAAATGGGATCTAAGACAGGTGCAGCCAGACTCCATCACTTCCAGTCACGTAGGTGAATTGCCTTCACCTATTTTCCTATGACTGACTCAGTCTTTTCCTCAGGTGATCAATCAGTGGTTCAGGCCATGACTCAACAGTTTCCATACACTCCAGGTAACTCAGGATGTAAAATAGTTATTCAGCTTAGCTATTACAGAACAGTTTTAAAGCCAGGATGAGGGGAAAAGGGTTCTTTTCTTCTACTACTTCAAGCCCTATCTGGAGAGGTCTGTTGTTCTGATATTTAGGGCACTGACACACTTTTGTCATGGCTGTTTTTCATCCTCAGACCCCCAAAGGTTTTTCACGGCACATCAGATACTCCCTCACTTAACCTTGACTAAAACCTCCAGGCAAACACATGACACTGGTAGCCCACTAGAAATGGAAATTTGTTGTGATAGGAAGGAACACCTTAAGAAAAGTTCAAAATCCAAAATCCTCCAAACTCCTGCAGAAAACATACATTCTCAATGTATTCTGCAGAGGAAACTTTCAATGTATTTACCTCAAAACCCCAAGTGATTGATTATATATATACTGGTTATAAATAACATCACATGTAGCAGGTTTTTTTTCTTATTGATCTCTTTTATTTGGCTGAGGAACTTCTGCTAAGGGAGAAGGGGAAGCTTAGGAACCCTCCTACTCATATGGGAAATATAAAAGTTCAGCCCCCAGAGAAAAACACAAGAGGAGTTTAAGTCCCTTTTGCCAAAAGTTTTGGATCTTGACTTGTATTTTTAAGATAATAGGTTTGCCAACATTACATGGAATAAACAAAAAAACAAACAAAAAAACCCCAACAAAAATACTTCAGAAGTATCATGCAAACAGTTCTTAAAGTCTTAATTCTAATAAATCAGAAGAAATCTTCTTTTTAGCTGGTGGAGATTTTCCAGTCAGAGTACACCTGAAAATACATCAGCTCCATAGAAAGCTTATTAGAGGCTAAAATAATGAAATTATATGAAAAGTTTCTTTGAGTGTCTGTAAAAATCTTTGAGATTTAGAAAACTGTTTCATTCCTATTCTAAAATTCCAACATTTAGTTTAAATTCCAAAACAAAACTATTGCTCCACTAAAAGTCTATAAAAAACATAGAACTTAAATGAGTAATGCTAAAGCCATGAATTATTTCCACTTTCAAATCTTTGTTCTGTTTGACTAGCCGGATGATGGATGATTGCTGCTTCTTTGTGGCTGTGCTACTATAAACTCAAGAAAGCAAACAAAAATGCTGATAGATCAGACTTTTTGGCAGTTACCTCACAAGTGCAGATTCACTGCTGCACAAAAGAAATCACTGGAATGTAAGGATAATCAGAAAAGTTTATTTTGAGACAGAAAATCAGTACAATGTCAAATATTTCTAAATAGCTCAGTATTCATAAAACACTGATGTCAGGAAAAAATAGTTTTCCATTCTTCCTTTCACAAAAATCCACTGTAATTAGGACCTAAATGTGGCAGAGAACATGTCATTTGCAGGAAGTTGGATGAACAAAATTATCTTTTTTTAGATCATCTTTTCAACAAACAGAAACAACTTATTATATTTACAAAAATCAGCGAACTCAGCTCTGCATTAACTTGGAAAAGCATTCAGCTCTTTATGGATCCTCGTCTTAGATATTCTCTTTGGCCAGTTTCACAGAACTTGCTGTACACTTTTCAAAGGCCTCTCATCAACATTACTCTTTTCATATCTTGGAGTTTCCTTTGGTTAGTAATCCACAGGGCCTTTGCACTCTCATTTCACAGCCTTATTCAGGTTGGACCTAACATAGTGTTATATCACTGAAAATGAAGCAGTGTGTTCTGAAAAACTGAAGGTTGAAAGTCTCACCAAATTTGTAAAATGTGAAGAATACTTCAAATGTTAACAGAAGTTACCTTCAGTTCTGATTTCTTGCTAGAGACATCACCAACAACCTTTGGAGATGTCTGCACCATAGGAGAGGGAAAGGGGATAGAGGAAACTCCTCAATGCTTACTTGCTCATTTGCTCCCAGTTTCCTTTTGGGCTCCTCCAGACGGTTCTCATCAAGAAAAAGCATTGAGAAGCCTTTCTTTCAGTTAACCGTACTGAAAGGCAGAATGGATGAGAAAGCACCAAGTTGTAATTTCTCTGTCATCCCCCAAGCAGGGTGACTCCTACATGTCCGAAACTCCCCACCACACCTTCCTGCCACTCCTTAGGAGGCATTGCACGTCATTGGGGTTTCAAGAAAGTCTGAGGCTTATACAGAGATCTCACATCACATCAAAGACTTTTATCTCTTTCCACTGTGTCAGAGATCAAGACATCATTTTGTAGAGGTGAGAAAAACAAAATGTTGGTTTGCTGCTAATGTGGTATTTCCCCGGTGAAACGGCAGCTAACTGTTCATTACTGTGAAGTAAATCTGGGGAAACAAATGCCATTTGCTTCATTTTGGAGATGAGGAAGCTGCCAAAGATAATTCAGGTGAAAATCATAATGCTGAGAGTTCCAGGCTCATCAGTGCAACTTTCTAGTACAAATACATGTAAAAGCATGAAACGAGAAGAAACATATTTATACTATATTTCGAGAAGATAGAGATATGCTGAATTCAAACATGTATTGCTGAAATGTATCATAGATACCATAGAAAGCAAGGTAATGGTTTTAAATACTCTGTGCAACCTAGCAATTGCACCTCTTTAATGTAAATTATTACTCCATCATTAAGGAAAAAAGGTCATTTTATTTAAAACAACAGTCCTCAAAATTAGTGATGTCTCGTGAGCTACATGAATGCACGTTGGTGCATTGATTCTCTTATATCCAAATAAGGAAATAAATGCAGGAAGAAACAGGACTTAAGAGAAATTGTTCATTTTAGGAAATACTTTTCTAAGGGTTATTAGCGAGAAATTTTTCTACTTTTACACTATTAGCACATTTAACATTTTATGTACAAAACAGAGATAAACCAACCAAAGGTTAAAACAAACAAACAAACAAACAAAACAAAACCAAAAAAACAACAGTAGACCAATAGTTACCTGTCAGATTGATTGACAGTCCAGGTCCAGCTAACTGGAGATTCAATGTTTTTTTCACGGAAGTTGTTCTCCACATTTCAAAATACTTAGTCCTCAAGAGAAATGGAAGGCTTCCTTGGCTAGTATAATTCAGACATCACAAATTATCCTTTCAGTTTCAGACTTCATTCACGCTGATTGGATATTCAACAGTACTAAAACCTAGAGTACATTAAAGGATCCAATGTAAGAAATACAGATATAACTGGATATTATAAAGGAAATGAAAACTAACCAAAGAGCTTCATTAAATGGTTATTGAAATTTTTGACCCAATAAGTTCAATAAATTTTACATTAGCCAAAGGTGAGAAAATAGAGTACTAATATCCATAAGTTAAAAATGTGTTACAACTAATTAGCTTCTTCTCAGTTTTTCCTCAGACTCTGGTAAGAGAAAAGGTAATAGCTATCAAGAAACTGAAGACAGAGACAATTTTAGCAAACTGTGTAGGAATCTCCATGAGCTAACCCCTTTTATGAAAATTCATGAAAGCTGCCAATTTCTGGTGTGAAAATACTCATGAATCCGAAGTTTTGAGACACACAATACTGTATACTGCTAAATCTTGTTTTTCCTCCAAATAGCTAGAAGCAGCATGAGGTGCTAGTACTGGAGCAACTTAACTTCAGAGAGCTGATAGTCCTTAGACAACACTGAGATGTACATGGGGAAAGCCAATAACATCCTGTGCTACCCTACTGTGAATCAATAAGTGTTCTGTCCTGTCCTGTCTTTCCAGAGTTAGGGCTCTCAAACACTTGTATCTGGCTTGAGTTTTTTCTCAAAGGACAGCTTCATTCCAGTTCCAGCGATCTGGTGCAAATGAGAGCTGAATAAGGCTGCAATGAGAAGGTATTTGTTCACACGGCTTGAAAATCTTATTAAAAAGAAGCTAACATTTTCTAAACAAATTGTAGTTCTGCGGCAATGCCTGATCTTAGCAACCATAGCTTGGACTTTTTTCCCCTCTCATTTAGAGGAAACATTTTTAATAATTAGGATGGAGAAGGCCTTCTACACCTAGAGGAGCTAATTTTAGTTAATACAAAATCAAGAGGACCAGTCCTTATTCACAGATAAAAAATAGCTAAGAATGGAGCCAAATGGGTTTTCAAAATTTTTCTTCACTAAGTTAATGGTAAATTTAAGAATATCTGATGTTAAGAGCTCTTTACAAAGTGACTAATAAACTGGTCAAAAATTCCCCAGAAATTTTCCCTGGTATGTACATCAGCCATTTTAGATATACTAGAACAGGGAGAGGAAAAATGGTTTTCTACTGAAATTATAGATTCTATTAAAAAAAAAAAAATTAGAAATGGCCCTAGTATGGAACCAAATGTATTTGTTAAAAACTAGAAACAAGTGAAAACCGTGAACATTATAAGGAAACTTTCTTACTTTGAACTAAAGATAATTTTGAATAAAATTAAAAGCAAAACTTTTGTTTGAATCTAAATGAGGGCTTTGGTTTAGTCCCAAATGACTATTCTTTTTCAGTTCTTATTTTGGGCCATCAGGAAGGCCATCACCATCCCTCTCCTACCCAACTGGATGCCCACTTACACATATTTAGCGGAGCAGTGTTTTTCCTCCATGTTTCCTTTCCATGTTTTAAGTGAATTTGAATGGAGGGCATTGTCACTCCATGAATGTATAATATTAGAGCTAATTATTCTGACACAGAAACTAAGGTGATGCAGATCTTCACCAATCCCAAAAGCATGCAATGGGAATGTCAAAGGAAGCAAGTAGACAAAGAGTCACTACTGTTCGATTGACTCAGAAATAGTTAGGGATATCGAAGTTTCTTGTGAAACATTAAAAATTGTGTCTGAAGCTATCACACCTGCACTAAATGCTTTCCAGCCCTTAGTAAACATCCAGAGTGTTTGGCATTATTGGTATTAAGCCTAACTGATACATTTTAAGCTTTTCAAGACCATTTTGCTTATTTGGGCAAAACTGAAGGCAGTATCAGCACAAGTTTATGGGAGTCAAAATATCTTGGCCTGGGAGTCAAAATGTCATGGCATCACAGGCTCTTTTCAGATACCTTTAGGTACAAGAACAAGTGAAATTATCATCTTTTCTTTCTTTCAGGTCTTATGCAGTGACATTCTCCTAGCAGAACTTCCTTGCCAAGATAACAGTTCCCATCTGTCATTCACCCTTCATGTTTCTCAAAGGAGTTAAAAAGCCTGACAGTTTCCATGAATAACAATGACACATACTCATATCTTGCAAGGAGGCACAAATTCTATCGATAAAAAGAGGGGAAAAATCCCACAGTGTTTAAAGAGTTCTCTGAGCACTGTTTATATCTGGTTTTGAGTGAGGATAGAGCTGCCATTGCGCAAAAGTCATCTACTCTCTTTTTGTCACTTACCATGTAATTGCTGAGTAGGGTCACTGTAATTAGGACTACAAACACAAATCTGTTCTGTCACCAAGCTCTCATTCTTTTACAAACCAGACTCTATTTTATTTTACGATATCCCTCACTTAGTTACATTCCAACAGATTTTTATATGGAATTATTGACAATGTTTATTCATTAGAACTTAAAAAAAAATGCTTAAACATATTAATTTGAACTTTTTTTTTTTTTTTTTTTTTTTTTAATCTACCCTAAAAACATAGCACAGGAACGTGTTTTGAAAAAGATGCTCACAAGTAGCACACTGAAAAAGTTCCTTTACTGCTGTAAGTAGTTTTCATGGTAGCATTAACAAATACAGTTATATTGGTACAGCTATAGGTGCACATCTACATGATGCAATTTTCAGAAAGACTGCACCTATCCATTTAGTAATAAAGTTTATTTTGTAAATGCTGAAAACAATGGAAAGAAGTCTTAAAAAGGACCACAACTGAACTTATCTCAGTTTGATCATTAATAACACAGTAACACATCAACATTTGGTCAAGCTCACATCACTCTAAACATTATTCCTAGCACGAGTTAATTTAAATTTCAGCATGAAAAATTTGTTCTGGTCTCTCAAGGTTCTGTTCAGAGAAAAAAATTTAACCCATATCTTATATTAAATGTCATTATCAAAGGAAAGAGATGACATCTGCACACAGAACTGCATTTAGCTGCACTTTTCGTTATTGGTGTAAGTTATTTGGTACTTTGTTTTTCCTTCAGCTACATTATTGAATTTCTGACTGTACTCAGTCAAGCTGACTGGGAAATATACCTCATGTCTTTAGGGGATAGGCACTATTTCAGATTATAATTTAGATATATATTCCTTTTTATGTATTAATTTGTCTTCATCGTGTAAAATTCAGCTCTTGTAGAGGCTGGTCAAGCACTGCTCTTGGTGAAAAATATGTTGAATATTATGTCAGTAATCTTGGGGCATGCTAGTGACATTTTGAGAGACATCAGCAATAAAGAAAATTAAAATGTTATACACAAATAGCTAGATGGCCTTGAGGATTACAATAATAAAAGAAAACTGAGTAGTACAGTTTGGGGCAAGATAATATACAAAATGTCCTGCAAAAACAAAAGATTTTGAGAGTAAAATTTCAAATAATAGACTAAAGTAGCATCAGCTATTAGAAAAAAATCTAATTAACATGCTTGAAGAGGATCTCACTAACTTTATGGTTAGAAAAATGCATTTTGATTATGTGAAATTACAGGGATTTCACTTGATAAATCCAGGGATCCCTTCTGGCCAGAGAAGCTCAGGTGATTTGATCAATCCGTTTGACTAATGTTTCTCTTCCCTCCTTACTTAACAAATATTTTGAAGAATTATAAAAGTCTCTGAACTATGTATTTCCCTTCCTCCTCAAGGACCATATGCATTTTCTTACTTAGCTTCCTAATTGTCCAGTTCCTTCAAGAACATTATGCTTACAATTCAAACTGCCAATGGCTTTGTCTCTTTGACAAGTCAGCTACTAAAGGAAAAGAAGATGAAGCAGACAGTATCCAGAAAGAGATACATTGTTTCTGCCTAGCTGAAACCTTATTGAAACCGAGCTGAAATTGGGTCAGAGCACCTTCTAAGGCAAACAATACTGTGACTTCTATGCATTGAGTCACACAAACCTAGTTCCTCTTTCAGCTGATTCAGAGCAAAGGTCTAAAACAAAAAGACAAAATTGGTCTTAAGATTTTTTTTTTCATATTTTCGTAGGGAGCAAGCTATGTGACTCCAGAAGATGATTTCCAGCATGCTTGAGTGCTATGGTCAGTATGACGTATGACTGTGTAAGAGTATTGACAATAGGTCAGAAAATGTCAAAGCTCTTCAGTACACGTAATGATAAAGTGATACACAAAAGATCTATTTCTGGGGAGAATCCACCCCCATAGAGGTCCTGAAGTAATACTCAAATACTGTTTTTATTTCTTATGGTTTCATTGGTTGTTGGTTTTTGTTTTGTTTTGTTTTGTTTTTGCTAGCATGCCAGACATTTTTCATGGACAAACCCCCAAAAGAAGTTCAGCAGAATTTTATATACAAACAAGTTTCAGAAAATCATGCATCAATAACCTATTTTATTAAGATAGTGTTTGAGGTAAGGAAAAATCCAACATTGCACACATTTATTATATTGATTAATACAGCATAGTCACAGAATGTTTAAAACTCTGGGAACTGAAAATTCATAAATTGTCTTAGGAATGAGATGCCAATGTTTTTAAATAGCAGAATCTATGACACAATATGATGCCCCTGGACAGGCTTGGTTAGTCATCTTCCCAGATTAGTCCACACACAGCTATCTGTATCAGACAGAAGGGTTGATGACTCTTCCTAAAAGACCCAAAAGCATGTCCTAAAACTAATAACTGTCATTCTAACTACTTGTATCTAAAACACAATGACTCTAACAACATGAACTATGTAATGATTTTATTTGGTGGAATGCTGGGAGATGAGTATTATGTTACATGCCGGTATGTGTGATCATTTTCTTATTTTTCAAACTGCACTGACCTTATTTTTCATCTTTTTCTTAAGGTGTGTGAGGAAGAAGTTATTCCTTTGTGGAAGATAAAAACAGAATTTAAAAGCTGAGTCTAATGTAAAAAATGGCAGAGTAAGAAATATGAAGTATATGCTATACAGGTTTTCAAGATAGATAGAAACAACACCCAAAAGCTTCACCAAGGCAGATCAGTTTTGAGATGTGTACTGAGATGCTTTAGGCAGAAAGTGCACTTTTATGACCACCAAATTTTCATAAGCATAGCAAAATGATGAGGAAGTTAAAGAAGTTCAGAAAACAAAAGAATAAGAATGGGCTTGATGGAAGCAATATAAAACATCCAAACAGCAACAAAAAAACAGCCGCTTAACTCAGAATTTAGAATAAAACCTTTTATCCTGTTTGTATTTCTAAACAAAGTCTTCAAAATGCAGTAACCTGCAAATTATAATTATTACTTCTGATAGCTTAGCAAAATGTCCATTCTTCCTAACTACTTCTCAATAGAACATCCTATGCTTCAAAAAAGTCTTATGACTATCTGAAGTTACAGTACCAATCAGTAAGTTCAGGACAGTAATATAAGACATGTAAGTTTTCAATACAATTCAAGTTGCATGACAACAGTGCAGTTGCAGTTACAATTGGTAGCTCCACGGTGGAGCCAAAAGCATGAGCTTTACTCTTACTGCTGAGAGAGAAGCAGAAACATAAGTAAGCATGAGAAAGCATTTAGCTTCCTAAAGGAACACTTTGTTCCAGCATACTCAGCATAGCAGTGATTTTTTAGACCTATCTGCAATTGAAGAAGTATTTCAAAATTTGTTTCATTATCTGAAACAGCTTGTTGTTTATAAGACTACAGTCATTAAGTTTAATTGCTGCTGATTATAGATTATGTCATAGGTACCACAGTAAGGGGGAAATTCCAGAAAGGAAAACACAAAAACCAAGGCATTCCACAGAAATTTCAGGCTGTAAACAAATACATACATTCTGTAAAAAGCATCTTAACTGAAAGGAAGTGTATAAAATAATCCTTCTTTAAAGGATCACTACAAAATTAGTTTCATGAAGCAAATACTCTTCCTCCCTGTTCACAAACATGTTTCAAAGCACTATGTGTGTCACCTTCAGTAAAGCCTTGCACTGATTTCCAAATCCGAAAGCTATTCCCTCTTTAAAATTCTATTTTCTTTCAGGAATATAATTGCAAATGCTCAGATATACATGCCAGTGACATGACTAAAATTTATGAAGTCCAATAAGAACAATTCTAGGATATTCTGTGCTTGCTGCGTACTGCTCTTTCATTTAGAAAATGAGATAGAGCATCAAACTGAAGATGTGAGTGAAGCTGGATGCTGCCCCTCATGCCCTGTTTGATACAGGCATATAGAATGACAATATTCTAAACCAAAAAGCAGATATACATCTGAGAGAGAGGGGTTCTAGTTGCTGTATGTGCCTTACAACTTTAATGGTTGTGAACCATTAGTTTGAACATTTCTAAAAATCATATCGTCAGAAGAACTTGCTTATGTCTTAAGATGTGCTGTTTTTTGTCCTGAAGCGAGCAGAAAGCACTCTGGGAAAGGTGTTCTGCACCAAGAAGTCTCTTTGCACACTGTCTGAGCTTTGCTGTCTGGTGTACAGAATTATCAGCATCCTCCCAGGATGCAAGGTATCTTCCCTGTAACTAACACACCAGGAAGTTCCTCATACAGAATCAATAACAGAATGTCACTTTGCAAATTTCTGCAGATGTAGTTTTCAAGGCTGTGCCCTTAAAAATGCTTAAAAAGGCAAATGAGCTACAAAAATGCATTAAGCACTAACTTGCAGGTGTAAGAGTCATTTAGTATGTTAGCAATTAGAGGATTTATCAAGTTTTAAGTTATATCTGCAACTGACATGCATATCCTCTACTCATTTCTGAAGGAGTACCTCCCCCTTTGGACATAGATAGAGAATACTAGCAGAGCAGATTTTCATACATAGCTGTTGGCCTATGATGCTCAGTTAACCTCCACTCACTTGAACCATTCCTTTAACCACGAGGGAAAACTAGCTATTGGAATATATATTGAGAGTTAGTAGTGAATTTCCATTCGTATTAGTGTTAGAGGTTAAGTAAACTCTGAAGTAAGAATCAATCCTGAGAAGTAGTGTTTGAACTAAAATATGCCTTTCTAATTTGTAAGCTCTTCAGTTCAGAAATGTATCTGCTTACACAGCAATTCACAGACTGAAGAAAAAGAGCTGGAAACATACTACAGGTAAAGAGAGAGGATCAGTTGCCTGGAGCAGAAGTAAAAATGCTGGTGTAAATTGCACAGAATTATAAAGTTGTAAGCTGCATGCATTGCAGTCAGAGAGCTACAACAGAGGATTTCAGGATACTAACAGAGCTGTAGAGCTATTCTTGGAGCACATTTTGTTACTGTGAGTGCTGCAGCCATAGCTACTGGCATAGCTGGTGCAAAGTGAAAGATTTGTTTTTGCAAAACAGTATACAGTATTCTCATAAAGGAGGAGGCTCAACAAAGAGAACAGGCTGCTTCTCCAGTGGTGATGATAATGAGCTAATGATCTCAGAGACTAGCTGGACATCAAGGAAGCTGTTGCGTTAGCGAAGATGCTGAGATGACAACTCGTACAATCTCCTACTCAGCAGATTGCAAACAGGTTCAGTGGAGCTGACAAGGAACAGAGAGGAGTTCTACTGCACAGCTTACATAACATCTGCCAGTTACTTTGCTAAGGAAAATAATTTTTTTTTTAAGTCCTGAGAAGAGCAAAGACATTACCTGAAACCTGGCAGAACAAATAAGTCAGATTATTGCAATATTAAAAAGTCATAAAGAAGATAAATGTTAATAATAATAATAATAACAATAATGAAGAAAATGATGGGGGGGAGTCAGTTTTTACTGGACACATCTGTAAATCAAGTACTGGTACTGCAGAACCATCATATGTGCAAATCACTGTAATAAGTACATGAAAAGGGCATTTAGGAAACTGTGATAATTAAGAAAGTGGACACAAAGATTTGAAAATATATGCTTTAAAAAGTATTAGCAGGACCATTCTCATGCTTCAAGGCAATTCTTAAGTATTTTTTTAAAAAGCATAAAGAAAACCTGTATTTTGGGAAATATTGTTTGATTGGCGTATACAGAATATCGAAAATAGAATAACTGCAATGCTAAATGAAGTAAATACCTTTCAGGCTCACGTGTATAGCTTTTAAACGCAATTCTAATTTAATTTGAACATTGTTACGCTGAATAAAGATTAATCAATAGTAAAACTGAACATTGTTTTGGAATGTACCACCAATAGAAATAATGCAGTTGCCTGGTGATTTCTCCATGAAGAAAAAGAGCATAATCCCAGCCACTAAGAATTGTGATGGTACTTAAATTTACAAGAGTGATTTTCCCCCCCAAAAATGAAAACCATCATAAGAAAAACAGCTTAGAAAACAATGTTTAAGGAGAAATATATCAAAAGATGTTTGGAAATTCTTAAAATACAAAATGGCTATTTCAGAGCAAGAATAATCAGATAACGGTTCCATGATCGAGATTAAAGTCTATCCTGATTCAGGGCAATGTGAGGACAATACTTAATACTAATTACAGAACAGCAAGAAAGAAGGAAATAGAAAATAAATCAACATTAACTTGAAACAATGGGATGTAGAAATTTAATAAAATAAGCTAAAGACATGAAAAACTTATGGTTGAATAGGCTTATAAAGAGATAGAAGATTTAAGACTTAAAGTATCAAATGTGTTGATGGCAACTAGGAGCATCTTTTGACAAACAGGGCACAGTGCCAGACCTTACAACCTGTTCTGTTTTTTTCCTTCTTCCCTCTGCCATGTCACCAGCAGCAGTGATTCAAGTAGTGTCCAAGTATCCTCACAGGGAGAAAACATTGTGCACTTGCAAAGATTAAGAATGAAAGAGAATGTCTAAAATCTCACAGATTGAAATGAGAAAACGAGTGAATTTTAAATAACAAATGTGATTAACTTTTGCAGTGTATTATTAACAGGATGGGTGGATTCTCATGATGATTCTCTGGAAGACCCAGGTTTACCCAGGAATATTTTGGGATTCCTTATGCAGCTTCTTGGCAAAACACAAGGATCTGTAACTATAGAGGTCAGACTAAATGCTCCAATGAAACTTTGAGTAATACCATTGCAATAGCCTCTTCACACTTCTTACTAGAGGAGATAAATTCTTGGCTATATGCCCTGGGTCTGCTTCACGTTGTTAATCACTTTGTAATTTCCTTAGTGAATGTGCTGAATGGAGATCTTCAGTCTCAGAACGTTCCTTTCCCTTTATACCTCTCCTAAATATCTATAGCTTTTCCCTGTGCTAAGAATAGAAAATAACTTTATTTCTTTTAGCGTTTCACGGTTCTCGGTGTCTCTTCATTTTCTTATGCCTGAAGTGGAAGACAGATTCTTTGAAAGAAACTCTAAATTTGTAGAAGGTTTTAAAAATATTTTCCACATAGTAACTGGGGAGCTTCTTCCTAGAGATTTTTAGATCCTTGCAATTCTTGTTCACCTCCAATCACTCTCCAGAAATACTAGCTCTATGAAAAATAAATTAAACGGAGAATGAAACACCCTTTTCCTTACACACCTTTCTGTACTAAGTGCTTCAGGAGCCCTTCTAGATTAATCATACAAAATGAAAGATATTTATCTATATTTCTAAATTTTTGTCGATGCTGTTGAACGTAGAAAAAGACAGAAAACAACGTAATATAAAACCATCAGAGTTTGTGTCTAAACCATGAAATTTCTGTCTGTAAAAATACTATTTCATGAGCTGGTAGTACCGCAATTAAATTCAAATATAATTTTTGGCACAAAGCATAAGATAGCAATAAATTTTACTCATAATCTGATGGGAAGCTGGGATAACCAGTCCCCAGTTAAGAAAGGTGTGGATGATGGCAGATCTAATGGCTCACCCATAGTAAAATACTTTCATTCATTTTGAATTTCAAAGCACATGCTTTGAAGCTCTTTCCAAAGGTGTAAGCTTAACCAAAAATTTATACACATGTTAAGGTATAAGAAGAATTGGAAACTACAAGAATAGTACAAATAACACTGACTCTTCCTTATCTCTTAAATGCCTGTCTTAAAAATGGCATTTAGACCCAAGTGGAACACTTAAGAAGAGTAATCACAGGATAGATCCCATCGCACGGTAACCAAAGTAACTTTTCTACTGCCAGAACTGTGAAGAAAAACTGCAGGCTTACCGGCATTCCTTTCCAAAGATAAGCAAAAGACTAACCTATAAAACCATATAAAGCATACATATGTATACTAGCTACTGCTTTATGCAGAATGTAACATTTCTTTCTCCCTAGTGCTCTGAGGCACAAAACATTTGTTGGATATTTTTTTTTTTGGACTTCTCTTAAATTTAAACTCCCCTTCAGGGCTATCAGATGAGTTGCCCAGAAGCAGCTCAATGGAGCTTGAAATATAGCAGGTGCTGAAGGGATATTCTTCCTTGCCAGTAGCTGTAGCGTGTAGCAAACTTGCCTTTATTGGCTTCTAAGGCAGTGGAATCCACCCTAATTTTTCACCACATCCCCAGGCATGCTACTGATCACTGAGATTTAACCTCATTGGAAGCTGCAGCTACCTGTAGCTTTTTTAAAAGATGCAACTGGCAAGTCGATCCAGAAATTTGTCTCAAACTTGAGCTCAGGAAGTTGTATTTAATTTGTCTGCTGTCTGTATGAAAGAAAAGAAATTCAGCCTTAAAAATATATCCACAGAGTTTGGAATGTACAATTGATCAGACTGCGCAGCTGCTTGCAAAAAAAAAAAGAAAAAAACAAACCAAAGAACTACATTTCTGTAGATAAAAAGGAATCAAAGGGTATATTGCCAACTTAGACAACCTTAGAAAATGAGAACGTTAGAGCTTTGGAATTCCAGTGAAGAAATGCAGTCTGTAGTTATTACGATATTTCTCTCCAAGCCTTTTTGTTTCCGTATTCTGTCAGAATGGTGTAGAGAGGGGTAAATATACATATATGTGTATTTGTGAGGATGTTGCTTGAAACAGATAAATCACACAGCATAAAATCCATTCAGTTACTTTTTTTTTTGGTGTGTGTGTGTGCACATGTGTGTACACATACATGGAAATGTTAAATTTAGATAGATTTTAATTTTCATTCCAGTTTGACCTATCTGTAGTCCACTGCAAATAAGAAGCAAAAACTTCTTTTTAATTACCTTACACGCACTTGTATTTACTTTCAATAGGAAAAGAGAGAAAGCGGAAAAACAGTCTTAAGACAAATATTTGGAACTTAGAATCTGCAGTCTTGGCATAAATTGTTATGTAATTTGTCAGAAGTGTTGATTTCTGGAATAACTGTTGAAGATGTGAACAGGTATAATGTACGATGATACATGTATCTAATTTTCAAGAGGTACAGAATTGTTTCTATGAGGAAGCTTTAAGTATGAATAATTATAATAACATTTATCTATATCTATCCTGGATAGTTTCTTTCAGAGCATCAGAAAACAAAGAGAAAGCTAAGAACTGTACCTCATCAATAAAAGAGATGAAATTAGCCCAGTACTGAAAGATCCAAACTATTGTTTTATATATATATATATATATATTTATTTATTTATTTATTTATTTATTTAGTATTCAGATGTCACTTGTTCAACATTTTGAGTAAGTTTGAATTTTTTCTAATGTCCATGACTTATCGGGAAACGTCGCTGGTGGAATTTACATTCCCTTAATTCTGAACCTTAATATGTCAGTGCACTAAGGTGCCTAAGGGAGCATCTGAAATATAAAACTGGCAAAGACCAGATAGGCTTCAGAAGCAAGCTTAGTCCATCTTACTGACAGAAGTCATTTCCATTAATATTGTGTCTTAGTAACTGTGCCCTCAGACTGGCATGGAGCCTTGTACATTAGCTTTTCTCATGACCCTCAGGATTGAAAGTTGTTTGTAAAAAGGATGAAAGCATGACACATAGTTATAAAAAAGGGCAATAATGCATGTATTAAGATTAATATTTTGCATCAGTACGCATGCTTCAAACACAGGATTTCCATTCCTATTCCTTTAGGCTTAACATGAAAAAGAATTAAATCCAGAAGATGAAATTCCCAATAAAAATAAACAAATTTTAATATTTCTAGAGCAGCTCCGTCTGGTGGATAATGGTTATCGAAACAAATATATCAAGAATTAGAATCCATCAAACATTAGTGCTTTGTTCTTGTACAGTAATGACTGGAGTAAATAGAATTATGTGTACCTGAGAATCCCACTGCTCCTGATCCCATAGCTACTCAGCCCCAGAGTGATGCCTACCATCTTGTGGGCACAAGGGCCCAAAGATAGGCATTAACAGAATTCTGCCCATAACCACCTCTCGCATTTGCATTATCATTACACCATGTTTTATGATTAAACAAATTGCTAGTAAAAATGCAGTTTTCCCATCAGCTTCAGACTAAAAGAGAAAAGGATCAAAATCCAGACTTCTAAATACTAAAGCATGGTATATTAAACCTGTGCATTTCACAATTGAACTAAGTAACTGTAAATTACTGAGTGATACTTTCCTGGACCTTAGTAAGTTAGTTCATTTGATTATCTTCTCTTACCATAATGATCTTCACCATGTTGTGGTTTTTTGTTTGTTTGTTTGTTTGTTTTTGTTTTTGTTTTTTTACTAATGTAGTTGTCTACATTACACAAAGCTTTTGAATTATTAAACTGTCTTCTGTCCCTCTCCCTTGTTCAGGAATGACACAAATGGGAGGACAGAAAATATATTTCTCCTTTGTCACTTACTTTGCTCTTTCCCACGGGCAAGTTTTTCACAGTCCTAGGACATCCTTGAGATTTTCCAAGCTTTATGATCCTTTTTTTTTTTTTTTTTTTTTTTTTTTTTTTTTTTTTCTCCCAGTGCCAATCAATCTGTAAAAATAATGCAGATCATGAGCTGTTTGACCTTTCCAGACCTCAAAATTATTTCCACATGAAAAGTGAAAAAATATGCTGCTCGACTGTTGGAAGGTGTATTTCAGAGGAAAGAAAACAGGTAAGAGTTTCAATCTACATGATGAAGAACAAATCTTCAACCTGAATGTTGTTGCAGTTAGATACAAAGTGTTATAAAAGCTTTAAGCTTGCAGTTAACTGCTGCTGAGCAAGTATCAGAGTAGATGCCCTGTCACGCAGGGTAGCTCTTAGAGGCATGGAAAATGTAAGAAAAAAGACAGCTGAGAGGTTGTGATGTATCACTGACTAAACAGTGTTACCTACATCATTCACAACTTCTTGATCAAATTGCAATTGCCTGTTGTAGGGACCTCTGAAAATCTTCACCAACAAACTGAATGATCTTTTAGAAGCTGGAGGAGAACTGTTACAGAAAACTGAGATGCTTAAGCCATAGGACTTGTGCTGGTCATCTGACACAAGGCACTGCAGACACAAGAAGGTTATTCTGTGACTACCATGCCCCACAGATCTATAAGTGGACTGAACATCTTGGCCAAACACAATCCTCTCTCTATCTCTTTTGAGAAGAGCATTGTGCACAGCTTTCAAACAAATAGGATGCCACAGTTTCAGAGAGCATCTGAATGACTTTTGCTGTTTAGTTCTCTACTCTCTTTGACATTGAAATGGTGCTTTCTCAGAACATATTTATGGTAGCATGGGTATCTCTATCTGCAGCAGTCCCATAATCTCTTCCTTGAATAATAACAGTGAGCTCAGAACACATCATTGCATACATAAAGTTTAAATATTTTCTTCCTATTGCTTTACGTAACATATCATTAATTTCATAAGCCATTTTATCACGCAGGCAGTGTTTTTTGTCCTTTTATAATTACTCATGGTTGGTCCTTTTCTGTGTTCTCATAGTTTTGTTTTATGAAACCTTTTCTTCTTACTTATTACTTCTCCCTTTCCAGACTGTTTAAGAACAAACTAAATAGCAAGAATTAAAAGAGAGTCCTGTGAGACTCCAGTGCTGAACCCATTCTGCAGGAAATTCACTATCTATTTCTAGTTATTTTCATAATTTAGAACATAGAAATAATATTAGTGTTTCTACCAGTCAGGAGTCTTCAATGACAAGAAAATGTCACCATGTTTCTCAATATTTTTCATGTAAGTATTGGCAAGTTAAACTTCTGAAGTGTTACTCATAGCATGCATTTCCGTAGGTTATACAATAGCCTTTTACACTTTATAACGAAAAGCAAAGGTTAAACAGATTCCAAGGAGAGAAGTCATTTTTTCTTCCATAGTTTTTAGAAATTACTTATCAATCACAATTAACTTTGGCTATTTCCATTGTCTTTGAGGAACAGCTAAGCACAACTGACTGTTAGCCCAGAGAATACTTATATGTTTAACTTACCTTCATAATCCCACTGATTTGAACTGGTTCCTTTTGCAGGACTGAATGCCAAATGACCTTGTCAGGCATGTGATTAACAATGCATATTTGGCATTCAGCCCTGGAAAAGGAACTAGATGAAATCATAGGAAATATTAATGTAAATTAAGTAGTAGACTATAGTGGCACTGCTAAGGTGGGTGAAGATTAATACAGAAACTGTGTGCAAAGTCAAGAGATTAGTAATATCCGCAGCCTCAGCTTTAGTGTAGGTTTAACGTCAAGTAAGTTTTTTGTGAGGAAAAAACAAAAAAAAAAAAAAAAAACCCCCCCCCCCCCCAACAAACAAACAAACAAACAAACAAACAGGGGAGGGGAAGGAGTTAATGATGTTAACATTAAAAAGCAGAAATTTCCACGTGAAAATGGACACATCTTTAAATCATTTTAATTTTGCTTACAAAGAATGTCAGAAGTCACAGAGAAAATAACAGAGAAAATAACATCATCTCCCTCTCCCTGCTTATCACTCCTCTTCTGATGCAGCCTAGGACACTGCTGGCCTTCTGGTCTGCAAGCGCACAGTAGATCCAGGTTAGAAGTCTGGAAGAAATTAATCAGAGGGTGATGAGGCATTGGCACAGGTTGCCTAGAGAAGCTATGGGTGCTCCATTCCTGGAGACATCCAAGGCTGAACTGGATGGGATCCTGAGCAGCCTGATCTAGTGCTTGGCAGCCAAGCCCAGGGCAAGGGGGTTGTAATAAGATGAAGTTGCCCTCCAACATAAACCATTCTATGATTCTGTGAAAATGGCAGAGAATGAATGTATGGAGAGTGAGCAACAACATACCAGTGCTATAAGAAAAGTTTAATTCCGTATAGCATTATAACTGGAAGTCTTCCTTTCTTTTCTATTTCTATATTTGTAGCTAATGCTGATACTTTGAGAATTATTAAGAATCTTTGCCTTAGCTCTAATCCTGCAAAATAGGTCAAGAGATTTTGGATTCTCGAATCCGTATGTATGTTAAAATTAGAACAGACCTACCTGCTTTTCACCTGTTTAATCTCTTCCACTGCAGTTAGGTCTTGCTGCATCACCTTTTAAAATATGCAATGGCATCACAATGACAAAGTATGCTTTCAGTGTGTCCAGCTTGCATGATTTTAAATTACGTGTTTTAGCAATTATAAAAAAATATTTGATTACAAGGCATACAGTGAAAAGTACTTCTCATTTTTAATAATTGAATATCAAATATGTTAAGCATGACAGTCTCACTATTGTCTTCTAAATTAACTTGTCTTGTGAACTCTGAAATATTTTTTGAAGTAGGCAATGAAGACTTGATTCTCCTCTTACGTCTGAGAAACTGTTAACTTTTGAACCAAAAGATTAACATTATCAAATATTATCTATAAAACCACTTTGCAATTGGTGCTTCCAATACCAGACATTTTCAAACAGAACTTCACTTAAACTAGAAAAAAATCCTATTTTTCTGCTATGTGAAATTAATGGAATATGATTCATCTAAAGCAGTTATTTATTCTGCTTTGCAGAAAACCACTTGGGAGTGTTTGACACTTTCTATTTGCCAGGATTTTGCCCTTCTACAAATTAAATTAGTAACCAAATCTCCTATTAGGCAGAATTCTAGGGAAATTGTAGTTCATGGGCAGTTAGGCAGAGATGCCCTAAGCTTTTGTTGCTCCCAGAGTCTGCTGCTTGCTAACAAGATGCCATCGTAAGACAAAAGTGCCTATGGCTTCTGGTGTGACACAAGTGAGAGTTATTGGAGCTACAAAGCTCACTGAGCATTCAAAACACTGAGTTTTATGAACGTATTTGAATCTCCACCACAGTTTTATTCTTTTGACTATTTCTTGTTATGCAGCTGTACTAAAATCTTAGTGATACCAAAATCTTTCTTTGATATGGTTCACAAAACATCAGGACTGGTCTTTCTATATTAAGAGATTGTCAGCATTTCCAAAGACAAAACTTCTTGTTTCTCTCTTGCAATGATCCTATAAATTCTTTGCAGTTCACTGTAATCTTTTCAGTAATAACCAATGACTAAGGAAAACTGGTGCCCGCAGGAGCTGTAAGATCCAATTTCAGCTTTAGAAGAGGCCATTTCAATACATGTGTCTGGCCTGCTGTATTTTTTGGAGGTGATCATGGTATGTATATGTTATGCAGTAATATTGCCATCAATGGGATGCCAACAGGATTCTGAAGTGGAAGTACAGTAACATGAAAAAGAAAACCCTCAAAGCAATCATGGTACTTCTCACAAAAAGACTGTTAATTTTTTCCAACATGAACTTATACTGCACATCAAAATAATTACATGACACAGTTTCAATTTCTTCCCTGTTCATTTATGCCACACAATTTCCCAAATTTCAAGTACTCATTTTAGGACTGTGGGCCAGAGAGGGAGGCTCTACTGTCTGAACTGCTAGAGGAGTATCTTGTTTTTAGAAAGTCTTGGAGATCTGGACTTCAAGAATCAGATCTTGAAGACCTTCTTCCAATGGACATATGGGGAGATTTGCCCCACATGAAGGACTACAGCTGTAGAACTCAGTTGACTCTTGCAGAGCTGCACTCACTAGATAGCTCAGCAAAAATCATTAATGTAAAAGTCAGTTTTTTTCTATGGACTATTAAATTAATTTACAAACTATGCAGATAGGCAATTCATAGTTCAGCTTCGCATTTCATTTGCAATGAAATTTTCTTGAAGCGTCATGAATACGTTTGCCATTTCAGAGAGGGAATACTAGTACTAAGTATCAATCTAGTACATAATAACTATATAGATTCAGCACAATGGAGACATATCATACTAGTTATTTCTTCAGTTTCTCTTGAAACCTTGATTTAAGTTGCTATGTAAAATTACAAACACCCAAACCAGACACTGAAATTTTAAACTAAAATGCAAATTTCCACTCCACATAAAAGCTACTTGCTCTCATGCAGTTTAGGGATCAGGGTTGAGAGCTGTTGTTTATATCCCATGTAACTTAATGATCACTTAGTTTAACAGTATTCCAACAATGTTTTCTTCTGTGGGCAAGTTTGTTTCTTTATTCTGGAATTAGAGATCTCTGGAGAGTTTTGATCTTAAAACATTTCTCAGCGTTAACTACTTTAGCTTAGAGAAGAGGTTGCTTTCTTTCCTGTTTAAACACCACTTTATTTCCATTTCTTATCTCTGGAATAAATTTCCTGCAGCCTTTTTGAAATTATGTTTCCTACTATAATTTTGGGATCTATTTCAATAGTAAATACAATAGACTGTAAATAAAATTAGAAATCTGATTGATCTACTTCCAGGTCACAGAAAGGCGCAATCAAACTTACTCATAGATATATTTGTTGAAAGTGATCAATAAAGACATAAACGAGAACAGTCCACAGTGGATAAATGTCTGGTGGTATATAATGCATATTATAGATTTTGGAACCAAATATAACTGGGTACTAAATGAGTTCTTTGCCTCTGTCTTCACTGGCAGTCAGGCTTCCCACACCTCTTGTGTTTCTGAACGTCTCAGAAGGGATTGGGGAGAAAAATCCTCCTAGCCTAAGAATGGAGAAAATGCAAGGGCAGCTCATGAGGCTGGATGTGTACAAGTCTACGGGGCCAGATGACATGCTTCCCAAGGTTCTGAGGGAACAGGCTAATGTGGTTGCCAAGACTCTCTCCATTATATTTAAAAAGTTGTGGCTGTCAGACAAAGTCCTCAGTGACTGGAAAAAGGAAAACATCAACATTTTTAAGAAAGGGAGAAAGGGAGACCTGGGGAACTACAGGCTGGTGAGACTGTACCTGGGGAGATCATGGAGTGGAATGTCCTGGAAGATATGTTAAGGCACATGTGATACGAGTAGTCGATCAAAGACAGCCAGTATGCTTAACCAAGGGTAGAACCGCAGGCATCAGAAGTGACTTCAAGAGATCAGTCAACTCCAACCCCACTGTTACAGCATGTTCCCTATGATAGGTAGCACAGGTAGGCCTAGAAATGGACACAGCGTTCCAGATGTGGCATCATCAGAGCAGAGTAGAGGAGGAGGATCACCTCCCTTGACCTGCTGGCCCCACTCTTTTTATTGCATCCCAGGATACCACTGGCCTTCATGGCCACAAGGGCACACTGCTGGCTCATGGAAAGCCTGCTGTCCACCAGGACACCCATGTCCTTTACTGCAGAGCTCCTCTCTGGCAGGTCATGCCCTAACCTGTACTGATGCATGCAGTCATTCCTCACTACTCTACACTTGCTCTTGTTAAATCTCATCAGGTTCCCCCCTGGCCAACTCTCCAATCCGTCCAGGCCTTATTGAACAATACAAAGAAAGAAAGGTTGAGGGAGTTGTGCATGTCTAGCTTGGAGAAGAGAAGGCTTTGGGGAGACTTCATTGTAGCTTTCTGGGATAAGGGAGAAACACCAACTTTTCAGATGGTCTGATAGTGATAGAATGAGGGAAAATGGCTCTGAACTAAAAGAGGGGTAGTTTAGGTTAGATACTAAGAAAAAAACCTATTTGTTCAGAGGGTGGTTAGGGCTGGAATAGATTGCCCAGAGAAGTTGTGGATGCCCTATCCCTGGAGGTGTTCAGGATCAGGTTGGATAGAATCCTGGGCAGCCTGATCTAGTGGCTGGCCACCCTGCCCATGACAGGGGAGCTGAAGCTCAATGATCTTTATGGTCCCTTCCAATCTAAGCCATTCTATGATTTTGTGATTATTAAACAACAGCTTTGTAACAATCCTTGGTGAAGAAAATGCATATATCATTGATTATTCATAATACTACTGCTTATCTCCAATTAGGAGTGGTGTAGATATAAAAAAAGAAAACTTATTGGAAGGAAATGGAAGGAAACACTTGAAAGCATGGAATTCATCTAAAGACACCACACTAGATAATCAGAATAAAAATTCACTACAAACATATGTCAAATAATCTCCCTCTTTGAAGAAAACGTTATCTTAAAAAGATGTACCATAATTAGTAATGAGTATCAAATAACAAAACGGGAAGCTCTCACAGCAAAAATATGTTGAAGACATGGAAGTTAAGATGATTTTTTTTTTTTAACAGATATATTACCTTTCATAACAAACGTGAAACCACTGATTATGCAAGACAAAGATTTAAAGACTGTCTTAGTAAAGATCCAAAGTTGTGGTTAGTTCTACAGACTTATCTTAAGCCTGGCATCTGCCAAACAACTGTATGACCTTCCAATTCTATGCTGAAGATCCTCAGCTTCAGCCTCAGCAGGTCCCAGGGGCATAAAAATGGATGCTATGAGACAACAAAAATGTCACAGAAAAATTGAGTATCTCAGTGCCTTGATGCTTATAGCAGAGAAGCCCAATGAAAACTCGTAATACCACCTTTCTTTATAGCAGAGAGGACTGAAAAACTGTTTCAGTTACACATATTAATACATCATTTTCAAAACAGATCAATAAATTGAATACCTATGAATCATGCAGGCAAGAAGATATCTGATAAATATTTCAATGTGAAACTGCCAATACATTTAGAATATAGTTATTCTTTAAGTAAAGGTAGTCAGCTTTACTGTAAGAAAGGAAAATCACTGCTGGAATTTTAGCTTTCTGGTTAAATGCAAGTTGCTCTGCAACAATGTGTGAAGACAATTGATCTGCTCTGTTGTTTCTTTAATAAACAAAAACAAAAACAGAACAAAACATCTGAGGGGAGTTCAATAGAGAAAACGGTGTTGAGGCTTACCAGAGAATGGCTGGTTGCCCTGAAAGTAAGGACTCCTATTTATTTCCATGGAAAATAAAACTATTATAAAGAACATAACACTATTTGAGAGAGCAAATTCTCAGCTATAAAACACTTTTTTTCACAATAGTCCCATCATTAGCCAATTTGCACAAGTGAGCTTGTAGTACTGTGGTGTGACAGCCACGCATCTGGAATGCAGCTTGTCTTCCACATTGCTGTTGCCACTGCCAAAATGCACTACCCATTGCCTCACTGCATTCACATTCACTGTTTGTTCTCCATAAATGTTCAGCAAGTGCCAATGAATGTCAATAGCTGCAATTTTACCACATGAAGGGATTAAATTACACACCTTTGCTTCACATGCATTTCCATGTCAGATATCATTCTGTCAGACTGCTCTTCTGTTGCCATGTCACACAGTATGGAATGGAATACACTGCATGTCACACTACATGTAATGGCATATCCGTGGGAAGGTTCAACCTCTGCTGTTGTATCACCAACCGTGTGGGCCAACAGAATAAAATCTGAGGCATAACATTTGGAGCAGTTGTCATACATAAGAAGCTGTATGCAGCTATACATAATTCAGCTTGAAACAGGAAAGAGAGAATATGCTAGAGAGCCCAAAGTCTTATGAAGGCTCCATATGAAGTGGCAAGAATTTTATATTCACTTATTCCTACCAAAATGCCTTAACTAGATATAAAAAAAAGGAAACGAAAATAATGATGATAAAATTATATCAGCCAGAAATTATATATCAGCCGGAATGGGTTAACAAACAAGTAAGTGAAGAAAGAAATCCTCTGAACAACTCGTGTACATGATGGGTAGAAAATAGTGTAGTACAATATAAAATACTTGGAATAAATATTAATGGGTCATGTCTCTACTCTAGCTTTAATGTCTATGTGCTTCACCTATGACAAGTTGCCATCAGAGATGAGATTCAGCAGTGATGGATTGTTGCACAGATCTGTAGGTTCATTCCTGTATAATTGCTACCATTATATTTCTAAGACTATTGCACTTTGACAGAAGAGGACATTAAGGTAAACAAATAACGATCCAGAACAAGTCCAGGATGATTAAATGCTCATATAATACATTTTTGGCTAAATTTTGTGGCTACGAAGTGTTTATCTGTATCTGAATATATATATATATATATATATAAAAAATCTAGTCACAGTTAAGATTGTTAAACATACATTATATTATTAAACATTAAAGCCTTTAGTAGAGCAAATAAATTGGGTAAAGTTTGAGGGAGAAGTTGTATAATACTCAGAAAACATGGCTCAGTTATTCTATAGTGCCCTCCAGGTATGAATTTGCACATGATGATCATTATTTGTTTTGACATTTACCAGTGCCATGTCTGAATGTTACTTACTTAGAAGGCTAGTTTTATGTAATCTTTATTCTTATCATGTGTTTCTTTTGATATTCCTTTGCCTTCAGATAGTCTTAATTTCATATATTTGAGTACTGTAATCATAGCATATTCAAACTTCAAATAAAATGCACTGTAATATTATTTGGCAGCATATGCTTACCAAGATGTACTTTTAAATGAGAGATTTTATGAATTCTTTAGCATAAGCAACATTATTTACACTTTAAAATCTATTATATATTTGATTTCACTTACATACAAGCACATATGTGTTTAAACATTTGTGTGTATACACACATATATGAAGGATCTATGTGTGAGTAATACAAAATATAATGCTAATACCTCTCTAGTTTTTTGAATATTTAACAGTGATGCATATAATACAGAGCTAGGGAGGGTAATTAAGAATAGAGAAAATAAACTTTTTCCCCTATGTGTGTAGAATTCTAGAACTGACAGTTGCATAAGTATTTAATCAAATAGGTGACATTAGCATCTAATTAGATAGGTGCAATTATCCTACATAGCAGGTGCTTTCCTAGTCGCAGAGACATGAAAAGTCTCCTGAAACCAAGCTAAAGGTCTTGCACCTAAGTCGTGGTATATCCTGCTATTCATACAAGCTGGGGAATGAAGGGATAGAGCACAGCTCTGCTAAAAAGCACCTGGGTGTACTGCTGGATGGCAACCTGGAAGTAAGCCAGCAATATGTCCGCACAACCCTGAAAGCCAATCACATAACAGGCTGTATCAACAGAAATGTGGCCAGTAGGGCAACTGAGGTAATCCTGCTCCTCTGCTCTGCACTGTGAGATCTCACCTGGAGCATTGTGTCCAGATGGGGATTCCCCAGTACAAAAGAAACATGGAGTTGTTGGATTGTGTCCAGATGAGAGCCACAAAAATGATTCCAGGGTTGGAACACCTCTCCTATGAGAACAGGCTGAGTGATCTGGGCCTGCACAGCCTGGAGAAGAGAAGGTTCCAGGATACCTGAGAACAGTCTTTCAGATTCTAAAGGGTAGCTGTAAGAAAGAAAGAGAGAAACTTTTTAGAGAGGTCTGCTTTTACAGGACAAGGCAAAATTGTTTCAAGCCAAGGGGAGATTTAGACTGGATATAAGGAAACAGTTTATTTAAAGAAACGGTGGATAGGCACTGGCATAGGTTACCTGGAGATATGGTAAATGCCCTGTTCTTGGAGGTATTCAAAGTCAGGCTGGATAGGGCTCTGGGCAACTTGATCTAGCTGTGGGTGTCCCTGTTCATTGCAGGGGAGTTGTTAGTTAGATGACCCTTAATGGTTGCTTCTAACTCATTTGGTCTGATTTGGTCGTTCTATTATCAGTGCAGAGCCAGAGGAAGCTGTCTGGTCACGGCCATAGGAAAAGGTTTGTTGCTCCCATCAACTCCACTCTCCTATTTCCTATCACTCATGTCTTTGCTATAAATACTAATATTTATCTGAATCTGCAATATTAAAGCAGAAGATTTTGATGTAGAACAGGGAGACTACAGGTGTCTCCAGTTGTGTATAATTGCACTAAAAGCACAAAAGCAAGACTAAATACTAGGTGTTGTTTGCTATGATAATAATAATAAAATAACGTATAGATGCTTATATGGTTAATTGAGTAGGACTTGAGGAGTCTAGGGAAATCACACGGAACTTAAGAAACATACTGTTATGCTGAAAAATATTGATCTTGTAGCTTCTTTTTAAAAATATTGCTGCTGACCTTTCCACACAAGCACCTAAATGTTCCCTTAGATATACATTTTCAAGAAAAAGAGAATCAAATTATTTTCTGCAGAATACTGTTTCGACATCCAATTAATACAATGCTGCTAACTAAAATCACAACAAATACTTTTCATACTTATCTGTGTCCATCTCTTTAAAGAGAGAAGAAATACTTTTTATTTAGATGACGACGCTGCTGAACTGCTTATCTTACACTCCAGTAGACAACAAAGATGCAGAGAAGGTGTTTTGGTTTTTTTTCCTCCCCCTAGTTTTTACACCATGTAATTAAATTACAGACAGTTGTTTGGTGTGAAGCTTTGATCCCAATAAACAATGTCAAAGCTCGTACTGGTATTACTTCATCCAGGAAAATTCACATGGGATTTACTGGAATAAATCACTGAGACCAAGAAGCCCAGAAAAGCAAAGACTTTCCTTCCCTTCAGTCCTAAAAAGCCAGTGCGTGGGTATTTTAGGCTGATTATTTGGAGATCCAGATGTAACACAGGAGGACTACAATATGATGATAGTTATCTAGAACAAACTTTCATACATACTCACACAGACTTATTTTCTTAGACACATTTTAGAAAGTATACTAACAAAATTTAAGTCAAGACGAAAATCTTCATACTGTTTTTTCTGTAAAACATTTAACAACTATAGAGCATTCAGTGACAAATAGTTTCTTTATCATAGTGGAAAAGTACACTATGAGTTTGAGTTATTGAAGTGACTTGGAAAGTGATTTGCTCCTGCATGTCACAATGGCATTATTTTACATTTAGAAACTTACCTGTGCTCATGATGTTTGTTTTATACAAAATGTTCTTCCAGACTTTTACTTTAGATTTCTTTAGTCTGTACAACCAAACATTGTATTTCTCTCCCGTGTATCTTTTTATGTGAATAGATTAAAAACAAACCAAACAAACAAAACCTGAACAAGGGAACAACTAACCTCATTTTCATCTACTTTCCCCCTGCCCTAATTCTAGAGCCAACAGCAGGAAAACTGTCATTACAGTCCTCTCAGAAATGAGCATATGGAGCGCTGTTTGTCAGTAACCCTCAGAAGGTCAGAAAGATTTGTCTGGAGCTGGAGCCTGTGTAGTTGATAAGGGCCTTGAAGACTGTGCAGTAGCAGTGGTGCACAATGCTCTGCAGAACACACAGCTTCACTCATAGAAAGGACAAGATGACAAATGGTTGATGAATTTCATGGCAGCGTTTTTTAGATATAATGCTGACAGTGAGAAAAAATGTTTGATGGATGTAAATTAATGTCTCTGGATGTGGATCTTGGACCTAAACCAACAGTAAAAATTATTTTATCACTCTGGTGGTGACAACAATGCTGGATGAAAGTAGTGCCTCATATATTCTAGGAAATATGCTTATATTATGGACAGTAGTCACAACAGCCTTCTGCATATAGGTAGATTTCAGTCAGCAGAGATAATTTTGTACATACTGTAGGGACTTGATGATACACATGTATTCTTATATTTTCTGCATGGAAAAAAGAGCAATCACATCACTATAGCACAAAATAAAGAAGCATGGAACTGACTTCTCTGCTTTTAAATCTCCCTTTTTTTTTTTGCTGAATTTACTGGCAGTATGTTTTCCCTTCTACATCAGGGCAACACAGCTTGTGGTTGCCTGTCCGAGATAATGGATGCATTATTAGAAATAAAATACATTTTGATTCAGTTTAGATTAGTTTATATAATAATCACAGTTATACATGCAATAAATACATTTATTAACCTAATAAATATTCTTGGACTATAATTTCAATTCAAAAAAAGAAAACTTAGTTATTGTTACTGTATTTTCTATGATTCATTAGCCAAAAATTATACACACCAATCACTATTTAAGGGTTGAAAAAACTGCAATTAAAAAAAATTAAATTAAAAATTATTCACATTTTAATAATGCTAAGTGCAATCTTGCTAGGTAAAAACCCATTGTCAAGGTGCATAATATTCGCATTTCCTTTCATTAATAGAAGAGACATAACTTTAGTTCCATCGTATTTTCATTTCTGTTAAATATCATACTGAGGACAGTTCACATTTATCAATTGGAGTATGCAGCAGTTATGGGTTAAGCTTTTGTTATATAATTTCTTTTATTAATTTTTCCACAAATCAAATTGTAAGAGAAGAAAGAAAGAAAATAAAGATAATAGTTTCATAAATATCTTAAGGGCAAATCGTAAACTGCATAATGAATCATAGATATATAGTCCTTTTTCTCTGTCTTTCAGTTAGAAAAAGAAGAATCAGAAATTCTTACATAAAAGTTTACTTTTCCTGTCATAATAAATCATACAATTACTTAACTGGTTTCTAGTGCTCCCTTGCTACTTTACCTAGGCATCAAATATTAAGATTTTTTTCTTTTTGTGAAAGCAGGTGCATATTTCAAAAGCAGGCTCAATCGCAAAACCACTTATAAAACCAAAATCCTATCTTTAAGAAGCAGTCATTCTTCAGCTTACAATTAAAACACACATTTGGATTTACCTCCAACCTAGTTGCCCTTTTTCTTTCAGTATGCCCTGTCTCTCTGAAGCTCAGGGTGGCACAGTCAGGAATTGCAAATGATTTTAACCACAGAAGCTGCATACATAAATTTCTGTCTGACCATGATGCGTATCGCATCCTTTGGAGAGTCCAAGAGAAGTAGCAGAACCTCCCTGGAAAGTCGCAGCCACAGGGATTCCCTCAGCAGTTTTGCACTCCACTGGTTTCTGAAGTCAACTTGCACAATTCCTCCTGGTTTAATTCACTCCTCCCTCTGGGGAGTGGCATTAGCACAAGCCAACTGCACATGGCATCCTTGACCTAATCCTAGCGAAACCCATTCTATGAACTGTCCCAGTGATAGCACCTTCTCCAGTTGCATTCCTAAATACCAACTCTGTGTATTAAGATCTAAAGACTATCAGCAGTTTTGTTTTGTGTATTCTCAGGTAGGGAACATTCTGTAAGATCTTAAGGCTGACTACAGAAAGGAGTTGAGAATGAGCATGCCATGTGCCACGCATTATAGATTTTTAAATATAGGTAGCTGAAGTCTAGTGTCAGAAAGGAGGGTGGCTGTTCTCTTCTGAGCAGCATTACCCACTGTCTTTTCACTTGAAATTGTGCTAGGAAACTACCGGTACAAAATAAATTAATTTCATCTTATCTGCTTTGTCAATCATTATAAGATGACATTAAATCACAATAGAAAAGACACTATGGTACAGTGATTATTCTCTTGGGATATCCTAAAGCATGAAGAGCAGCCAAGAGTTTCATATAATGCGGGACAGTAATTATCTCATGACAAGTAAGCTCTAAAGTGATCTCCAGGGAGCGATTATAAAGATATTGTGGAAAAAAGAGTGTATATATATTGTGCTAGAGGAAGATGAAAATGGCACTGTACAATCACAAAAATGAGCTTCAACTGGCTGTGAGGTACACACTGATTAACTCAGTGTTAACAGCCAGTTGAACACCTCTTCAGCTGAAGGATGTTTATAAGTGTAATGTACAGTTAAATACAACTCAAAGCTGCAGCATAAAAAAAGAAGTTGGAAAACAACACTGTTCTGCTTTCAGTTATTGACTCTGATATGAAGGACTTCCTTTGTGCTTTTTGCTTCTTAACGGTACTTGAAAAATATTTTAAGATAACTCTTCCACTTAGAATTTTAAGATAACTTTGCATTTGGGCCATATGCAGAATATTTCTAAAGAGGGATTGGTGAGGCTATGATTTGAGTTCTGGAGAATTTCTATGACTGACCTAGGCTGAAATCAGTTTACAACTCCTGCAATAAGATATTCAACAGCTTTGCCATGGGCCTTAAACTCCCACCTTGCATCATGAGTTTGCTTACATTGTTCTAACATTTGACTATTTTAATATCTCAAGAAAACTGCATATGATAATTACTCCTCCTCTTCTCTCCATACAGCAACTGAAGTACTTTTTCCTTTAGCCTAAAAATTTTTGGTTTCATACAGTATACTTTATTTCTTCCTATCAAAACAAACTATGCCACAAATAATGTCAGTACACTTATGCATGTAGGAGTTTTGTCCTTGAATTGCCCATGCTGTCCTTAAAAATGTGACCTTCATAAAGTAGACAGAAAATGGAATTACTGCATGTGTAAATATTAGCTTACAAGCGACAAAATCTGTAAGGGAGGTGACGTTATTTGAGAAAACAGCAAATGAATTCATGTATAAGACAATTATTGATAGCTCAGTGCTTAACAGATTTCAAAAGCAAATTCTATAGCTTGATGTTCAGAAAATCATTACTGCAGAATACATTAACCTCTGCAGATTTGAGACAGGGTATTATCCTCATTTTTTTCAAAGAGTCATATGAAGGCAAGGAAAGTGTTAAATATCTATGGATGCAACATGCACTCTTCATGTATAATAAAGTCAGAAGGATCAAATCACTGCAGTGCTCCAATATTGATTACTCATTTGCACAGCATGGAAATAAAAAAATGATAATAACAGATTTATATTTTTGTAGCATTCCCCTAAGGCGTATGCTGATACTGAAACAGGACAGAAAAAAAAGGAACACGATTTTGAGGATACTATTTACAAATAGGCATTATGAAGTGCCAATCTATTTGTCCCCCTAACCAATCTCACTAAGATATAAGAAAAAAAGACATTACTTTCTTATCAGTATTCTTGTCACACTCTTTAGAGAAGCCCTAAGATGTGTAGCCATATCTAGAAAAAAAAAAAAAAAACCACAAAAAAACGAAGGACAACTGAGAGAAATAGATTATTTTTTACCAAGGAAGAAGAGCCAGAAATTTGAGCAGAGAAAGGTGAAATTCATCCTTTGAAGAGGGTCAACACACAATGCATGTCCCATTTAGGTTTTAATTCGACATCTTTATTGACTCTCAAGTGGTCCTGTGACCATCATCTTCTCAATGATGGAATTTCACTCATAACAATGGAATACAGAAAAATGGCCAAAGAAAGCAGTAAGAGCTGTTGCATTTACAAGCCGTACTTAAAGTATTCTGTTTAAACATAAATTAATGTTGAAGCAGCATCAATTGATGCAGTGGTGGGTTAAGGATCCACATGAACCAGCAGTGGTTTTCTATTTTCTAAACTTATCTGCAGAGGAGGCACTCTCTTCTTCAGCACCCCAGTAAAAATTATCAGGCATTGCATCTTGTCTACTTTGTGACATCCCCTGCATCTTTCCAGAACAATTCTGCTTACAAAAGACTAAAGATCACCTCCAACAGATGACTCTCTAGAGTTTCAGCTGCTATACATTTTAAGCATTAGTTAAAGATCAATCTGTGAGGTTTTCCAAATCCCCTGATTTGGTAATTTCTGAAGACAAATTCCACTGTTCGTGTGTAAGAAGAAAGCAAGAACTAGAAACTGCTAGTTTTAGGAAACAAAATTTTCTATCAAAACTAGAGCTATTTAGCCAGCAACCCAAAAATGTCTGTGTTAAGAAACCCAGTATGTTCACAATCCATGTATTTTAAATTATATTTTTGTTTTTAATTGAGTGAGATGAAGCTTTTAAAAGCTTCTCAGTTTTATCAGTGGTGGAGTTTCATTATACCACTGTTTTTTAATTAGCAGTCTACACAAACATAACAAATGTGGTGCCTCTGTCTGAAAGCTAAATGCTGATTAGAAATTGAAAATGAGAAAGTACCTAGACGTTAGACCAGTCAGCATGATTTTCAAGTTAGTTAAAATTAATACAAGTTAGCATTTGAGCACCCTACAGTTCAGTGCTCCATAAATAGGAAAAACAAAGGAGCAGTGCTTTTTGCACCTTTCAGCTTAATGTTTAAGCTGGTTCATTTATTTTTTCTGACAAATCAAGATGTAGAACTCCTCATAAATCTTCCTATGTAGACCAGCAGTATTAGAATTTGCTATGCGCATCCTGAGCCACCTGTAACTTGAATGCATCCAGAAAGACTGAAAAATATATTCTAATTACAGAGAGGAAAAGATCTCAGAGGAAGAATGATCTCCCTTAGAGCTCTGGTGTAAAAATGGATACCTCTTCAGTACTTAGTCTGCTTCCTTTACTGACCCAGTTTTCTTACCAGAGGGAAAGAAAAAGTTTCTGTCCATCTGGTATTTCCTGCGTGTCCTGAAGGGTAGAAGGTTTCCTCTCAAATGGTGGTTGTGGTTTCCTAAAATGTAGTAAAATACCAAAGTACATGGGAGTAATTAATGTGCTGAAAAGCAGGAAAAAGCACTTCATATTGAGTACTGACGTTGCAGCAAAAAAAAATAAAAAAAATTAAAAAAATGGCACAGTGGTAGAATCAGAGTCAATAAATTTCAAAATTTGTAACATTCCTTCAAAATGAATGTATGCATTATATAATGTTATCAGAAAGAAAGATGTTATTTCCCTTAGAGTCTTAAGTCCCTCATAATTTTAACCACTTGAAGTTTACCAGTTGTGTTAAAAAATGAAGAGGCTTGGGAATATAAAAGTGGGTGAAAGATTGTCTATGGCAGAACAAGCTATTCAGAAGTTTAGAAAATACTTGAAATTCTCGTTAATGAAGTAACAGACAAATTCATTTAAAGAATGATAGAGAATTTCTTAATAAATATTCAACAAAGGAAGGTGTAGATCTGTATGGGAACTGTTGAGTCATGGCCTGAACCACTGATTGATCACCTGGGGAAAGGTAACAAGGTACAGGTATGCACAGTACAATCGTGCTACTACACTAATAAATGTTTGACTCACAAACATAGGTAAAAATAACATGAAATATGAAGACACATTAAACAACTAGCTACAACCACAGCAGTAGTCATGAACTGCATCTTCCTGTACAATGTATTATCAAGAGCTAGGAAAAGCCTCAGATCCAACTAATGACTGTAAAGTAGAGAGATAAAAGGTCTGGCCTATGCAGATCTGAAGGTGTCTTCCATTTCCCCAAAATGAGAACCTCACCATAGTTCTCAGCCATCTTGTTAGCCACCAGTCAAGGCCTACGAGTCTGCCACCACATGCTCCTGTAGGCCTGGCAGGTGTCTGTCTTCCCCTAACCAGATCACACCAGATGTGACCTGCACAGCCTGATCATACCCTTGCCTTTCATAAAATTGCAGAGTTAATACTATTCCCATTAATTCCATTTTACTGAGAAAACAGGAGGAGAAGGGAGAAAGAGAAGAAAAATTTGGGTTAGCCAGTTTTGAGAATTGCTTTACCTTGATTTTGAGAGCTGTAACAGAAACCTACCTAACAGGTATAAATGTAAAAAAAAAAACAAAACAACACAAAGAACAAACCTTTTCTACAAGAGGTGTTTTCCCCACATGCTGCATGTATATACATTGCTGCAAAAAATGTAGAGTATCTGGAAATAGGTACCCTCTCCATCTCAGAAAGTTAGACTGACCAAAATACAGATAACTCATCCCTGTCAGTAGATTATTCATTCTGAAGTCATTAGTGACTCAAAAATCCATGGAAAATACGCAAACCTCATAGAATAGCCACAAAATATGATCTATATTCAACAACTGATAGTGAGAACTAACAGATCCAGTCATTCTGCTATGCTTGTTCTTTGGAAGATTTATACTTCCCTGGCAGAAAGTATGCCTGGGATTCAGTGGAACAATCTGAAAGAAAAATTCCTGATTGTGACTAAAGATAAAGCATGGGACAGTGAGTTTATCTTTTTACTTAATATAGAATTCCATACTAATAAGCCTTTCTTATCCAACCTATAGAACAAAGATAACTACCTTAGAAATCTATGAGGTATGGAGGTTAAGGATGAAACAAAAAATAATGAAGAATAAATCAGCTACTTTCATTATATTGAAGTCCATTTCATTTTAGCATTATATTTAGCAATATAATATTATTATATTATAATATATATATTGCTCTAGTGCAGCAAGTTTAATATCACAATTGCCTATAAAACTCATATTTTGCTTTGACATGGGTAATTTCAACAAACAAAAAGACAAGTTTTTGACTTTCATATGAAAATGATACACAAAGCCAGAAGTAGAGCACAGAGAGAACCTCAGCTCTAGACACCAGTTCCGGTCCTGTTTGGCAGTAGACCTTTATGAACTTCAGGGTTTTTTTTTGTGATTGGATGCCAAAAATCAGTATGGAAAGAGTGTTCTAGTTCTGGTTTGAGGCAGAAGAAATAGGAGCATTTCAAGAAAATAATAAATACTCTGTGGAAGAGAAAACAATTGTTTTGTGGAGTGCCATCAGATCGATCTATCAGGCACAGGCTTTATTGACAAATATTGCTATTCAGTAAGTGTGTAATGGGCAAAAAGTTAACCCTGTGCTACATGGTTAAAAATGCCTTCTCAGGAGCTTTGAAGGCTAGATTTACTATCTTTTCACTTTAATTTTTGATTGGCTGAACAGGCACGGAGAATTCTATTTGTCTTCCTTATCACTGCCTAGTAAATTCATAGATAATTAAATGAAATTCATAGATAAATTCTCATAGAGTTCCATCAACAAGTAGGTGTTGCAATCTCTTTCTCTTCTCTTTCTTGGAAAGTTGGGGTTTTCTGTGAATAAATAAATTATATTCCCAGTAGTGATCAGTATAACACAATATTTATTTCAGTGTTTTACTGAATTTGAATGCACTGTATTTGGAAAAAGTGCTGCTTCATCTTCATCTGACAAATATATTTTTAGTGAACCTGACCCTCTAATTCAGCTCTCAAAAGCACCAGAACTGGTGTAATGAACTGACACCTTGTTTAGCATATATTTTTAAAATCTCATTTGATTTTACTGCAGATTTTTTTGTCTTGAAGTCTTGGAGTTTATTGAACAATTATAGTACTCTCTCAGTCATGGGGAAAAATGCTCATAAAATGGCAAAAAGCTAAGTGATTTCTAGAGAAAAGCTGCATTTTAATTTCCTCCATCATTACAAGTATTTGCTTTGTAAATAAGTTAGAGTCTTCTAAAAGGCTGAAAATAATATATACTTTTTTCTTTTTCTTCTTTTTCCAGTCTTGAGTGAGATTATGTTTAGAGTTCTTGGAAAAAAAACAAACTGCTTCTGCTGTATTGGCTTCATCAGATCAATCAGTCAAATGAAATAAGCAACTCTTGGCAGATTTCTTTTTCTACAACCATTTTGCTGATGGATGGCTGCTTGCAAGGTATTGCATAGTGAATTTGTTTGCAGAGAGCACAGCTGCTTTCACACTAACGTTTTATAGGTAACAAAAAAATGATAGAAGTCTTATATGTGCTTTAAACAGTTCTGATTTTAAAGAAAGATGATTGCAAACCTGCCTCACAAACATGCCACACCACTTTGAAAGACATACTTACACGTGAATGCAATAATTCCTCTAAAGCACGATAGCCAGAAGTGAAAAGGAGGCGTGTTTATTCATTACTATCCTCTAACCTATTGCAAATTGAAAACTTTCTGGTTATCTAAATAGTTACTATCAGCAGATAGTAATCTTATTAAATCAAAACATATCAGTAAAATGTATCAATGTTACTGGCATTTAGTAAAAAGTATATTCAGAATTTAATTTGCATTGAAGTGACATCTCTCATTCTGAATTTTACATTCAATTATTAACTTGAAGTATTTTACTATACTGTATTGAAAAAGAACACGATGAAGTAGCATCAATGCAATCGTTTGAAGCATTCCAACAACATCAAAATCAAGCACTTACATCTCAAGAACAGTTTTTTTTTCAGAATATATTAAAAATGCTATGAAATAATACCTCCAGAAAGATGTTCTCTAATACATTTTCTAAAAAAATTGACTGCCAGTTTCAATTTAGGGAGAAAAATAATTTCTAGAAAGTTACAACTATTTCTGGTGAAATAGACATCCCAAATCGTGACCAGTTGTAACTGGAATCATACTCCAGTCCATACTTACTCTCTTTTACAGTGCACTATATTGCACTGTGTGGAAAACTGAAGAGTTATAACACTGAAATGTAATGGCTCTCAGATCAATAAAGCACTGTGACATGCTGTACTCCCAGGTGAATGGAAAATTGAGCTGGCAATTGACATCTCAGATCTGCCAGTTCCTTGCATTCACAGAGACACTATTATTTAGTCTGGTTGAAAGCAATATTCTAATATAACCAAAGGTCAGGGTTGAGTAATAAATCTGAAGCTAGAGTCAGTTTATCATAATACTGCCATGTAAAAAGTCACAATTTGTAAGTAAAGGTCAATTTTAGCAAGTAATATTCAAGAGGTTTTGCTTTGGGGTATGGCAAAAGAACTTCTGAGTGAAAGGCAAATATTGAGAGATACAGCAATTACTAAATATCATATTACAATTGTCTTATCTAATCTTGTATGTCCAGAAAGTTAAACCCCCTTTCTCAAGAGGGACACTCAGAGCAAGTTACCTTTACTTATACACCAGTTACCCACAACTAGTATATGGAAAGATTATCTCATTGTACAGATATTTTCACAAACTTCCAATGTTTCATTATTATTATTATTATTATTATTATTATTATATTGCATTGAAGGAATTGAGGGGTTATCACATCTTCCAGGAACATCTTCAGTTAGTAAACAGACTTCTAAACTAATTTCCAGAGGAAGTTGTTTTACACTGAAAATTTTAACATTACATCCTATTATCAACTCAAAATCAAGTCACGTAAAAAGTGGTAGCATGGTCTAGCCTCCTGCTGTATAATATAATGCCAATACATAATTTTAGCTGTTGGGTCAGGAAGTTATTCCATGAATTCAGGATGTATTAATCCAACAGTGAGACACAGGGGGAGTATACCTTTCTCAGACAGTAGCAACCAGAGATGAGAGTCTTCCTGCAGTCTCTCCTCACATGAAAGATGCGCCAAACTCCTAATCATCTTTGTGACCCTTTGTTGCACTAGCTCCAGTATGTCCACATCTGTATCAAAAAGACTGGAGCTGGACAGAATTGAGTGGAAGGGAGAAGGATACTCTATGTTTTAAGTAAAACGATAAATTTCAAAAGTAAGAAAACATTTTTAAAAGGAAGATTTTCAAAATATCTTTACGATATCTTTATATTAGTGTATAATGTCATTTTCTAACTCTTGGTAGTATACTCAAAATAAATTGTTAAAGAACAATTACTTAGAATCTACTTTTCCTTGGAATTTTTGAAACGGGATAAGAATATATATATATCCATATATATCCACCTCTAATTTCTAATGACTAAAATTTCCTTAGAGTACTTTTTCTTCTCATGATACATGTGCAATTGGTGCATCCTGGTTTTACATGTGACATTACTTTCACCCCCTTCCAATCCATTCATACTATTTCAAATACAAAATAATCACTACTCACAGTATTAGGATCAATTACATTTTAGTCACGTAAATAGTCTAAGAAATGAACAACTTTTATTTTTAAAAGATTAACACATTTTGTACAAGCTTTTTTAACTGATACTATAACAACACTCCTGTGATGGAATGTGCTAAAATTCTGCACACCATAATACAACACATTTGTATTCCTTTACACTTCTTTGTTTTGAACATAATCGTGTTCAAGTGGAACATTAATAGTGCTAGTGGGAAACAAGTAAAGCATTAATGATGAAATTAAAAAAACAATCTACCTCACTAATCAGACAAAATACAAAACTAAAGCATGTTTATGACTGCCCTAGATGCTCTTTGGGGGCATTTGAGCTGTCTATTGATTATGATTAAAAAAGAAATAGCTCTTAGACAGCACTGAATATCCTGTGCAGTTATCTTTGAATTTATGGCTATCTGTTGGTTGCAGTTACATACTGTTCTGAAGATAACTGCTTAGCACTAGCTTATTGCCATGCAAACCTCTACAGGCATTATTACCTCACAAGTACCCATCATTAATGATGCCATTAACTGTAACCTCCCTTTTGTGATACTGTTTCTAATTCTTCAAAGACCAAGAATTAAATCATTGTTGTCCTGCTATTTCACCTGTTGTAAATGTCCCTTTGATTCAAACTAGGTTAAGTTACTTTCAGTTTTGCTGTCGTCATACTCTGCTGCAGGCTCCATAACTGAAAAACTTTTGGCTCATATTGCAACAGAACTGAACTGGAATGCCAAATTTCATATGTTTTTTTAAATGTAGGCTACTAAATCAGGTTAAAAGCAGAAACATGCACAATTAAGCTTAGTATTTATCTTTATCATTTATCTTTTAAAAATAACACACCTGCCATTCAGAAGGTACTTGAATGGGTTGTTGGCTCTGCTGTAATCTAAACAGAAAATACAAGCAGTAACTCAAACACATTATCACAGTTGTGGGGAAACTTCAGAATGATTTGAACTTCAAGCTTCCTTATTTGTGAGTAAGACTCAGGTGCCACTCCTGAAGATCGTGAAACTGAACTGTTGTTATTTATTCATTACATTTTATTGTGTTAGGAATCACTAGGAATCAAGGATGCACGAGTCCTAAGAAATGGGGAGTTTTGTTTGCATTAAGTTCTTAATATTATGTTTCCTTTTTAAATTTAGCATTATTGAAATTTATTCAAAGGTATTCAAGAATATTTTGTTACTATGAAATCTTTCATAGGTGCCAAAACAAAAAATGTAGTAGTCCTCCTATCCCACCCCCACAATAATGTCATCTCTAAGATATTTACTGAATGCTACCAAATTAATTCATCTCTGATTGTTAACAAGTATTTTTAGGCTTTATACTATTTCTGAATATCTTTTATCTACAGAAAGTACAGAAATTTCATGTTGTTTGAGATCTGACCCTTAAAACATTGCTTAGTTTGACAGAAAGGTTTTTATATAGTCATTAAGGATTTGGCAAGTACTTCCCCACTGCTCCCAGCCCTTCTTCCTTTTGGCTCCTGATTGTTTTTAATTAGCCACCTATGGACAATGAGATATGGGAAAAAGGATTTCTTACTGAGCTGGTTCTTGAAAAGTTTATTTTTAGCATTAGCAAGTAAGTTTTAAGGTGTCCAAACTAGGATAAACACCTTTTATTAAAAACAGCATGTTTTTAGTAAGTTAATAAAATGCCACAATCATTTTATTACTATTACAATCATTTTATTTATTATTGAAGTATGATACTCATTAGTCAAGATACTGAGATCAAAATATTATGAATCATGTAGTGCCATTAATGTCACTTAAATCCAACAGGACAAAAGTAAATGGAGGTATATAACCCAAAGACATACCAATAACTTTTAGCTTATTTTCTCGGTGATTTGCAGTAAAAAGTTATACAAAACATTTACGAATAATTTTCCAGTTTAACTATAGCCATTTAAGCGGTAACGCATTGATTTCTCCTTCGAAACTTTAAAAATGGGCATGAAAGGACTCCAAGTTGGATCTCGGCTTAACAAACGAGTCTTCCTGGCTTTGCTTATTTGTTTTCATGTTTACAGAACAAGTGTGACAGTTACAGAAACAACTGTTCCATTTACACTGCCATAAGACTCAGAACTGACGGATGATGCATTTTATTATTCACTACAGTCCTATGTTTATATTTCTAAAATACCATTAATGTTAACCACAATCTATCTACTCCATCTAATTTGTCCTTGGTGATGGAAATCTTACAATGTGCAAGTGCTTAGACTATTAATTTATTGTAACAAACAGGTTTTATAGAGAACTAAAGCAAATGTGTTCAGACAGGTGAACATTTTCAGTTATTTCAGAGCATGTTAAAAAAAATTCACTGTAGCTAAATTGGTAAAAATTGTTGCTTTAAGTTACACAAAGCCTCTCCCACTGCAGAAGGCACCGGTGGGTATTTTACCATCTGACTTCCTGGGTCAAAAACTTAATGCTGTTCTTACAGCTCTATCTGGATTATTACTGCCTGGTGAAAAAACAGACTGTGAAACTACAGTTCTGTCTCATGGTAGTAAAACACCCACAGGGAAGGCATGATGTTCTGAATTTCTGCTTAGTCTTACTTGTTAACATTAAAGAAAATTCTGAGGAATACGGTCCTGAGGATTACTAAATTTTAAACAAAAACTGGTGTGTACTCAGCTTAACCAAGTTTCAGCTGAACAGAACTACGTTATTACAGCAAACAAAACAATGTCTTCTATGCTGTTAACACCCGACTTCAGTATCCTTCAACAGAAAGTGCTAAGATCTGGAGGAGACATTAGCTCTTGTTAGATTCAGTCTTACAGAATTTAGCCACCAGAACTACAGACCTTCTAACACAACCATAACACCTTCTAACCTGATGGGTCATTTTGTGCAATCTTCTGCAGACAGCACAGGTGTGCAGTAGGTCTTCATACAGAGTTTAGAGTCATATTCCTCATACCGATTTCAACACCAATGTTCAAAAAGTAATGGAGATATTCAGAAGTCTAGCTGAAAAATTGTGGAACTAACTTTAGTGCCTAGGGTCTCCAGTTCCAACACTTCTAAAATGTAGACATTTTTGTAACTTTACAATTTAGAACTCATTGTAGTTGTAACCAATTGGTTTTTTTTTTTGTTGAAAAAAATCAAAATTATATAACCCAGACTTGTGTGCCTCTCTCACCACACTTAAAGAATACCATTAACAGTTAGTCATCATACAGTCTGAGTGACAATTTAGAGTTTTCATTAAATTCCTCTGAGTGTGTATAATAAGAAAGCAAAATACATTCCTTAAATGTACTTTGACAGCACATCATACAAAGTTATATACATTATATAAGTTATGTATGCTATATACATATTTCCAGAGATGAGTAATCATCACTGAATGTGATCCTGTCACTTTCAAGACATACATATATTTCACTGATATATAGTATTTACAGTATAACCCTTGTGAGTACAATAAACAAAATTAGCCAAAGAGTAAACCAAAGAATGCACTTGTTATGCAATAGCAACTAAGAAGTAAAGAGACTGGAATAACTACTGTTAAACTTTTCTTCTCAACAGGTAGAAGACAAATAATTTCAAATTATTAGAACAATTACTTGTGAAGATAACCACTTTATAGTCTCTACGATGTGACCATAAATTTGTGCCTGTAGCACAGCTTCTGCAGCGTCTGTGATACCAGACGTCAGTATCTATATAATATATAAAAACACAATTCGTAGTGCACACAACTTACCCATTATTCAAAAATCCTGTTATGTCTATAAAATATATATACTTTTATAAATATCAAGAATAAAAGTTGTCTTGTACTTATTTGAAAGCTAGCACCCTTTTCTCTAAACATTTTCTATATATTGTCAGAGTAAATAGTAATGAGAAAAATAAACAGCAAGATGGAACTCAGACAAGGAGAAATGGCACTAAAGTAATTCTGGTGTTTTGTTAGTGCAACTGCTGAAAGTGTGAATATTTTTAAACAAGCCATCCACAAGTTGCCAAACTTGTGAACAGAAAATAATGTTTATCATTTGGCAATTTTTCATAGAATATAGGCCTTGAGGCACCTCAAAAACATGTGGCCCTCAGGCAGTACACACAGTAGGGAGAAAGAGGATTCTAACAACAGATAAAAGAAAAACAATCAAACTCAATGAAATAAAAATACCTGATCTGTATTATCATCTGCTTAACCCAACTTCTTTTTTAACAATATACTACACACACACACACACACACACACACACACACACACACACACACACATTATATATATTTAAAAAAAACAAACCTTTGTTTTGGAACATCTTTGTAAAAGCTCCTAGTGTTTTAAGCCTTTCCTATTTATTGCAGTTATTTTTTTTTTTTAAAGAATAAGAAAACTTCATCTACAGCACTAACTTCTAACTACTTTGACTCTGTTGCTAAGGCCCTCTCCAGAATGCTTTACCAGGAGTCAAAAGTCTTCTATCCTTATAGACCCAGAAAAATAGCTGGAAATCAGCTCTTTATACAACAAAGATAAGACAAAAAGATTCACAAAAGGAAAGAAAAAAAACTGTGAAGACAGAAATAGCTGATATATTGGATATATAGAAATACCCAATGTCCTTCCATACATTTTATGATATAAAAAAAATTCATTTTTTTCAGAGAAAACAAAGACATTTCTCTCACAACTTATGCCGCACTGCATAAGAAAGGGCAAGATATCTTATATGAAATAAAAATGTTATATTAAATATTTTATAAATCACATGCAATTTAAATAAAATTTACATATTTATGCATATAAATATTATTTATTAAACTTATTTATATATTTATCGGGTTTTTTTCCTACATAGAAGCCTCAAATCCTTACATATTTAAATAGAAATGATCAAGTAATTATAGTCCTTGTAAATACAAGGTAAACAAAAAGAAACAAGCAAAAAACACCCAAGTAAAAAAAATCTTCACCTATTCTACTTTTCATTAGCCAATAAATTAGAGGAGTCGTAGAAAGTGTAGATATAGTAAAAATACTCTTCATATGCTGGTTATTTGAGATAAGACTTTGATTTTTATTTTTTTTTTAATACTTAATACTAAAAATATAGTTTTAATTATCCTTTGCATAGATTTTACCATGAAATAACAAAATACTTCCCAGAATATGTTTTTAAAGAACTTCAGCTCTGAAGGTCAAGATGCTTATGAATAGCATCTGTGTAAAAATACTGTTTCATAATAAAAGATTATTACTATAGTGATAATTCAAGTTGTTATGGTAACTGGAACTGTTAAAAGGTAAGAGTTTAGAAAGCATTTAGGTTATTTTTCCTGCAGATTTTTTATATAGAATTTTTCTATTAAAGTTCCTTAGAAATAATTCAGCGGATAAAAGCAGAAAATTCAGAACAGAGGAATGACTAAGATTTATACACAGTCAGTATTATTGCCCTGAAACAAATATCTATGATACTTCATGGCTTTTTTGTATACATTAGTAGATACACAAAAATTGTATGCTCTGAAGAAGAGAGAATGAGCTCAGCAAGCATCTATATCAAGCAATCTTCCATTTCATTCCAGTACTATTATTTGCCCCTCCTGCCTCCTCCCCCTCCCCAGCCCCCCCCGAAAAAAGTCACGCTCAGGCAACATAAACAGCATTTTGATCAACAGTCTTATTTAGGTTCATTACAATTAGCAATTTCCTCGAATCATGTTGCACTACAGGCAGAAAAAGAGTGAGTCAACAGTTGCCCAATGCAAGCACTGCTACAGGTGAGCTCTCACCCCCAGGGATGGACCCCCAGCTGCAGTTCTCTACTGGAAAAGGTGGAAGCAAACATTAATGGACTGCAGTGGAATGGAAGAGAAAGGCGTGAACCATTTGTTCATACTTGTCCATACAGGCAGCACAGGGCAGTATCATGACCTCTCAGGTATTGCTTCCTTTATCATTTTCCTAATAAATGCTTCATGATCAGAAGACAAGGCATTGATGTTTTTGAATAAGTGATTGCTTCCTGGTCCTAGCAAGACCTCCTGTGCTACAAAACCAATGTGGAAAAGGCCTTATTACTATTGAATATATTGCGCTCTGCTAAAAGACAGCAACTGATAAAGCATGGTAAACAAAGAGCATTGTAAACAAAGAGCTTTCAAGTGCCCAAGGGAATGACAGGATCATTTCTATGCTGAGAGCCAACTTGTCAAGCAACAGAAAAAATATAAAACACTTGCAAAATTTTTACAATTTAAAAAAAAAAAAAAAAAAAAAAAGCACACACAAAGACACTGTAGGAAAAGTAAAGGGAAATAATAAAAAAAATGCTTAGAAGAGCGTACATCCTCTCTAATGGAAAAATTAAACAGATGGACATTCATTCTGACAGTTCTGATTAATACTGCAATCAAACCTGCCTGGGGAATTTTCAGGATGGGGAAAGTTAATCAAAGGATAAAAGCACAAGAGAGAATTTTGCTGAATTAAGAAACATATAGTTTTCCCTCATTTTTCTAGTGATGTTTAAAAAATAGAAATTAAATTATAAAACTACAAATTCAAACAACCTGGATAAACAGAGAATAACTTTTAATTGTCGGACTATGGGTGGCCCAGGATATTTTACATAGCTCTTTTTTATAGGGAGAAATAGTTACTTCAGAAAACAGCTCTATTTACAGATCTGCTAAAAGTTGTACAACTTGGTACCTTAGGTAAAGTTACTGCAAATATGAATCAAGTGTACTGCGTGTGAAAACTCAGGACCTGGCTCAATAAGGAGCCAAGAAGCCTCCAGCTAAACTTAAGAGAAAGCTAATCAACAGGTTCGCTATAGCAAAAAATGAAACAGCAGCAACAATGAAAGTTTTCTCAGGTTTTGCACAGTCATCTGACAGCCTCCAAACCAGTCATTCAGTGTGCAGCACTGTAAATGGCAAGAATATCTATTTATAAAAGCTGGATGAATACTTCATAATTAGTATCTAAATTTTAAATTCTTCTGAAGTGTTTGCAGGTAGGGTGTCTACTGACACAGAATTTTTTTTCTATTTACAGCCTTGCATATATGAAAGTAGTACCAGAAAACAAGAGTCCATTACTAAGTTAATTTTTGACAAAACGTGTGAAATGTTTAGAGAGCAGCAAAAGCATCACTAGTGTAAGGGAAAAAAGGTGCTTTATGCATTTACTGATATAATTTTTCCTGTGTTTTGATACAAGAACATTTCTGCAAATTAACTTGCTATATATTTAGAATACAATGGAATGGTTTCAGTGATAAAACAATTCTCAAGAGGCACAGAAAAATCACAAACAGTGCCCTGAACAACAGCATTCTCCTTTCCAAGATGGTTCTATTGATTATTCTTTTACAGGAATGACCATTTGTCATGATCCATGACTCATTCACCTCTGCTGAAAGCATTTAGATACCAGGTAGAGAGGCTTGAAAAGTAGTAAGCTGTGAGGGTAGGATATTGAGGAACAGCGTATGATTTCCCTTATGACCTGGAGAATATGCATTTATTTCTAAGCAGAATCATACATTAGTCATTAGAGTGCACTTTCTTACATAAGCAGAAAGATGAAATTAAGTGCACAGTTCTCTCAGACACATTCTTTTCTCAGTCATGTACTGACAAAAATGAAATACTACGAAAATGTCATATGGAGATTCTAAATGAGTGAAGTATTTAAATTATTTTTCTATTAGTAAAAATGGAAAAATATAATTTATCACTTTCTGTAGTTGTTCTTCATGGTATATTTTAATCTCTCATTCAATATACAACTGTAATCTCTTCTTTAAATTACACATTCCACTGATTAAAGCTCACTGTGTTTGAATCTCCAGAGTTACGGCATTATTCTACTGACAGAATATTTATTTTTGAGTGAGGCAAAGACCCCGTCCAGCATCGCCGTCCTATTTCAAGATGGAAGTTTGATCTAAGTAAGATTACATTTAACTTTCTTGAGCTAATGAAATTATTTCTAAATTGGTCTGCTGTATACTGCAGCCCAAAAAACAGCTAAATATTCAAATTATTTAGAATCTCTATTACTTACTTCCTGTTCTATTCTTATGTATACAAAGTGTACCTTAGCACAAAAATGCAAATATATGCAGTGCAATTTTACAGTTCTGAAACCTCTGTTTATACATTCTGGGCTAGCTGGAACTTTTTCAAGAACCTTCATTATCATAGATATTTTGAGAACGTTTTGAAAGCTTGAATAAATTGCCTAACCACCAAATGCCTAGGGCAGCTAGGCAATGTTGGAAGACTTAGTGAATTGAGTGACTCTTAAATTAGACATTTGCATGGTTATTTTTAATTAATCACCATATAAAATGCAATTAGCACGCACCACTTATCATTTGAATAGCAGTTGGCAATTTTTTTTTTTTGGAAATTCTCTCACAGTACACAGTTCAGAAGGAAAGAGGGAATCCCAGAGGCTGATGTCAGGAGTAATCAGGGGTGATTTCGTTGGCTGTTGCTGTGGATATAATGTGGAGTTTATTTCACTCTTTGTTACTCAGGGTTGGTTTTTTTTTTGTTTTTTTTTTTTGTTTTTTTTTTTTTTTAAACTTAAAAAAAAATACAGCTGCCTGGCTGCCTCATCTCTTCCTGTTTTGGAACAGTGAAAACTTAATAAAGAATAGGAGCACAACTTGTATACAACCCCATTAATGAGTGCTGTGAAGATCCTTTATGAAAGCTGTTGAAAGGCAATGGGAGGTAGCACAGGTGCAGGGCCCCTACTGCCTTCAGTGAACATATGTTTGTGCTGGTACGAATGATAATCTGTCCTACTGCTTTAAAGAAGTTAGGAGAACACACAAGAGCTGTAACGCAAGTAGCATCCCTTGAAGAGCACTGGGAGACTAATTCATTCCTGCCTGCAGCCAACTCTTAGCTAGAATTTAAAGACACAGATCCTTCCCAACAAACGAGGTTTATTTCAGAAGCTGCTGAATGCTCCCAGTATCTCTAAAGACACCACCATGTTGTCCAGAGCTGGTAGGGAGAATAACACAGATGTGTTTTCAGATGCCAGACAGGAATGGTGCCCACCTGCTGCTCCAAGCCTCCTCCCTCCAGTCACGCAAAATGGCAGGCAGGTCCTGCCACATACTGAGTGCCCAAGCACACCAAGATCACTTCCTGATGGCATGACTCAAAGAAGTACTTCATATTTGCTCTGGAACAAAACTAGCAAACAGTTGGAATAACATGAACTAAATTTTGACTGGCTGCTTTCCCGTTTGAACCAACTACAAAGACACACGAATAAATCAATGCTTTACATCCGTAGGGCCAGTGTCAAACTCTTGCCAAGGCAGATAACGGCAGAAAAGTGAAGAAAAATGTCATGGAGATTTGCTTTCTTTCAGAAAAGTATCAGAATCTATTACAGGTATCTCAGGCGCATGTATACACACACACACACACACACATATATATGTATAAACATGTACATGCATAAAGTTACTGAAAGAGCAGCTACAGCAAATGCACTCAGACTCAAAATCTGGATAAGCTGACAGCATCTTCTCACACTGAGGGCATTCTCCCCCGTGAGTCACTGAGCAGCACGTGAACTGCATCCTTCATGCCATGCATCACCAAACAGCTGTACTATACTCAAGAGTGTGCTCCTGAATTTTATTTGCCATAAAAAAAAATTGCCTTTTAAAAAATTCAAAAAAATCACTGTGAGGACAAGTTAATTACTGCATTAAATTACTGGTAAAATTCTAGAAATAAACTTCTAGGATTTCTGGAAGCTTCTTAAAACCAACTCTCTCACTTCCTTAAGAAAAATTTTGTAAGGTATTTATTAGACTTTGTATAATCAATGGATATTAAGATGTTATAATCACAAAATAAGCAAGAGAGTTAGGCAAAGTAGACTATGATAACAAAAGAGAATAAATGGAAGGCTTACCCTTATGCTGGGCTCACCCACAAAACACCAGTAGAGGTGATCTCCGGAAGAGATCCTGGTAGCCAGCTCTTAAATAGGTCTAGGAGGGGTGCAGCCAGGCTCCACCCCTTCTGGCAGCACAGGTGAATTGCCTTCATACCTGAAAAGTACAGAGCTATCACTCTTCTAAGTTTATGCCACTCCTACCTATGTTTTAGGTAGTTTGATTTAAAATAAGATTTCAGCACCTGGGGCATGACTTAGAAGATAGCCACTTAAGCCAGAATTTATAGCCCTGCAAATTCCTGCTCAGCTACCTCAGAATATTTTAAAACACTTCAAATTACAATTGGTGTCTCCATATCTTTATCCTAATAGTTTTTCTCATGCTGGAAGTCTCCAGTATATTTCCACAAAAACCTCAATACTATCAGAGCTGAACAGTTTATTTCATCTTCTACCTCAACCTAACATCACAAAATAAACAATAAAGTTTTGGGCCCCTCACTACAAGAACAACACTGAGGTCCTGGGGCATGTCCAGAGGAGAGCAACAAAGTTGGTGAAGAGTCTAGAACAGAAATCTTACAAGGAGTGACTGCAGGAACTGCGATTGTTTAGTCTAGAGACAAGGAGGATCATGAGAGATCCTGTAGTGCTCTACTACTACCTGAGAGAAGGTTGTATGGAAACAGGGGGTCAACCTCTTCTTCCACTTAACTAGCAATAAGACTAGAAGAAATAGCCTCAAGTTGTGCCAGGGGAGATTCAGGTGTTGAGAAAGGTGATAACAGGCATAAATACTTCAAACCAGCTTAGGATCACCCACAGAAAAAAAATAGAGGTCACAATCTAATAATAAATGAGGAATTATTTACCCCTTTCTACAGATCAGGGCTTGCCAAACATTTCAAAGGAGCAAATCTCCAAACACAGATCTTTCCTTTAAGCAGCCAGCCCTTAAATGAAGTTAGGGAGGGGGTGCAACCTAGCTCCACAACTTCCAGTCACGCAGGTGAATTGCTTCCTCTTGTGTTCCCAGGGCTGGCTATGCTAGCTCATGTGCTCACTCACTGGTTCAAGCCAGTGCCTCAATGTCCTAGTTTAAGCTGGGACAGAATTGCTTTTCTTCAGAGTGTCTGGTATGATGGTATATTTTAGTTTCAGGAGAAAAACAATGTTGATAACACACCAATGTTTCTAGTTCAATTCTGTTTTATTTTTCTTATTCGCTCTCTGATCCCACTGGGAGGGCAGGGAGCGAGTGAACAGCTGTGCAATGCTCAGCTATCTGCCGTGTTAAACCAAAACACTCTGGTGGGTCATCTAAGCTCTGGAGAGGGAATGAATTTAAAACACATCCCTACACCATACAGTTCCTGCCAGATTCCACTCAGAAGATCAGTCACTTGAAAGCAAAGCACTACCAAGGGGTAATTTGCACAGTGACACATATGAATATCTAAAGGTAACTCAGAAAAGGAACGTGTTTTGTTACAACTATACAAATTAAAAATAAAATCTCTTTTTAAAAATGCCTACCTGAATTAAATAGAATAAAGCAAATAAAGCACTAGTCTATCCCTGAAATACCCTTGCTGATAATCACTCTAGAAGGAGTTTCCCTAGGAGACCCACCTGTGCAAAGAAGCATGCTCCAAGCAAGGGAGAATGACTAATTCTTCATCCAGAGGTTGCTGTCAGGAAATAGTCGAGCTGATGCTGTGCCCTTCCAGAAGGTGACTGGTTCAGAATAATCTTTCCCTCCTATTTTTTTCTGGCCAGCAGCATGTTTTCCATCTCTTTTCTAACAAACCCTCCGTATATTTTCCTAGGTTGGACATTAGAAAGTACAGCATAGATAATATTCTAGTAAAAATGTGATATTTTTTATTTTTAATCACCTCAGTAGCTGGTAGTAACACTTGTTCCTCTACTTAGGCCTTCTTGACATACTACGTTTTAAACTGCATGTATTCTTGTAAACAGACTCAGATTGTTGCAGATTGATCCAGCTAACATCTCTCCTCCTGGTGTGGATAGTCAGGTTAGAGAGAAGGCCAGGTTAATTACAAAGAAGATGTGTTAATTAGTTTATTAACACATCACATTGCTCTGTAGCAGCAGAAAGGAGGAAGATGATTGGGGAATTGAGGGAGGAATAGTAGAGATTGGTTTATACAGTACAGGGAGCAGGGATCAGCTTTGATGAGATACCACAGCTGTGGGTAATGTACACTGTCAAAACTCAAATCTCTAAGAAAGTGCATGAAATTAGCTCAGACATTCATCCCTTCCTCATGAATACAAGTACAAACTATGCTAAATTAGCTGGGAGAAACATACGTTTTTCTGCACACAAGGGTCCCCTTCTGAACAACACAGCAGAAGACCTCAAGATCTCCATGGACCAAACAAAGGGCTTCCTGAAATCTTTTCCCATATGTTACAGCAGACGGAACTATGGGAGTGAATAAAAGTCTGAGACATGGGTGCTATTTCTGATATCAAAGGACTATAATTTATAACTTCACTGAAACATAATAAAAGTACTATATCTCAGGTACCAGGAGGTCTGTCCCTGAGTACAAAGTCAGCTTAGACCCCATATTCTTGTAAGCACATCTTGTACACAATTATCTGTTGGACTCATATTTGCCAAATGATCCATGAGTCTACACTTTCAAACTCACTCTCCCTAAACAGGTCAAGACATCAGAACAAGTCTACCCAGCATTGAAACTGAAACTAACTTGGAAGCAGGGATGTTAGGATTTTTGTTGAAAATCTGGCCTGTAAGTTTTAATTTCACATCTTGCTTTTCTAGGCAAAAAAGATAACAATTTGCACAGTACTAAATATTACAATCCATCCACTGAATAAATTTATTAATACCATTTAAACTCTGAAATTCATTGTGCTGTCAATCATACTGACTGTTGCCAAGAGATCCACAATCACTCTCAGGCAGTGTTAATGTCTATACTGTCTTACAATGCTTCCTGTACTCCTGTGCAGAAACACTGGCCTTGGCTGAAATTGGGAAGAGGAATGGAACTTGAGATTAAAATCCTTTATTATCTTACTGTACACAGTTTTCATTTTAGATAGATCATTCACCTTTTCTTACCAGACTTCCTCACGAGCGACTTGAGATTTACCACAGTTTTTTCCTTTTCAGAATAACTTGGATTTTCAATTTCAAAGTGACAACTTTGAGTCACATGCTTACAAAAATGTTGCCCGGATAGGCAATACATGTTGCCATAGATGAGCACTGCATCAGTTTGATAAAGTAGTAATAATTTCAGGAATGTTCTTCTCCGGTCCTGCTTTGAGCCTTTATGCATCTGTATTTTTTCAGTTCCTTTAACATCAGCATGTATATTACAGATGTTGAAATTCCCAATTTCCCATTTCTGTAAGCATTAGAACGCATATCCCTCTTGTTACTTTATAAATTAGGAACATCAAATTCAATTCAGCATAATCCTACAACTCTGTCTAGTCTTTGCTTTTTTTTCTGTTAGATTCTGATAGGAAAACTAAATGAATCGGATCATGCAGTATCTACAAGCCACTTTAGTTCATGCCCACTAAACTACCTTCTCAGTTCATTGCTCCTTTCTGCACTTTATTTACCAGTACTAGGACAGAGCTTGGGAGGTCTCAACACAAGTCTGACCTCATCAGAATGATGCAGTTACAGTTGGTGTTGCAGCTGGAAAGATTATCATGGTAAAATTGGAAAAGAAAAAACAGAGAAAGAATACCCACCTGTATCCAAAAATCTAGGTTTGCAGAAAAGACTCCACAGAGGAGGGATCTCCAGAAAGAAACCCTTGATCCACGGCAGTCAGCCATTAAATGGGGTCTAGGAGGAGTGGAGCATGGCAGGTGAATTGCCTTCACCTGAGCTCCCATGGCTGAACCAGTCCTTTCTTTAGGTGATCAATGAATTGTTCAGGCTGCAACTCAACAGTTCCCACACAGATGCCTTGCCTGTAAAGTAAATATCTAAAATCAATAAAATATTTCATTTCTGTGTGTAGTGCCAAAATTCTCAAACTCTGTAGCAGATTTTTATACTTTGTCACTTCTGTTTCACTTAGAGAAAAAAAATAAGTACATATAGCATATAAAAAGATGTTTTTTAAGTACGATACTCTTCATCTGTGCCCTTTTATTGAAGATATATTGTAGTTTATGTTTTTTTCTTCTGTATTTTCTCAAGTTTAGTTCCAGTGGATTTTTTTCTACTCTTTTCTTTCACTTTCCTTTAGTGTTTCTACTTCTATATTTATGTCATGGTTGGGAATCATTGCTTATCTTCTTTATTTTAGTGAAATATTTCCAATGCCTCTGTAAAACTTAACCTGAATTTATACAAAGCTGTTTCTCAGACAGTGTACCTCTGAAGTTAACCTATCACAAATTCAGTTTTCTACTTCAAAGCCCATTGCCCTAGACCTATAGACAACTAAAATGAAGTTATTCCTGCTACAGATTAATGTGTTATATATTTCTGTTCATAATTTCAAATAACGTGCATCAGAACCATAACTTCCCTACACAGACATATCAAATGATAAACTCAAGAACATGATTAAGGATTGAATTATCCTTCCATTTTGAACTTGATGAGAATCATCATCATTTTTAAAATGTTTAATATTTCTATTAACAGTTATTAATAGTTCTATGTCTAGTTTATTTCTAGTTCTCAGTATCTACTTGTTCCAGGACAAAAGCTTTGGCTTAGTCTTTCAAATTGTTTATTGGTTCCAGCAAAAATTAAATCCACAGATTATTCATAGATCCATGATTATCTGAGTGCCTACTTGGTGTAAAGCAGCAGCAAGTTTATACTTACTACTTTGCTTTAGTTTTTAGATTTGCCTACTTACATTATATTGTGTGTTAGCCTAATTTTATGTTCTCAGTGTCTTAATTATCAATGACACAGACAACATATGGATTTAGAAGTAGCATTCAAGCTCCATCAGTTGAATAACACTCAGTTAATTACTCTAAAAAAGGAGCAATTGTTTTATGCAAATTATATTCTATTCAACTTCACCATTCACCAGCATTTTAACTATATAATTTATTTATTAACATTGATAAATATTAATTAAGCTACATGAATAATAAATATTCATGCAGCAAGAGACAGCTGTATTTATAGTCTACATTTGTCAATCCAGACTATTATGAACACCAAATATGTCAGTAGATACCCTCCCCAAAAAGTAAGATAAAAAAACTGAAATGTGGTTAAAAGTAGCAGCAGAAAGGAGAGACTAAGGAGGACATAAAAGAGATCACATGAGAGCAGAAATAAGTGGAAGCAGTCAAGGAATGGTATTTTGTTAAATATCCCAAGCGAAGCAAAATTGACCCAAGGTGCCATAACTAGCTGACATTCTTTTCTCTGCACTAAGCATTGAACCATTAAAAAAACAACACCATTTTTTTTTTGCTGCATTTACTGATTATTAGAGGCCCAATAGTCTTCCAAAGAACAGATGAGCTTTTAAAGTGAGATACAGCCTTAATTGTAGGCTTTATGAAGTAGGTGGGAATAGTTGAATCCACATCCAAACTCAAGAGACACATACTAACTAAAAAAATACGAGAAATAATAACTGAAGTGGAGAACAGTTTGCAAGAAGAGAAAGAGGGTGAAATAAGCTAGGGGAAATGCTAGGCTGGAAATCTTTTTATCATTTTAGAATTTGCTTTCAAAGTAATTCCCCCATTTTCAAAAAAAAAAAAAAACAAAACAAAAAAAACAACAACGGCTTCAACGCCCCTTCATGTTTATATTTCATTAGTCAAAGGGTTTCACAATAAATAAATACCAAAATATATTAATGGTAAATGCTAGAGTTTTGGTACTTTGCTATGCAAATGGTCCCAGTACATTAATTAAAAACAAAACAAAACAACAAAAAAGCAAAAAACATTTTTCCTCTATGTGTCATTTTTGTGTTCTAATTTCCTTTTTCTAAATAAGGAGGGACATGGCACTATGAAGTAGATATACCATAGACAGACAGAAAGAAAAAAAGACAGTAACAAAGAAAATTCCTCAAAGTATGTCATACTTCACAGCCATTTCAAAACTACTTTTAGAAGTGAATTGGCCATCTCACTTTTCATAGGCCATTATCTTAACACACAGCAATCAGAAGTGCAAGGAAAAGATCTTTAGCTGTAAGTATGCAATATCTGTTTCTTGAAACTTTCATAGCACTGTACCTTGGTGCTAAAGGATGGTTTCCGTCAAAGAAATAGAATTAGACATTGTAGATTCTCTGGCAGTCAGTAGCTAAAATAAATACTTTTTGAAATTATATAAAGAGTATAATCCTTCCTTCATTGAAGGTGGTTCCTCTCCTGTATCATCTTTCCACCATACATTGCTCTGAAATATGATAAAATCCAGCAAAAGCTGAGCCACTGACGTGCTATGAAATATGCCCTTGAAGCTAGAATGCCAAGACTTGTTTGGCACATAATTCAAGCATGGCTCATTTAGGCAAATCTTGTGATTCTGTGTAGAACATTCCCTTCTTTGCATCAAACTCAGTGTTTGCAAACAGGTCTGGTTTTTGACACTTCAGTGATGGTAATGTTCCTATTTTCTCTAGCCTCATTGCACATAGATGACATAATGGATTTAATTCAGACTTTTACAAATGATCATGCACACTCTGAAAATGAATGCCATGTCCCAGATTTTGAGAGGTTTGTTTAGCTTGTCTCAGCTCATTTATGTTGTATGTTTTCTGCAAACAAACAAACAAACAAAAACTGGCATCGGTTGTACCACCAGAAAGCAGTAAAAAATAAGCTCTTGTGGATGCTTCTGTAGAAATGTATACTGTTTGATAGATATTTGAAATTTGGCTTTAAAAAAAAATCTTTAAAGTGACACGTATTTACTTGTCTAGGAATAGTAAAAATCCAAGTTAACTCTTGATGTACTTCGTATTAACTTCTTAACCAGTAGATTTTGTAGACACTTCCTATTACAATCCAGCAAAATGCTGTAATAACACACTTGTCATCAACTGACGTTCTAGTTCTACCTCATGATGTAACTTGTCATGACAAAACTGCAGAGGAATTAGAGAAATGGATATAAGTCAAACTGTCTAATATTTTGTGTATTAGGAAGGTGGTATATGAACTATGAGTGAGAATAAATATTCTAACACAGCTACTTATTGTCACTCAGATTTTTATGTTCTTCAGAGGTATTTCTCATAGCTTTCCACATCACCTTGCTTATTTGAAACTGAAAAATAAATTTGAAAGAATATTCAATCGATATATTTCAGGATTGAGAAATGTGGGTATATAGTTCATATAATAGATAATAGTTCAAAACCATCATTCATAACAACAAAAATAAAACTGCCCCAAGAAAATCAAATTGACAATTATTCTCTTGATAACGTTGAATTTCTTATACATTATTACACTGAACTAGACTTATACATATGTAGCTCCAAAAGTAACATCTTTTTATTTCCATGGAAATGACAATAGATACAAAGAGAACAGTAACAAATGCTCAGCTACAAAACATAATTTTTCAACGTACTTGCAATCTTTAGCTATGAATTTTCACCAGTGATGAGCCAGAGCCTGCATGTCACATGCTTAAAAACTGCACCAGCAAAGGTGAGCCACTGTTGCTGTCACCATTGCTGAAACGCACCACCCGTGACCACACTGTACTCACATTCACTGTTGGGTCCATAAACATTCAGGAAGCATCAGCGAATGTTAATGCGTGCAATATTTTCCTACATGAAGGAATTCAGTGGCACACTTTTGTTTCGTATGTACTTCTGTGTCAGACACCATATTGTCAGACTGCCCCTCTGCTGTCATTTGTCACACAGCAACAACGTATCATACGATATTGGTGGCAAGGTTCAACCTCTACTGCAGTACTAACATCCATCTCTGATGTCATGGGCCAACATCATAAAATAGGAGGCATTGCTTTTGGAGCAGACCTTGTGTAATACAAAAGCAAATCTTTGTGATGAACTGTGTTCAAACATACTGGTATGATTGGTTGCATTTGATCTGGAGTTACCCAGGACCTCTGTCAGTTCTATTGCTGGCTAATCCACACATCATCAGTTTAGTTTGGGGTTGCAGTAATTTAGGAACTCTACATTTTAGAATTTAGATTTCTGTTCTGACTGCTTGAAGAACTCCAAGTCACAGATTTAAAAAAGAAAAAAAAAACACACCACAAAAACCCACAAATATAAATAAATAAATAAAGCTATTCCTCCGGCCCCCCCCCCCCCCCTTTATTGTGTGTACAGAGCACATTTATCTCCTGGGAAGAATTTGAAAGCATATATGGATCAAAAAAAGAAAAAAATCAAAACCAAGTGTGACTGATTAGTTATTTCCCACTGGTTTCTCACAGTATTTTTGAAAACTGGAAAGAACCATTCTCCTGGGACTCTTTGCCATTCTGCAGTCAACTATATTTAGTACTAAGTTTGTGCTAATTTTCACTCCTTCAACAAATACTGAAATGTATGTTTTCAGAGAACGAGAAAAGCCCTTTGGAGGTAGTAGTGTCTAGATTGTGAGTTAGGAAAAGGGATAATTAAAAATTTAGCTTTAAAAATGTAGCTTTTCCATATTAGCAATTTTTTTTTTTTTTTTTTTTTTTATATTTGTGGAGAACATTTGTGATAATATAAATAACTGTATTTGGTATTATTATACTAACATATCAGAAGTAATTTCACTGCATTAAAAAATGCTATAACAGGACTTCTCAGCCTCGCCTTGGTTCTGGAATTAACTGTTTTCTAATGGCAAACTAAATATCTGTATGACGGTTCATAGGAGGTTTTTGTACTTCATGACTATTACCTTCTCTGCAAGGTTTGTGTTGCATGTGTATGCAATGGCCTTGAACACAACACTAAAAGCTAGGTTATCACATGAGATTTTTCAAAGGCTTCTCTAAAATTCCCTCTCCAAAATGAGTTTTTTTAACCAGATTTGTGTTCTCAGTTTGAGACAGATCTATGGTCATTAATCTGTTTTAGCAAGAGCGTTAAGACACACTTTGAGACTGCTTTTGCACAGCAAACAGAATACCATAAGGCAGAGGTCGAGATTCTCATCTACAATCCCATGGAGAAGATAAGATGTGGCTGGGGAATATACCTATGCCGCAAGTCTCACTGGAATGATTTTACTCCTGGTTGCAAGTGGTTAATCTGAGATGAGAAAGATCTTCCTCTGATTAAATGCATGCATAAGTTTCAGTGTTAGAGAAGAATTTTAGGAAATTACCTGCCTTAAAAAACCAAGAGCTTTTAAGAAGCTTCTATTATTGTGCTCTCTCTTACAAAGATATTTTCTTGGGTTCTGTTGCTGTCACCAGGAAGCAGAGATCAATTCTGCTCCTCCCTTCCTCCTTCTGAGAAAGTCGTAGGCTGCAGTGAGGTCTCCTCTTAGTCTTCTCTTTTCCAGGCTGGAAAAATAAGGGGATGTCAGCCACTTCTCACCCTTCACTATCTCTGTAGCTCTGAAGATACATAAAATTCTAAGTATACCCATACTTTTAACTTTTGTGTGATCTGAAAAAGATCCAGCTTCGCTGCCAGATTGAAGTAGAAATCTGAAGCTGAATTTCAGCTCAGACAGTATAGTGGCATTAACTGCACCTGGTTTTAAATAAACAGAAGTTGCCTTTTCTACAATCTTCATAGTGCACATGTTAAAGAAATACAGACAAACTCTGTACAAGAAACATTTCCAGTTTCTTTGGTTTGCGATGGCATGAGCCATGTTGGCTTCTAGGAGACAGTCTTGTATAGAAAATCAATCTGCTTATGGCAAATGTTTTCCTACTAGAGATTTTTTTTTTCTATGTTGCTTATTTTTTTTTATTTTTCTGGACAGATGACTTGGGGATAACTTTCGGAAATGGTGTTTTCAACATACGTATCCTCATGTTCGATTTGAATTTTACCAATGTTATAGTCATCTATTCATTCCTGCTATCCATGAAAGTGATAAATTACATTTTACAGTTACTTTTTTTTTTTTTTTTTGTCAGATACAGACGCATTTCAGCTTAGTGCAAGAACTGACCCCACAGGATTGCTGAGAGATTTGTTTAACTTTTACATGATTAATTATTTATAGAAAAGTTGTGAATTTTCAAACAGAATGCCTCTGGTAATATCCGTGAGTATTTGGACTCCTTGAATAATGCAGAGAGACCAACTGGCAACAGGATGACTTATTTAAGTTGGTTTTCCTAGCATCCTTAGAAGTAGGCTAAAGATGACTGTTTGAAAATTACTGCATAAGACTTCTCCCAGTTTGATTCAAAAAATAAAGTAGAATATCAAATTAAAGGGAAAACTGATATTGTGGAAGGCAGACATAACAAAGAGACTTCACATTTTGATAGAAAGACACAAGTAGCAGAATGAACATCATATAGATAAATGCTTGCCTGTCTCTCTTACAGTACCATATAACCTGCACATGAACACAACTGGTTACTACTGAACATATGGACTAGCAGAGTGATTATTGTAGGATGTCTCCCTTAATTGCTTTTTATCTTATTATTTTATATATATAAACTAAAAATTGCTTGGCAAGATATCCCTTTTATCTCTGAAAATCACACAGAAATAAAGAAAGTCTGACCTTTATTTAATGAGGTCTATTTTATGCCTGCTGTATTCCACAAATGAGGAAGAAATACGGGAGAGCAAAACATAATTATCTGAGAAAAAATGCTTGCAATTCCAAAGAGCATTTGCCATCTAATTTTTTTTCAAACTATTTAATACAAGCACAAAGTTGCTTCATTCTCCCCCAAAATCTTTCGTCAAATACAGTAGTATAACAACACTATGAGTATGTACATTTCTGAATAAAATTCCCGAAGATAGTCTTGGGACAGCTTTAATAGAAGCCTCATTTTTTATGTTATTGGAATAGAAATGAAAAATTCCAGAATTTTACCTTCACAAAATGATTATCCAGATTCAGTCTTCAGCTATCAAAATTGAAGAATGCTAATTGCATAGACCTAATTTTATATGAATACCTCATCACTTTTCTTTGAAAATATTTCACTCTCTTAAAATGACATTTATTTGAAAATAATCTTAAGATGTACAAATTCTCATCACTTAAAAATTAAAATTAAATACTTTAAAAATAACATTGAATTGTTGTTAACTAACACTCATAGCAAGGGTCAGAGTTGGAGAGACTGCAAGAAAAAAAAATAATTACACAATCAGAACAAGGCTGCTGAAAAATCACAAATTTTTCACTGTATGTATTCACATAAAGACTTGTGTTTCACATAATTTTGTCATTTGAATTACTCATGAGAGTTTCTGAACGATCTAAAAATACTGAGAACAGTCAAAAACTTACTACTGGTATCATTTACGGATAAATTAATATAACTTGGCTTACGTTCATGTTGAATTTACAGTTTACCTGTGGTATTATTCCAGAAATGCAAAACTTGATTTTAGCATTGATGCCAATTACTTTCTGCAATTCAGAAACTACAGATATTTCAGCTTATCATCTTATGATCAGTTTTACTCTAACTGTACAGAGTAGACAGAAAGAGGAATTCAGTTGTCCGCATAGTTATTCACATCTTGTATCCTAGAAACAGTGTTCTCTAACACCTGAAAAATATATATGCTATACTTAAATCTGTACTCTGGGGTCTTAAATTTGGAAGATTTTAATGGACAATGAATTTCAAATTTTTGAGCTGACAAATGAAAGAAGGCAATCGTACTCTAAAGGTGCTAGACACTGTAAGTATGCTATAAATTCCAGATAACTGCTAATTATTCTCATTTAGAAAACATCTGAAAAGCTTCATGCCACAGAAATCATCTGTTTGCTATTCAGAGGGACAGCATCTATCTAGCACACTGAATTTACAAGGGTGATAGAAATTTCAGTGATACGGTACATGTGTTTGGTGTTTGAAGTTATACTCTGAATGTTGAGTTATATTTTTTTTTTTTGAATGTATTTATGATATTATGGTTTTAAACCAGATAATGAGGAGGAAGATTCTAGCCTTATTCATGTAGCATTTTATCATATGCCACAAAATTTTTCAGCGATATGAGAACAATAGCTAGCTATTCTATTAGAATATGACCCTTTATCTGCAGCTCAGTAAACCTAATGTCAAATTTCTGAAAATAAATGAGTACGTGAACCATGTTTTCATTATTTACAGCAACCTTGAGTGACAATGTTTACTGTTTTTACAAAAAACAGTAGTCTACAGAGAGAACCTGCTATCTTCTGACTAACAGCGTTCACTAAGTGCAGGTTTACTAATTGTAGAATTATGTAGTGATTTAGCTTGGAAAAGATCTTTAGGATTGTCAAGTCCAACCATTAACCTGACCTACATCACTAAATCACGTCTCAGTGCCATGTCCACACCACTCTTATCTACCCTCCAGGGATGGGGACTCCACTACTACAATGGACGGTCCATTCCAGTGCATTACCATCCACTCTGAAGGAATTCCTTCTGATATTCAATCTAAACCATTCCTGCCACAAGTTGAGATATTTTACTTGTGCCTAAGCACTTATCATCTGAGAAAAGAGACTGACACCCACCTTGTTGCAACCTCCTCCCAGGTAGTTATAGAGAGCAACGAGGTCTCCCCTCTGTCTCCTTTTCTCCCATCTAAACCACCCCAGTTCCCTCAGTCACTCCTCCTAAGTCTTGTTTTCTGACCAAAGGGGTCAGAAATCAGAATCAGCTTCTTTACTTTCCTCTGCATACTCTCCAACAACTCTTGTGGTAAGGAGACAAAAATCAAAAACAGTATTCAAGGTGCAATCTCAACAGTGCCATGTACAAGGAGATAATCACTTCCCTAATTGTACCAGCCACACTATAACTGATGCAAGTCAAGCTGCCATTCACTTTCTTGGCCACCTGGACACACTACTGGCTTATGTATAGTCAGCCGTCAACTTGCTGCCAGGGAGATGTTGGAGTCACTGACCCTGGAGATGTTCAAGGAACATTTGGATATTGTATTGAGGGATATGGTTTAGTGAGAAATAGTGTTGATAGTTGGATGGTTGAACTGGATGATCTCGTGGGTCTTTTCCAACGTTGGTGTTTCTGTGATTCTAACATACTTAGGTCCTCTTCTGCCAGGCAACTCCCTAGCCACTTCCCAAATCCTGAACCACTGCATAAGGTTGTTAGGACACCAGTGCAAGACCAGGCACTGAACCTTGTTGAAGGTTGTGTTGTTGGACTCAGCCATGAGTCCAGCCTACCCAGATGCTCCTGAAGAGCCTTCCTGGCCTCAAGCAAGCAGTCCTGCTGAACTTGGTATAGTCTATGAATTTACTGAGGGTGCACTCAATCCCCCTATCCAGATAATATGTTCAACTGTGTTTAACAAAAGTAGCTGCATTACTGAGACCTGGGGAATGCCACCTGGTTTGAATTGCATTCACTACAACTCTGAGCCTGGAAGATACTTGCTGTAACATCACTATGCACTAGAAAACATGAGGCCTTTCTGTCACAGCTTGCAATGCACAGAGTAAATTTTCAGACATATGCATAACCTTGCATGTACTTACCATACCCTGGCCATAGTCAGTAAACCTGTATTTTTCAAGACCAGAATAACATCAGTGAAAACAATATACTTATTTTAATGTCACACTGAAAAATGGAATTTGAAACTGTGTATGTAAATACATAATATTAGTATTAGCGTGAAGTTAAAGACCACAGTATGATCTATGAAGAGTTACAGACTCAATGCTTTATTTCAGAATTCCTTCTCTGTCTTAAAAAGATCACAAAGTGCCACCAGAAAGCTGCAGATAAATATATTTGTGGCAGGACTCCTTATCATATGATGGATTACTGAGGCTTGGCAACTAAAAGTGACTTACAAATTTTTGTTGTAAAGAGAAACAGCCATATCTTTTTACAAATTGCAGTTCAAGTTTTGAACCTAAACTACAAGATATTCTTAACGAAGTCGAGCCCATATGCCATGAATCTCCTGTGAGAAAATAAAAGCAACTAAAACATCTTCACAAGCATCTAACCTATGCAAACTGCATGCAGCTACTCTCTGTTTTGAAACTCACTGGACAAATGATTTTACTGCCTTTCTAATCTCTGGAGTAACACAGCAAAAAAAAGTAATAGAAAAATCAGGTTTTTTTCAGCATCTAAATATGCTGCTGCATGAAGGCTCCTGAACACTGCCGTGTAACAAAACTTATCTGAATGAATCTGAGATTTTTATTGCAGCAAATGATCCCATGTCAGGTCAGTGCAAATAAGAAAAAGCTTGTCTGGTCTTCAGCTAGAAAACTATAAAATATATCAAATGGATGTCTCTCAAGTGTGTGATAAAAATGCATCCTTGCAGTATTGTATCTGACCTCAAAGCATTAGAGAAGAGAGACCATATTGAATGCTTTCATTTCCACATAAAATGCTGATCATGATAGTTCAGTCATGCCAGATGGCAGTAGTAGTGATAAATGGTGTTGATGCCTCAGGAGAAATGAGCTAGTAAAGTTATATTATGTTCAGTTGGGATTTTAAACATGTAATGTAGTTAAATCTGTTATTCTCCTGCAAAATCATGCATCTCGTATTTCAGTACCATGTCATATAAGGGGGAAAAAGCTTCTCCCATCATACGTTACTAGCATGTCTACTAAAGTAGATCTTTCATGTCTCAAAAAACAACCCTACACACAATATTAATATAAATGTGCGTGTACATGAAATGATGCACCATCTGTGTATAAAAATCCAACAATACTACTTCTCCTTTAGTCCCTATATACGTATGGCAAGATATATCTGGATACAGGAAATAAGACAGTGCTAGATTATATAAGACTTACCTCACATTTGTAATGGGCCCTTTCTTCCTTTCTGAAATTTCTTTCTGACTTAAAGGTCAGTAAGAAGAATAGGAGGCACAAAGCCATCTTTAATTGTGCATTTGATCTGTTAACTTCAAGACGTTTTAAGATATTTCATTGTTCTAGATGCTATTTGTTTATTCTCCTAACAGGCAGCACTGTGGCATTTTTCCTTTTAGTGTCTGAGGCTTTTAGAGAGGAGATAGCTGCTTTGTACTCTATGAAAAATCAGTTTGTTCCCATGAAATGGAAGAATTCCTAAGTTTGGAGTTAAGTTGCATCCTGTCCTCCAGTTTTATTCCTAGGACTTAGATCCCATTATGAGGTAAATGTCTGCACTAACTTATTTTTACTAAATTATCCTTCAGCAGTGGCACGAAAAATGATGTGGAAGTTAGAAACTGTATAGCTGCTATGAAAATAACTTTTCAGTTCATTTTATGATCAGAATTCTCTTACTATAGAAATGGGTGTTGCCTTTTGCTCACGTATGGAACTACCTTTTTCCGTCTCCGAGTTGAGACTGCATTTAACAAATTTGTTTTTCAAGAGGAGGTGTGATGCAGTTTTTAGACGGAGGCCAGCGAGGATCAACCATGCCCTACTAGAGGTTAAGAATTGTTGTTAAACCAGAAAACAATAGGGTTAATAATACCATATATAATTGCTATCAGAACTGAAGAAGAAAGAAAATAATGGATGTTATACTCTGCAATGACTGTAAATTCTCAAAAAACAGAGGTGCAACAAGAGACCCGAATTGTCAGTATTCTGTGTATTTTACTCAGACTCTTTGTCCTTTGGCAACTTGGAAATTAATTTCCTTTTGTCTAACTTTTGTATTTAATGTTGTTAATTAGGAGACAGCCAAATTTAGAAGAAATATTGCGAGGTCTATAAGAAATAAGGCTGTAGAAAAGTCTATCATGGGAAGATTAATTTGTTCAATTTCAAAACGTATATTGCAATATTTTACAGATGGCAGGTGATCATAGGCAGATGGTCATTACAATTTATCACAGCAGGAAGCTGTTAAAAATGACAATATGGGCAGGTATAAAATTGTATGAAGGAGAAGTTATAGAAGACGGTTTTGAAACTCCAGCAACTCATCCTCCTCCTGAAGTTTCAATCACCTGAATAACTTAATTCAGAAGCCAAATATAATTTTCAAAGAGTTAGAGAAAAAAAAACATTCTTAGGCAAATTTCATTGTTTCTTCTTCATCAAAATTGCTACACTGGAATGGTATAAAAGATTTCTAACTCACTTTATTTTTTATTTTTTGTTGTTGTTGTTGTTTTGAATTTATTGACAGTTATTCCAAGGCATGGAGGATGGATGTTCAATTCCAATTTATTACTTTGAAAATTTCTCTCTCTCTCCCCTTCTGTAGTTATATCATCTATAAACAAGCCTTATATTATTTTTAAGTGGAAAAAGAAATGTTCTTTGGCACTAATCAGCCTTGAGTGAACATTTATAGCAGACATAAATTTTTCCATTGTAGGGTTTATAATGGAATTGGTTATAGTACTCTGACTCTAGCGTACTAGCTAGCACACTAGATACTGCTGAATAGTTCTTTGTTATAAACAAAAGGAGCTTGACATTTTTCTTCTCTATTACTGCTAGCAATGCTTGTTGCTTTTACCTTTTGAATCACATCACACTTCTGCTATCAAAAATAAGCTCGGATATTATACCTCTCCTTAGGCTTTTCAGGGCTCCTTTTGGTCACTGTTACAAGACAAGGTGTTCAAGATCGTAAGCTTTTGGAGGTAGGACTGTATTGACTATAGGATGCAAATCTAGCAGAGAGGAACTGCTGCTCGGAATGTGCTCTACTGGTGCTCTTGTAACAGAAATACTAACAGACAGTTAGAATGAGGTCTCCATTTTACACTCTGTAATATACAGAGTGAGCAAAGGTATAAAGATCTTTCCAAGATCTTCTTCCAGGGTTCTTTTTCCCTGCCGTTCAATAGGGGCAATATTTAAGGTGCAGTTTAACAGACAGAGGTAGGGGGGAACATACAAAAATCCCCCAAACATTCTAACCTGTGTTTATTGGCAGAATTTCTAGATGACCATTGAGATCTGCAACCTTGAAACTTACTCAACAATTTTGGCAGGTGATGCCAGTCTCAGACAACTAATATGAAATAAACTTATTTTTATAATTTGTTAATACATTGATGTTCCCATAAAATATATATAACCAGTAAAGAGGCTGTTCCAATCCTCACTGAATGGAAAACTGTAAGTCAGGACATAACTATTGGTCACATTACAAAGAATTTGCTTAAATCCAAGAATATCTTAATCTCTACCTATGGCTAGGAAAAGGACTAGTCTAGCAGAAAAGCACAGGTCACTATTAAGAGACCTACAGTCTGACTATATTCAACTGAACTAACAAAGTGTTCTGATAAAACAGTTTGTTTTATGTCTTCAGAAGTACAAAACAATCTTTCCAGCATTAAAAGTCTTGCTTCAGCAGCTTGTACTTTTCAGTTTGGTACTATTATTAGCATGCATATAGCCTTTTAAACACATGTTGGTATTTCTTTGTATTTTGATTCAGATGGCCACCAGTGAGTACAGCTGAAATTCACTCACATTAACAAGCACTTCTGACATTTAACACACCTGAGAGAATTCACATGGATTCCAGTAGAAATATTCAGCCAGATATGGGACACTGGAATTTGGAAAAAGAGGCACCTCCAGGTGTTTAAAATGAATTTCAAAACAGTCACAGTAATTTTGAATTCCTGTTTCTTGAATGCTTGCACTGAATGTTTCTGAGAATAAAATTTAATTCCTAAAACTTCACATTGTCAGGATGTTTAAAAAAAAAAACCCTGAAATTTATTTGAGTACAAAACTGGGGAAACATCTCTAACACCTTATAATATGCATACTATTGAGAAAATAAACGAAATCCTTACATAGCTCTGCATTGCAAGGGAGAAAACCTCTAGCTTATGCTGAATCCAGTAATCCAGTAGCAAACCACTTTTTTTTTTTTTTTTTTTTTTTTTTTTTTTTTTTAAATTTCAATGAAGCAAGGTCTCACCATTGAGATAAAATAGTGACTTCACAAAGCCCTTAAGCAAGAATTAAGTAAATTTAGAGTCCTTTATGACCTTTATGACACAGTGGATGGATTTAGCCTTTTCTCATCCTTCTGAAAATGTAAAGTTTCATGCACTCAAAAGACATTTATTAGAAGCATAAATCCTTTTAAAAAATTATATTTGCTGAACAAGCCTGAAATACACCTTTTCTCATCTTTATTTTTCTTTTTGGAACAGAACAAAGGAAGCTTAAAAAATATCTATACTCATGTACAATCAGTGAATGTACAGATGTTACATAGTTATGAGGTATACCAGAGAGCTTGGCTACGTAGTTATTACACTAAAGCAGAAAACATAGGATGCTTACCCATATCCTGGGTTCACTTATGAAACTGCAGTGGAGTGGATCTCCAGAAGAAAGCCTTTCCCCCTGGTAGAAAGCTCTTAAATGGTTTAGAAGAGGTGGAGCCTGGCTCCACCCCTTCTGGCAGCACAGCTGGATTGCCTTCACCTGTGCTCCTGTGGCTGACTCATTGCTCACCTCAGGTGATCAATCAGAGGTTCAGGCCATGATTCAGCAGTTGCCATATGACTCCATTTTTGAAATTCACTACAGTAAGAAAGCCTTTAAAACAAACTTTTTTTTTCTCATCACGTTTACATTCTCAAAAATGTTGATAGTACCTATACGATGAAGCATAAAATGCCGTGTGAAACTAAGCAAGAAAACATAATTTTCTGTATTTTTAATCTCTCTCATCCACCAACATTCTGATTCCACAAATTAAAAAAACCAGTATTCGCAACCTTATTCATCTAATAATAGTGTATTGCAATAACAATTAAATTAAATTTAAAAAGCAATTAAATGTATAACATTATAACAATGCAGCCATGTACGTGGTCTTGGATTACTCATATGTTGTTATAAGTGATAGTTTTTTGAAATGAGTACCTAGGAATACGATCATACTATTCAGGTATTGAAAAGCACTGATGTTTCATCCAGAGGCAGAAGATACCCGAATTCATGTTCATTCATGAACATAAAATGTGCTTAAAATTAGATTCTATTGCTTTCTTAATAGTATATGTTCATATTTAAAGTACTTTTGAGAACAAAATCAAACAGTACTAAGACGATTAAGTAGTTTTCTTTGTCCCAAATGTTCACACATGACTGTCACATCCATATATATAAGTTCAATTACATTTCATCCTGTCATTTTCATACATTATTGAACTGAACAAAATTCAGTGAAACTCAAACTCCATAGTTCACATATCAACATCAATTGCACTTGGAACAGGCCTCTTTGGCTATTTCACTTGAATGTAGTCCTTGTCTACATTTCTTGAATCAACTTACAGCATATTCACTTACATGAATAAGCCAAAAATTTTAAATGTGATAAACTTGAAACCTGTGTTTAGTACATACTTCTCACAAAACCTAACGGCCCGAATTAACTCTCTGATTCAGTTGTACTTTTCCATCTGCTCAGTACAGTACTGTCTGCCTTCTTTACCTATCCAGCATTTATGAGAAAGCAATTTGCTGGTTCTATTTTCTTAAAAGAGGAAGGAAAATTAGGGATCAAGGAGTGGAGACTAAGTAGTCTAATGAGTGAATTGATCAGCAAAGAATCCCCACAAACTTCATGTACCTGCTGTCTTAGAAGCACACAGTGGCCCCAAACTTTCTTAGTGCACTATTACCATCAGTAAGCCTGAATGAATCTTGAAAGCCAAGATCAGACTAGCAGAACTGAAACAAACACAATGCAAATAGCATTCAATCTGCTTAAACATGTATTTTTAAAGGTCTGCTCTAGTGTCACTAAAGAACTTTTCTCTTTGACTAAAAAAATTCCAAGAAACAAATTACGGGAATCAAAAGGAGTTTTATTATGTGGCTGTGATATAAAATGACAGTATTTATATTTCATCATTTTAGGAGTTCAGAGAATAAATACATCCCAACTTTGTGATCCCTCACAGTGTTGTATACTCTTCAGTCTCTCATTTGAAGATTATTGTCTTGCAAAATTGTCTGGAGATGTGGAGGAGCACACATATCTTTATATCCTACAACCTTGCAATTTGAAAAGAATTAGCAACAGCAACATCCACATTCTGCAACTCACTGTGAGCAAATGATATTTTCTTTTTAATGGAATGTACGATAGAGAAACTGTACATTTTAGTCTGAAATGGAAAAAAGCCCAACACAGTCTGTAGGGCCAAAATATTTCTTGAAAATTGTTCTAGTTACTTAGCTGATTTTCCCACTGCCATTGGTGCAGAACAGGTAGGTCTGCTTTGATTGCTTGGGGGTTTATGTTTCCAGCCCTGCAAAAAGAAAAATGACTGTGAGTCCCACTGCAGGTATTTAAATGCCCAATCGAAACATTCAACAATAGATGTAATTAAGCAGGTTCTAATTTTACTTATGTGATTCAACATAAAGAGAAGAGCTCCATTACTTAAGTGTTTACGTCATTCCTAGGAGAAATGACCTTAATTTATTGTAATTTCCAGTTGGAAGATTACCAAATTGGTTTTGAACTTAAGTAGCCCTCTGGGTGCACAGTCATTTACTGCCAGATTACATGAAGTACACTGATTACTTCCAATTATAAAAGACTTCTTTTTTTAATAAATAAGTTTACCTTTATTACTAAACAGATGCTACTGTTAAACTTTTCTAAATATAAGAATCATCTTACATTCAGGCAATTACAATTCATCACATAATTATTCAAAATATCTTTGCAGATGGTCATACAAGTTACGCAGCATATGTATTACATGATCATTTCATGTATCAGATAAGAATTTGAAAAAAAGTCAAAGAAAAGGTTGAGACTGACCTTTTCTTTGTTACCTCTAGGTAACTAGAGTTACATAGCTATCTTTAAGAGAAATTCTGCAAAATTTTTAATGGCAAAAGTTTTGCAAAATGTTAATTCTGACAAGAATTTCTTTTTCAAGTCCACATCACCAGAATGAACACAACTGACTCTCCAAATCATCAGGCCCTCTGCTTTCCAGTTCAAATTTTCATTTAAATTTCCAACTTCAATAGAACCTCCTGGATAAAGACAACTACTGTATCAAGACAAGCCATTACTCCCAAAAGCCAAAAATAATTTAAAATTACTCTGAACAAGCTACAGTGATTCAGAATGAGAGTAATACTATAGACTGGAAACAGTGGATAGCTTCATAAAATAAAAAAAGATCATGAAAATAAAAAGAATACTAATGAAAAATCTCAGTGAGGTAGGTACTAAAAAAATGGGATAGATCAAGGACATTTTAAGGCAGCAATCAATAATCACAAATCTTACGAATGCCTTATGATGCCAAATTTGACAGTTTTATCATGGTAGTTAATGTCATACATAATGCCTCACAAAAAAAACTTCATCAAAGTGCAAAAGATAATTTTACTCTCTTATATTACCTCCTCTTCTCACTTCTCAGGAAAGTTCTATCAGCTATGGCCATCATTTTGTTGGAAGATAACTGAACTTGTTATCTCCTATATTTTTAATAGTGAAAATGGTTAGGAAACTAGAAAACCAGAATAATTCCTAATTCCATTAGGAATAAAAGTGAAGTACACTCCTATTGAACTAAAAATTATTCAAAATCAAATTGAACTTCCCCAGTGGTGTGAATGCCTGTTATGTTTCCTGTCACTTCTCTGTGTTTTTATAAGCACCTGAAAGAAATTTGTATTTGTCACAAATAATCAAATCCTTATCCATCACTGGAAAAATCTAAAACCCATATAGCCCCAAATTAAAGCAGTCTGTTTTCTTTCTGTGTGTATAAAAAAGAGAAACATTAAACACTCCTTTTAGGATTGTTTCTTGATTCCACTGATAATGTGATGTATTCATTATTATTTTATAACAAATTACCAGAAATATATACACTGAAAGATTTGATTTTCTTTCTGAGAAAATTTGGTGTCTTAGTAACATTTTACTGGTTTATTATTTTAGAAATATTATGGCATTTAATTATGAAAATTAAGTACCATCAAATACCTTGGATCTAAAAAGTACAAAATACTTGTGAGAAAAGTCCAGAATCTCCAGTGTGCCTTCTTCATTTCATCCTCCTTTTTCTGATGTTGAAACCATGGCTTTTTCTTTCCTATTCTCAGAGTACCAAACATCTCACATGTTGCTGATGATGAGGCTTAGCACAAAATTCTGAGGGACTGCTGCAGTGAGGTGTAACTTTGCTGACTAGATACCATAAACTTGGATGCCTTAAAAAGATTCTGAAAGGATAAATGTCAGACTCGGAAAAAAATAAGGCAAACTAGATGGATTAGGAAGAATCACAGTAGGTAGCTTAGATGCTGTGCTAGTAATTATGAGTTCTCAGAGCATAGGGATAGGTCATCTGGGACTGAGAGTTAACATAAAGGACTGAAAACATCTTTCATATACCTAGGCCTACACTGAACTACTAGTCAGGCTCTGGAACTACTTTTTCAAGAAAAATGTATGATCTTACATTCTCTTCTGAGCACTTCCATGAAGGCACACATGTCACAATGGATTTCCTAGTGAAAATGATTACCAGACTCCTGGAAATGTCTTCCGAGACTGTATTATACTTTTTTCCCCACCCTGATACAACAAAATAGAAAAAGCAGAAGCTCTAACCCATCAAAATTGACTTCTCTGACTTCCAGTACATGGATGGGCTTCACTTCAATCTTTGGCAGCAGATAACCGACAATACCTGGTTTCCATGTTTACTCTATGTGATCATATATATATACATATATATATATATGTCTACCAAAAAGCATCCTCTAAGAATATAGTGACCGTTTCAACTTTGTATAAAAAAAAATCATCATTCCCAAAGCCAAATGTTTATCAAAGATGTATCCATCTGTTCAGAATCCACTCTTCTGAGAATGATAATATGAAATAACTATCTGTATATCTCTAATGGTTTTTGCTCTTAATAGTGGTATTTTAAACAAGAACTTAATCAGTGCATACGTACAAGGTAGTTACCATAGAAATGTTGAAAAATAGAAATGGATGCCTACCTGTGTGACCTGCTGTAGGGAACCTGCTTTGGCAGGGGGGTTGGACTCGATGACCTCTGGAGGTCCCTTCCAACCCCTACAATTCTGTGATTCTGTGATTCTGGTTACCACGAAATTGGTAGCATATTCTTTCCAGTAAACCTGACTGGCATAACAGTAAAACATTTGAATTTCAGTAGCTTGAAATCTAAATGTTTCTGTCTTGACACTTACTATAATTCTGTTCTGTGCTTATCTTGGAGTTCAAAGCAGCAATTGTAAGATTGCTTTTACCCATGGACTGAGCACAATGCTGCTGGATACTGACATTCATGCTACAAGGTACTTCCCAGGATCCTGTCTGAACAAGGGATGGAAGTAGGTGTGTGACAGGTGCAAGAGGATCTCAGAAGGGCTTGCACATCAGGCATATCATGCCTGCAGGCATCTTAGCACATGCGGATCAGTATGCAGGCAGCAGCATCCTTTATAGCTCATCATGAGATCATCCAGCCTTACTTGTAAGAAAATGGAAAAAAATCTCTCTATATTTCTCTGCACCACCTGAATATTTCAAATAAAAGAGAGTTTGAGACAACTAGATAGCAACCAAAGGGAAAAGAAGCCTTTTTAAAGTTCTTCTTTCCTCAGAAAGGAAAAAATATCGAGAGAGTAACTTGTGTATGTGTTGTGCATCGAGCTGAAAAATAGGAGCAAGAAGCCAGAAACTTCACGAAAGATTTTTCTCAGACACTGTAGGGAAAACTTCAAAATATTCTACAGAAAAATAAGATGTGTTTTAACAAAACCAGCACAACAGTGTAAACAGCAGAAACAAAGCAAAACAAACAAACAGAAAAAAACCACCATTCCCAGCAGTTGAAATTTAACAGAGCTGTAGAAACACTACATGACTCCTGAAATACTGAAGAAAGTTTTTCTTTAAAGTTGAAATAGATAGGAGGGTGATTGAAAACTTGGGAGGAAAAGGATATTTTAGACTGACCCCAGACAGGAAATAAATTCTCCAAAAGAAATGAACTCAGTAAAGAAATGCATAAGAATGCAGAGCTAAGCCGTGCTATAGCAACCAGGAAATTTTATCAGCCCAATTGATTAATTTAACCAGAGCCACAAGAAATATCATACTCAGAAACACTCCACAACCTCCTCATTCCTCATATTTTCTACAAGCCCGCCACGGGTACAAACACAGACAGTCTCAGTACTCAGAGCTGTTGCTATTAGCCCTCTACAGAAGCTATTTCTAGACTTAACTTCCATTCTGTCAGGAAGGATAGTCATTATCTAGCCTAAAAATTCCTTGAACGTACTGAAAGGATTTGATGAGTGTTTGCAAATACTTCAGTCCTTATTTTCTTGTAAGACTGGCTGCTCGCTGTTATTAAGTCACAATGCCCATATTTATTTGTCAAGTCCAAGATCTTTATTTTTTGCCAAACTTTTCTGATCTCATTAGCATCTCTTATCTGAGCTGGACTACTTTGTGTTTTCACAAACTCCAAAAACTGTTGTCAAAATTACTCCTTTGAACATAAGTATTCATTAAGATTTCTCAATTGATTACAGTTATTGACTCATTAGGTATTTAAGTTTTCATCTGTTCAAGAGGCACCTATTAGCACCCTGTGTGATCATAAACAATGATAAAATTCACCATAATATAACATCATAAAGTCCAGAACCCTCTTTGTAGGTGGTGCTAAGGGGTTTTAAAAAAATTCTGTCATTGAAACCAACAACAACACTATTATTAATCAGTGGTTCTTGGCTTAGGCCTGCAGCTAATTGCCTATAAAAACATTACTTAATAAGGAAGAAAGCAGAATGTGAAAAGTGAAAAAGCTCTTCTAGGTAAAATGTAATGAGGAAGAAAAATATATATAGATTAATTCACTCCAAAATGCCCTGATAACTTCATGAAAGAGAGAAGATATTTTAGAGGTGTTGTCTGCGTATACAGATTACACAGACGGGTGAAAAATGTAATCACCATTGCTCAAAACAAAAATCTTTAGGAACAGCTGTTGTTCCTGTGCTTAGAGAACATTTCTCACTTCTCATCTGTAGAGAAAGTTGGTATCATAATAGTGAAAAAGTACTTACCTTACTCGAACGAGATCAGAGGTAAAGCTATAAATCTTGTCCATGCCCAAATTAATATTCTGAAACCTTTTAGTGATCCTGTTTACAACTTAGAACAATGCTACCTGCTGTAAACGACTTTGTCCTTTTTTGTGAATGTTGAACTGGATTTAGGTCAGTAGTTGAAAACACTGCTGCAAAGTCTCTGGAGTGGCAGTTTCAACTAATAAATATTTGTTATTGATTTTGAACCACTGTCAATATTCATTTCAGCATAACAGACAGCACATATTTAGCTTCCAGGAAATTTCAGGGTTGAATCCTGTTTAGAAGTTTGAGATTCACAGTAATTATGGCAGTAATAAACACCTTTTAATAAGAATCTAGCTTGAAACAAAATTTGAATATTTACTTCTGTCTTTCAAAAAGCTTGAAAGAATTTGAAACCAGCTTTTCAGCTCAGAACTATCTCTATTTTCACCAAAAATTTGCATAAATGTAAATATTAAAGGAGAATAAAATTGTAATAAAAACAACAACTGGTCTGTTATTTGTAATGAGCATGTGCTATGGATGTTACCGAAAATATTAAAAAAAAACAGCAACAAAAGTTGTGTGCCTAAAGTAGTTTGGAGCCCTCTTTCATATTTGTAGACATGCACTAAATTACTCATTACTCAAAGGTCTCCTTGAGTACCAAACCTAAAAAGCAGAAAAAGCTGAGTCATGCACAGAGCATGCACTGATGAAGTGACCAGAGTGTCCTTGGATTGAGGCAACAAGCAAGTCTGAAACCAATACGAAAGCTTGCATTCACTTGGCTTTTAAAATAAAAACCTGTCTTCTAGACATTTCATTGACCTTAGTCTATTTTTTCCATTAACCTAGTAACAATGTCTAGTACTCAATGAGTACTATGTGACACACAGTACTTTGGTGTAATTAAATTTCTTTTTAGTTAAAGGCAGTATTTCCCATAAACCACACAATGACAGTTTCAAGGATGTATGCTTAGAGCACAAGGAATAAACTAGGATAATGTATTACTCTGATGAATTTTGACCATGTAGTAACTTCATTTCCATTTGGTGCAAGAGATGTAAATACCCCAATTAATGTGGAAGGGTTTAAATACCAAAATAGATCAGAAATATCACAAGGCTAGTGCCATCTTTAAGATACAGCTTTCTAGAACACAGCATATCTGAAAACTGCTGAAACATATACTACTAAAAGAAATAAGAAGTATTTGCAGCTTCTTGCATTTCAAATCCTAGCATTGAATATAGGATTAAATATTTTATAGGAATATTTAATGTTCAGTATTATTATTAGCAGGAGTTTGTAATTATCAGTAGAAATTAAATCTAGTTTTGCACAGAGAAAACATTCTTCTTTTATGAGCAGGATTGCATTTAATTAGTTTATCGCACGTTTTTTTTTTCACTTCAGCACATTTCAGTGCTTATTTATAATAAATTTGAATTATGTAGAGTCAGTTCTTTCCACTTGTATGTGCAATCCATATTAAAGAATAATACTACGGTCATTTCAATTTTTGTTCTAATATCCTGCCAAATTTCAAAACAACAATTTATAAAATACTAAATGAATTACACATCTTAAACTTATGATGAGCAATACTAAGGAAATACAATTATGTACACTAAGTATCCATTTACTAACATTAAAAAAGTACTATATCATTCATCACTCCAGGAAACAACTCTTCCAGAAGAAAAATCTGTCCTTACTGAAGCAAGTTGTAGATTTCAGTGAGGCAGCTTCCCATTCCTGAAGAGCGATGGTCAAGGTTATACTTCAAGCTTCCTAGCACAGCTGTGTATGCAGTCTGATTCAATAGGTAAGCCCCGTACAAAGCTAATAGAATGAGTCAACAGTTTCTATTAGTAAATTCAGTGTGACTTTTTCCAATTTACCTATTATGAAATGCTACTTCTACTTAAATTAGAAGTTGGTCACACAGTACATGTTACCAAAGTTTCTGTGATTTTTTATTTTTTTTTATTTTTTTTTTTTTTTTTGAGAACACTATGGCAAACACATTAAAATGACATTAGCAGGAATTCTGTGGTACAGTCAAGTAGAAAATAGAGGAAAAAACACTCAAATAATATAAGCCAGATCTCAGGCCATGCAATTCCTACATTTGTGCCATATTTGTAACAGCATTCAAAAGTATTTCCTGCATGTTTTCATTTTCTCAGCTGAGGTCGGTGAAAGTTTTGCTCTTTTGGCTTCTGCAGCTCCAATTTTAATCAATGTGACTTCCAGGGTGCAAAGAGACTTCTGTCACCTTTTCTTGTTCTGTATGTGACAAAAACCACAGTTCTTAGAGCTTCAACTAAAATCTGAATTCAAGCACATTTGCAGTTCTTAATTTCCACAGAAATGTATTAATATACCTTGTAATATAGTATATATTAATATTAAACAAATTTATAGGAAACTGCCATTTAAGAACTATCATTTATATTTAGCTGAATTATTTTCTAGTTCACATCAAATACAAGATAAATAAAGGCTAACCACTAGTTTTCTAAATTGCTACATTTAGAAATTCTCTCTTGCACATTGCCAGTGAAGCCTGTGGTTAAGTTATCCTCTTGTGCACTATTGATCAGTTCCTTTGTGTCATTCTGAAACAATCTTTCAGTGGTGAGAGCAGATAATTTGAATTTATAAATAGTAAAATCTATGTTGTTTGAATAGGCCTAGATCTGCTCTACCCAGATGTCGTCTTTATTGGCTTAGAAAGAGAGTCATTGTGATTCTGAATCATAAATCACAGACTTGTTCGAAGTAGACCTACTATTTTGGGGGAGTGCATCATCACTTCTACTGACACGCTAATAGATAGTTTTAGATGTCAGCTCCGTTGTCCACTATTTAAGATAAAGCAACTCACACTGAAAAATTATTTTTTTTTTGTTCTCAACAGATTGTAAATAAACCCAGAATGATACAAATGCTGAAAGGAAGCTGCTTGTAATGGTTAGGTTTGAAATGCTGAAGTAAGCACATGAAAATTACATTTTTGCAAGTGTTTGCTAGAGTGTTTTTAATAGTATCCAAGGCAACTTGAAAAGCAAAATGTGTAATAGAGAACACCTGACATTAATAGAATCAAATTTTATTTAATGATGTGATTACATATTACATTAAAAAAAAAAAACAACAAAACAAACCAACACAAACAAAACCAGGACTGTATCCTTAATTTTACTGTAATTTAGAGATTGAATTCTTGTCCCATTATGTAATGAAATTAAGACAGAGGAGAGGGCAGATAAATCCAAAAACACAAATTAAAAAAAAAAAATCACTTGCCTCAATAATCTGTGGTGGCTGCTATAACTAAACAGAAAACAGATTAAACAGCTCTTGTCATAGGTAGAGGGAAGGATGACCCTTGAGGCTTATTAATATTGTCAATTTCATTTGCATGCTGATGTATCAGAAAATACATGCTAGTTGAAAATTCACTATGAACAATGGAGGCAAAGACCACAGCAGCCTCCTGTAGTGCAGTGTGATATCAGTGCTTCAGCCCTTCCCCACCTGCCTGCCTGCCCTCCTCTCAGTTCCCACCTTTCATATTTTCAAAGGTTATGTACCAAATATCTGTTCTTCTTTTCTGGTCAGGATCTCCCTAGCTGCAAACAAGACAAGCAGTATTTTCCTCCACTTCAACAAAACCATGCTTTGATATCCGAAGAACATGAAGACAGTTAATATTTTTGAAGAGAAGTTGAAGAAAACTGTGCCTTTGTATTACAACTGTCAAGTCTCACAAACCATAGAAAGGATATACTGGTCAAAGAAATATTTTGCTAAGATTTATTTAAATACAGCAACTCTTGCCAGTTTGTTATCAGTTTTTCACAAGAAGCATCAATAATTGTTTAACAAATGAATGAGATTTGTCATAGTTCAAATGGGAGATTTTCTCTTACATGATGAGATTTATTTTTTACAGGGACATAAGGGTGAGATACATACATTTCTTCTTTATTAACTTTTAAATTCCTTGTTAAATTTGCCAAAGTGTTCGGCTGTCTCTAACAGTGACACTAATTTCACTAAATATTCTTCCAATGCAAACTTATTCAATAAATAACTTATTTAAAATATCTCACTAATCTTAATAGTAGCCACCAAGTTCTCCTGAAATTATAGCAGAAAGAGACAAAAATTTGGCAGAACTATTCAAATGTGATGTTTTAATTCCTAATACACTGTATGCATCTCCAACACTGTAAGCCAGCCTGGGCATAAATTTTTGATCATTTCAGAAGAATTCTGACTATTAGGTTTATTCCACTATAGATAATGGAGTGTGCAATTCAAACTCTCTGCTGAGTTGTTCCAAGATGCTTGGCCTTCAGCCAGAAATGACAGAAGCCTTTTGATTTGCACATCCCTTCACACGTCTGCTATAAAAGATACAGTTTTAGAAACCTTTCAAGTGATCTTTCTTTGGAGCATCCGAGCAGCTATAATAAGACAGAAGATATCATCACCACACCACTGAGCAGCTGAAGCTATTACACAGTGTCTTGTGTTTGCCTGTTGAAATACAACATAGTTAATGTGACATAACTTTTTGTGATAAAGCCATGCTATACACCAGTTGGATATTAAATCAGCTAAGCAAGGTGGAAAATGTGCACCCTGGGGTTCAGATTAAACAAATATAAACTTCAGCATACTCTCTTTATGTTTCTGATATCCTACATATATAATTAAAAATTGGAATGGAATTTAGACAATGTGATTAAAGATAGGAGTATTAAATTTTTTATCTGATTGCATTTCCCTTTCTTCCTTAGACAAAAAGGCACAAAAATAATACGCAAACTTTCAGACAATAACCTGAGACTAGGAATCCTGACCAAAGATAAGGAATAACTGGATCAGTTTTAAGTCAGAAAGGGAAGAACATTGAGTGTTTGCACAATCCTCTGATTTTCAGCCATTATGTTTATATTTTACTAAAGTTAACCTGCAATACTTGTCTTCAATTGGCAAATCAATTGAATGCAACCCAAGTGTAGTGTGTTCAGTCTTTGAGCCCTGACTGATACATGCGTCACCTAGAATTAGTCTTTGCAGAGCCCTTAGAGCTTGTTAGAGTGAGCTACTGCAGGAATTACTGCTACGTCCCCAAAACAGAAATTTAGTGTAGTTCAAATATTGAATACATGTTCTTATTGTGTTATAAATATGAGGGATGGTACATACTCATGTAAGCGTTCTTGCAAACATAACCTGCAAAATAATGAGAAGTAAAATGGTATGCATAGGCAAGGAAGATGGAATGATGTGTATTTTTCTTACATTTTCCTACGTTGAACTTCAGTTTTAGACAAGAACCACTTGTTTTTCTTAGGTTACATAACAATAACAACTGGAATTTTTATTAACAAATTATCTAACATATTGGGTACTGTTCTTATAAGTATACTACTAAACCATATACCCTATATTAATATGAAAAGATACTGCTTTGGATATTCATTTTTGGCTACTAAATTGTATTAATATTCTGCAAGATACGAATAATAATAATAATCCTTGCATGCTTTCCATTCCTAATCACACTTAAGTCCCATCACAAAGGATGAAGGAAAACTTGTTTTTAAATGCTAACCTGAATATTTTATTACCTCTATTAATTCCAACCACAAGATTAAAAAAACATACACACTCTATTTAATATCTGGAAGTGATTTCTGCAGAAGCTAAGATTATGGTTCTATGATATTCTACAGATCAGTTGGATTTTTTTTTTTCCAAGTGATCATTGCTAACTGCTCTTCCTTCATGACATCAATTATATTATTGTAAACACGATATTATAAATTTAACATCTCTTCCAAAAATCTAGTTACATGAAAATACGAAAGTGAACACAACATGAAAAAACTGCAACCTACCCACTCATTTTCATTTTTAAAAATAAGGTAATTGTAATATAACCTTGAACAGAACTTTCAAATACAACATTTCTTTAAAAAGCAGAAAAATAATCATGTCTGACTTGCTATTAAGTTCTCAAAGATCTTTTCAACCACATCCTAGAAAACTTAAATCTTTTTTCATTATAGCCAGTAGCTGAAAAACCAGATGCTTTTACTTGTACTTGTTGTATTAGTGTAATCCAAGAGAGTTATTTGCTGTCTAAGGTTTCTCACTGTCAAACTTGAATTACTGCATGAGCAGTATGGAATTGCTAATTTGAAATGAAATTTAGACAAAATTCAGAATCTTCCCATTCCCAAAGTACCCTGAATAGATATACTTCTTGATTTACTGATTTGAAGCTGATTTTTAAAAAGCTGAAATATTTGCATTACATTTCAATAATTCCACTTGATGTCTGAGAAATTCATTTTGCTGTACAAAAATATTATGAAAAGTGATGATAGACAATATGATATTTTCACTAAGCATTAAGAAAATGTGTAGAGACATAACAATAGTCTTACAACCAGAGAAAGGAAGGTTTGTTTTTTATTAATATCAATATGAAAAAATATCCCATGCAAATATTTGGCTATTGTCAGTGTTTTAAACAGAACCCATCAAAATGCTCTGCCCTCTTAGTGGGAAAAAAAAAAAAAAGCAAACACACAAACAAAAACCCAGAAAATTCAGTTACATTTGTTGCATTGGTTTATGTTTAAAATATTGTATATGAAAACCAACCAGATTATTGTAATCGTGCTTTTCCTAGACTCAGTACTCTTTTTAGAGAACTTTTATGATATTATGGTATTCAGAGGCTTCTTGCAGATGCTTAGCACAGTTCAGGTACTAATCTGCCAGTTAGAAAAGATAAAAACCAGTAGATAAGTCAATTCTAACATTAGTAGAACCTGGGCATCCATATGAGGATTATGTCCTGTCTGTGTATACATTTGGATACATTAAAAAAAAAAAAATGTGACTAACTGATCTCTTGCTTGATACACAGAGTCAAGGAGATAAACACTGTTGATAAAGGGCTGCTGATACTGTTGAATGCTGAAGTCAGCAGACTGTGCCTCTCACAGAGGCAAACGCTCTGTGGAGCACAGTTTGCATGCAGTCTAGTCTGTTCGTCTCTACTCTACAAAGTACTCTTAAGACCTTCCAGTGGACAGCAGTATTTCATAATTGATGAGATTGCTTAATTGAATTAATATATTCCATTAGCATAGTTATCACAAAAATCAGAAAACCACTGCCTTTCCGTATATGGAATAGATAGCATTTGCACATCATCTTTAAGAAACATTATGTTATGTGAGAATGATGAAAGACAATGTATACATGATTATTTCCAGGCTATGCAGCAGTAGGTAGAGGTTTTATTCTTCTTTTATGTTTTCATAAATCTGCCAGCAACATACAAACCAATGGCATTTGCTGCCCAAAAGGAAGCTTGGTAATGGACAAAAGGCCACACATCCTGCTGTCAGTGCTCTGGTAATACCTTTGTTTTCTTTCTCTTCACATGGGAAGATTTCTGAGCTCAGGTACATTCTCATTCCCAGTGTTTACTTGAAAATTTTGGCAGAAACGCTCCACATGTTTTATGGTACATGAGGCTTCAGTTGAGATGATGCTGCAACCTTTAGAGATGTTACCCTTTTGCTGGTGAGTTCGCTCTGTTAAGCAGTACAAAACAAAACAAAACAAAACAGTCGATACGGTGGAAGGAAGGGAGCCCATTCAGAGGGACCTCGACAGGCTGGAGGGCTGGGCTCGGGTGAACCTAATGAGGTTCAACACGGCAAAGTGCAAGGTTTTGCATTTGGGCCAGAAGAACCCCAGGCACCCGTACAGGCTGGGAGGAGTGGTCCTTGAGAGCAGCTCGGCAGAGAAGGACCTGGGGGTCCTGATGGACGAGAGGCTGAACATGAGCCAGCAGTGCGCTCTGGCAGCTCGAAAGGCAAATGGGATCCTGGGCTCCATCAGGAGAGGGGTGGTCAGCAGGGACAGGGAGGTGATTGTCCCTCTCTACTCGGCTCTTGTGAGGCCCCATCTGGAGTACTGTGTCCAGGTGTGGAGCCCTCAGTACAAGAAAGACATTGAGATTTTGGAAAGGGTCCAGAGGAGGGCGACTAAGATGATCAGGGGGCTGGAGCACCTCCCCTATGAGGACAGGCTGAGGGAGTTGGGCTTGTTCAGCCTGGAGAAGAGAAGGCTGCGTGGTGACCTCATTGCAGCCTATCAATACCTGAAGGGAACCTACACCCACGAGGGGAGTAAACTCTTCAAAAGGGCTGACAACAGCAGGACTAGGGGAAATGGATCGAAGTTGAAGGAGGGAAGATTTAGGTTGGATGTTAGGGGGAAGTTCTATACAAGGAGAGTGGTTAGGCCCTGGAACGGGCTGCCCAGGGAGGTTGTAGATGCCCCGTCCTTGGATGTGTTTAAGGCCAGGTTGGACGGGGTCCTGGGCAACCTGATCTGAATGTGTGTGTTTGGTGGCCCTGCTAGGCAGGGGGGTTGGAACTACATGATCCTTGAGGTCCCTTCCAACCCGGGTGATTCTGTGATTCTGTGATTCTGTGAAAACAAAACAACAACAACAAAAAAAAAACAACAAAAAAAAACAAAAAAAAACAAAAAAAACACCAGACAGTTATTTCTTTCTATCACTCTGAGAACAATCCAGGTGTGGTGTTGCTTAAGACTTAAAATTAATACGACAAACATACATATGTAGTGATGGCCACTCTGAAACAAGCCTAGATTTTTAAGATATGTGACAAACTGAAATGTGTTTTAGATCGTTTTCACTATAATTTCAAGTGAACATATACAATTTTGTAAACTTTCACACAGGATAAGAATGAATATGTAAATTGCATTAGTTAAACATTGACAACAAGGTTTAAACATGGCCTCTGCCTGGAACTTTATTTGAAGTGTCATACTCTGCCTGTTTCAATATTAAAGTAAATAATAACAGCACATTATATTTACCATGTAAGAATGTATTTTATGTTCATACAGTATCTATTATAATGAGGTCCGAGTCCTGTGTGCAGCCTCTAAGTTCTACTAAATACTAAAAATAAATAAATAAATAATGGACTATATTAATTTTGTTTTTAGTAATCCATGGACTTTGTAATTCAATTGAAACAACTGGCATTCTTATTTACTTATCAGCAAAAAAAAAAAAAAAAAAAAAAAAATGAATAAGCAGACTGCTGTAATGAGATCTCATTACATTAAAACATCATTAAAGTTATGAAAGTTACTGTTATGGTTATGCTGTAACATAAAACATTTCAAAAACAAACCATGAACTAAACAATGCTCAATAAAAAATGCAAAATGAAGTACTTTCTGTGACACTTTAGTCAAGTAGTCTTTTTCACTGTGAGGTTAGGAATCATTCTACCATAAAGGGCACCTTAGGAAACTTCACATTTTGTCTCCTGTTTTTAATTTCTCACACCCTGAGGCTTCTCTCCACTCAGAAGGCTTTCTCAACACACAGATTTCTTCCATTTTTCTGGTGGACTACTAATAGCCATAATGACTTTATCCCACTGCTGCTGAAAGTGGAAAAGACCATGACCTTAGTACATCACCATACAGTCTTTAGCACAATTAACATTCCTTTGTGTACTATAGTATCATTTCTCCAAGTCATCTCTATATTTTTTTCTCCTGCTGTTCCTTCCCTGTATAACACAAAGTGTAAGTGCCACCTTTTCTGTGTTTGCTAAACATACGGATTAAATCACACAGAATCACAGAATCACAGAATCACCCGGGTTGGAAGGGACCTCAAGGATCATGTAGTTCCAACCCCCCTGCCTAGCAGGGCCACCAAACATACACATTCAGATCAGGTTGCCCAGGACCCCGTCCAACCTGGCCTTAAACACATCCAAGGACGGGGCATCCACAACCTCCCTGGGCAGCCCGTTCCAGGGCCTAACCACTCTCCTTGTATAGAACTTCCCCCTAACATCCAACCTAAATCTTCCCTCCTTCAACTTCGATCCATTTCCCCTAGTCCTGCTGTTGTCAGCCCTTTTGAAGAGTTTACTCCCCTCCTGGGTGTAGGTTCCCTTCAGGTATTGATAGGCTGCAATGAGGTCACCCCGCAGCCTTCTCTTCTCCAGGCTGAACAAGCCCAACTCCCTCAGCCTGTCCTCATAGGGGAGGTGCTCCAGCCCCCTGATCATCTTAGTCGCCCTCCTCTGGACCCTTTCCAAAATCTCAATGTCTTTCTTGTACTGAGGGCTCCACACCTGGACACAGTACTCCAGATGGGGCCTCACAAGAGCCGAGTAGAGAGGGACGATCACCTCCCTGTCCCTGCTGACCACCCCTCTCCTGATGGAGCCCAGGATCCCATTTGCCTTTCGAGCTGCCAGAGCGCACTGCTGGCTCATGTTCAGTCTCTCGTCCATCAGGACCCCCAGGTCCTTCTCTGCCGAGCTGCTCTCAAGGACCACTCCTCCCAGCCTGTACGGGTGCCTGGGGTTCTTCTGGCCCAAATGCAAAACCTTGCACTTTGCCGTGTTGAACCTCATTAGGTTCACCCGAGCCCAGCCCTCCAGCCTGTCGAGGTCCCTCTGAATGGCATCCCTTCCTTCCACCGTATCAACCGCACCACTCAGCTTGGTGTCGTCAGCAAACTTGCTGAGGGTGCACTCAATTCCCTCATCGATGTCATTAATAAAGATGTTAAAGAGCACCGGTCCCAAGACAGACCCTTGGGGGACACCACTTGTTACCGGCCTCCACCTGGACATAGAGCCATTGACCACCACCCTCTGTCTGCGGCCTTTCAACCAGTTTCTTACCCATCGGGTCGTCCACCCATCAAATCCACTTCCCTCCAATTTGGAGATGAGGATGTGGTGGGGGACCATGTCAAAGGCCTTGCTCAGGTCCAGGTAAATGACATCAGTCGCCTTCCCTTCGTCCACCAATGCCGTCACTCCATCATAGAAGGCCACAAGATTAGTTAGGCATGACCTTCCTTTGGTGAAGCCGTGCTGGCTGTCTCGGATCACATGCTCATTCTTTATGTGATCGAGCATGTTGTCCAGGAGGATCCGTTCCATGATCTTCCCAGGCACGGAGGTGAGACTCACCGGCCTGTAGTTCCCCGGGTCCTCCCTGCTCCCCTTCTTGTATATGGGAGTGACGTGACCCTTCCTCCAATCATCCGGGACCTCACCTGACAGCCACGACTTCTCAAATATGATGGAGAGCGGCTCGGCAACCACCTCAGCCAGCTCCTTCAGGACCCTGGGATGCACGCCATCCGGCCCCATAGACTTGAATTCATTCAGTCTAAGGAGGCACTCTCGGACTTGCTCTGCCCTTACAGTGGGGAGGGATTTACCTCCTTGGTCCCCACATAGAGGTTTGGGGATGCAGGGTTCAGGGACGTGAAAAAGACTAGAATCCTGGCCACCAGTGAAGACCGAAGTGAAGAACTCATTCAGCACCTCAGCTTTCTCTTCATCTGTTGAAGCCAGTTCTCCTTTTAAATTTACCAAAGTAGGTACGCCCGTTTTGGCCTGTCTCTTCTGGCCAATGTACCTGTAGAAGGTTTTCTTATTGTTTTTCACGTCCCTTGCCAAGTTCAGTTCTGCCTGCGCCTTGGCTTCCCTGATCCCACGTCTGCAAGTCCGGACGGCATTCCTGTATTCTTCCCAGGTGACACAGCCTTGTTTCCAGAGCTTGTACACCCCTTTCTTCGCCCTCAGTTCTCTCAGCAGGTCCTTGCTGAGCCATGCCGGTTTCCTACCTCGCCTGCCCACTTTCTTATTCAGAGGAATGGAGACCTCTTGTGCTTCCAGGAGGGCATCTTTGAAGAGCCGCCAGCTCAATCACTGAGTTTTAATACCAAATGTCTCTGTGCATTCTATGTAATTTCTCTTTTTCCAGACCCCTTTTTTCTTGCTGCTCCTCACAATTTTAGTGGGATCAATTTGTATCCCTTTTCTCTATTAGAAGGCCCAGGAGTTTTCTGCTTTCAGACAATGAGGAGATTGATTCATATCAGCCTGTTTTTTCTGTCTTTTTTTTTTTTGTTTTGTTTTTTTTTTTTGTCTTCTTTCTAACTCATCAAAAATGCCAACCAAAGCCCAAATGCCCAGGTGCATTACAGTTAATACAACCTAGATATTTCAAGTGAAATAAACAAGACAGATTTGGATACTAAATACTACAGTGCCCGTAGTCAAGCTTCTCCACTGCTCACGAAAGAGACCATATCAAGAACTGCACTCCTTGTGTGACTGCCTCTTTGGTTTTGCCTGAAAATACATAACATGTTCCTGGAATATGACACTTAAATGTAACACAGAAACAATATAAGAAATACTGGAAGGGAAAAGAAGAACCTAAAATAACCATACTTTCTTTTAATGCCCTCAAATAACACTTTGGACAATAATATCTTCAATATCCAGACTTAAATTTTCTCATCTTGCACTTAGTTGTGATTTCCAATCACAAATTAGATTGAAGGAAAAGCCATGTTTTAGCTATATGCCAGAGTAACTGCTTTTGTAGCATTCCTTGGCAAAAAAAGCAGTCACAGATGGAAAGCAGAAAATTTTAGGGGAAAAGAAATACATTAGCTAGCTGTTATTTTCTACAATTCTTACAGCATAATTTCCAGAAATCTACTCTGAACCATAGAGAAAATTAATGTATTTGTGACTAAATTTAAGGCTTCAGTCATAAGAAAAGGATTTCTAAAACTTTGAGAGATTGGATTCATACGTATTTTCTGTTCTTAATTTTTTCCATTCTCTCAATGGTCTATTCCAGCTCAGTATGTTACTGATATACAAACTACTTCCCAATTATGCAAGAATTATTATTGAGTCCAGAAGATTAAAGCTCCATATACCAGTGCTCATTGACCAGCAATGAGGCTCACTAGACTTTATGCAGGATAAACTTTGGTAGCAAGAACTTTCTATCCCTTAGAGAGCCCAAATTCACCTACCAGTAGAAATATGTTCTTTTAGTTATAAAAACATTTTGTTTTCCTACTGTTCCAGGCATTTAATTATGTTCTATTTTACAACTGTACTGTGTAGTTGTACTGCGTATATTAAATCTAAAAAAAAAAAGAAGAACATCTGAGCATATGTCTATCATATGATTCTTATTGAACCAGAAAAGCATGGAATGAAATTGGGATTAAAAAAAATTTTTTTTAAAAACTTCAAAACCTCTTGAGTAGTACTTAAACAATAATCTTATCCAAGAAGACTTGGATACATGCAAGGTATGTAAGCACCATAGCATCTGATGCTTGTTTCAAATAGCAACTAGTACTTTAGAAGATAGCTTCAGCTTACTTAGATAGTGGTTAGACTCTGCAATGGCCTGCCCAGGGATGTGGTGGTGTCGCCATCCCTGGCAGTGTTCAAGAGGTGCCTGGATGAGGAGCTACGAGATACGGTTTAGCAGTTTGTGGTAGCAATGGTAATGGGAGGATGGTTGGACTAGATGATCTTGTAGGTCCTTTCCAGCCTTGTGATTCTATGATTACCCTTTTTTAACTCCCAACAGCACAAGGGTATGAGTGTTGTAATACATGCCTTGGGACACATCATTATACCAAATAAAACATAGAGCAAGAAAGTTTTTTTTTTAGCCATATGTTGGTGAAACCAGTGAGGATTCTGAGTTTTGATTCTGAGTTTTCCTCTTTCCAATCAGGAAGGAATGCTAGCAAATAAAGACATTCTGCTACTTTGGCTTTGTTTAAATGACAGAAAAGCAAGCCCAACAGCTTTGCAATCCAGAGCTGATTAAGGTGTTAGAGTATTCCTCTAATGTTAGCTCAATGTTTTAGTTGTTCTAGCTGGAGATTTCTTTTTTTTTTTTTTTTTTTTTTTTCTCTTTTTTTCCCCTCAAATGCTTTATAAATTGGATCCAGTGTGTAGCAATACTCTTGGTTAGCTTTAAACGCTTTAAACAGCTTTCAGCATTGTTTCTAAAAACGGAGGTATCTGAATTTTGCCCTGAAATTATCTTTAGAGGTCTTTCTTTTCCCTTTAAGTCAAAGCCCTTCTAGTATGTGTTACTGAGAACTTCAAGTACATGGGTTACTATATGAAATTACAGATCACCCAGCTTAGTAATATCAACGTTGATGGAAAAAAAACTACTCAAGCAGGTAAAATGTATATAAAAACTGAAGCAGCACTAGTGAGAACATGATTATGAATAAAAAAAAGCATGTAAAAATATTTTAAAAATACATTCCATGCAATCTTATGTTCTCCTAACTTAAGAGAGTGTCACTAAACTGAAGTCAGACTACATACAAAAAAAAAATAAAGAATACATAGAAGCAAAGCTTTCTAGGATTAGAAATATGCATAACCCATTGATCTTCAGTGACAACTTCAACAGTAACTATTATTTTTGTTGGCTCCTCTTGAGCTTATCTAAAATTTGATATATTTTCCATGGCCAAAATAAAATCCACCTATGAGGAAGTCACTGGAAAGCCCCCATTAGGTTCTTATGATATTTTGAAGGATGGATTTTATAGGAGAAGTTCTGTTCAAATGACTGAATGGCATCTGTTCCCTGGTCTCACTTGAGGCAGAAGCTGACTACTTACACTCTGTGAACCTTTGCTTCATGATCATTAATTTCACACAGCATTCCTCAGAGTTCTATTCCAATTCAAAACTTTTATCAGGGAAGTCTGTGCTCAGTGAAGCGAGGATCATGGCTGATTTTAGATCATTTATACCGCATTCATTAAGAAATACATTGATAGAATTAGTTTTGTTCAGTCATGAGACTTTTCTTCCCCAGGAGCAGATTCTGTTTCATTTTGAAAAGCTTTAATGAAAAATTAGACTAATACATTTATACGAGGAGTATTGAATGTCACAGCATCCCTGATTAAACTTTTAGGGCAGCATGTCTAATTCTTGGCAAAGTCTAAAAATCTCCCCAGTTTTTCAAAAGGGACTGGCGCATAAATAATGTTACCATTTATCACAATGCTGCCCAAGTTTCACTGTCAATGCAAAAGTCATCTTCTACTGGAGTCATTCTATACTGTGTATATTGATACAGCATTCAAGTACAGAGTAAATTTTAAGGTAAGCCTTAGAGTTCTGTTAACTTCTCAGTTTAAGGCCTAAAGTACTGCTTAGCATTAAATATCACACGCTGATTCTATAAAAATCAAGCTCGCAGATAAACAAAGACACCTCATCATTTATACATTCAAAAAAAAAGTGATCAGAATATTTTTCTCACACTTTTGTTTACGATTACACCACACAAGCAAAATAGTGACAGCTAGAGTAGGAAAGATAAGACTGTAATGATCTTCATTAATTTCTCTCCTGGATTCATGTTTTCACTTTAAAAAAAAAAAAAATCAGAAATCAGTTTTTGACAAAAAGACAAAAGAAAAAAAAAAACATTAAAAAACATTAGCAGTACAATAAGAAAAGGATTTGAATATAAAAATAAGCAGTTGTTAGAGAAAAAATTTCACCAAACCGAAATACTTTATCTGTTGGACAGCATTTCTACATCAAAAAAATATTCAGACTCTTGAAAGTAAAGGGTGGATTTTCAGTCGTCATTGTCTTTAGCAGTAAAAGTATAGCCAAAGATTATATTGGCCAAAGATTTAATGAGGTTTTTCTACTTACCCACTTAGATGCACCAAACAACAGAAGAGATCCTCTGAAGCAGAGAGACTCATAGTACATACAGACATATATGCTTGAAGATATGCAGGAGAATGAAATAATCATTACACCTTTAAGTAACAAACAGAAAGACTTTGCACTAAGAATATCAACTGTCAAGTGCCATTTCCCTGAATAGAATCTAAATTTTACTGTCAAAGATGTAAAAATAATATACAACATAACCCTTTATCAGCATTAAATTACATAGTGTTCTCTGAATCTGTGGATGGTATTTGTCCCTTGGCCACAGCCATGTAAGAAAACACACAACTAAATTTATTGAGCTTAAAGTTACATTCACATCATATTCTACACATATTCTACTGTATATATAGATCATGTGTCAGCTTTAAAAATATGGTGTCTGTTTTATGAAGTTAATATTATGTCATTAAGTGATTATCATCCCTTAATTTAGGAAATCTTTAATAGTAATGCTTTGGAAGATAGCAGTTAGGTATATAAACATAATCAATGGAATTTATGGTTCTAGTGCATTCTATCTCCAAATTTTTCATCTTTTACCTATTTGTTCACAGTTTAATTGCATATCACTTTGTATTTGTCTCAATGTGCATATAACGAAGACATGCCAAAAACCTCTTACATAAAGCTATCCTTAATTTTAGTATAGTCAGAGAACATCTAGAGCCATTCTATGCCATAATTTTGCTTAGATTATATAAATATAATTATAAAAACATGTATATGATCTATTCATATACACATGTAAGATACTGCACAGCATATATACAAAACATATATTTATAAACAAATCTATGACTGCATGTGACAAGAAAGAAAAGTAGTAGCAATAAATAACAAACAAGTAATGGCTAGCAAGAAAACAAAGAACAAAAAGAATTTATTAGTTTTATACACGTGAGACAAGACTCTGTATTAGATAATGTGGCAAAGGGCTTGGATTTGATTTGACGAGAGATATGATGTCAGGAAAAAACAGCTGAAAAGATGGAGTGTGTGAGAAGATGGTGCTTCAAGTATCCAAATTTTAGATAGCAAACAGGAAATGAAAAGTTGCCCACAAGCATCTAGATATAAAGGGTGAGAGGATGGATTTTGCTGATAAAATGGAAAGATTACTGATCTGCAAAAGTGAATAGAGAGGAGTCAAAAATGACACTGAGTGGATTAGGCGAAGCAAGGCAAACAATGAAGTTCATGCATAAAAAAACGTCATTCCTTTGTTCCCACTATATACCTTGTGTCATCTTTCAGTCACAACATCAGAACTTCAGCTATTACTTTTGAAAGCAGAAACGTTACACTGATTTCTTGAATAAGTGCCAGCAGGGATTGGAAAAGGTATTGCTCTCACCGTCTTTGAAGCAGTTTAGAAAACAGATAATTAACATTTTTATACTAGCAACTATCTACAAATGTACACAATGAAATTTGTGTGGAATTGTATCCACTAACATGAAAATATTATGCCACATACTCACAAGTTTGGAGGAATAGGAATACGTACAAACCTCAGAATCAAATACAAATCAATACATTTCTTGCAATTTTACCTTTCAGCTCTTTTCCTATAATTCACTGAATTTAAATAGATTACGTTTTCCTGAGTGAACTCATACTGAATGAAATTGCCACCCCAAAGAAAGGGGAGTTTCAGTATTAAAAATCATACACAAAAAACATTTGTTTTTAGTTGTTAAAGAAAACGTTATCAAGTTCAAATAAACCTTCAAAAAACACCAAAAATACTGAAAAAGGTTACGTCCATAAAAGAAGATTTTTCTGTACAATAAAGCATAAAAGCTTTTAATTGTAAAACCACTGATATATTTGAGACATTTAGGAATGTTTCTGATTAAATGACTTTTCCATAGATACTTTTCAGTGTATATTTGTTTTCAGACGTGTTTGAAAAATAAAACTTATATACTTCCTTTTGGCACTAACATTGAAGAAACATATAATTATGAGAACTCCAGCATCCAGTTAGTGGCATTTAACTATGTTAATGTCACACATGCACACACACGCACACACACACACACACACACACACACACAAAAAAAAAAAAAAAAAAAAAAAAAAAAATTCCTTATGCAAAATAAGATATTAACAGTATTTTCCAAACTGTTTTCATTTGCATTTACTTTGAGACATCCACTCCTCTCAAGAGGTGAATTCATGATTACGCAAATTCCAGTGCAAAATCCAGCAGAAAACTGTGCGTGAATCTGAATATTCAAAGACGACTGGAGTGATATATACACACACATCTACAGTACAAAATACATAGTAATTTTAGCCCAGGTTTTCTGTTTTAAAAAGATACATTCAAATTACTTCTTTACAAGGTGCCTGATATAACATCCCCCTTCACAGATGTGGAAGTGAAACTTGAACACCTACAAAATGCAACTCATATACACCGAGGAATAGGGAATGACCAAATCCCAGCTTGCCAGATATCTCTTCATTACTTTTTACTTACATTTTGCCAGATAATCAAATACGCAAACTGAAAAAGAGAGCGAGCACAGCTGCTTGAGAGATCAGATTCTCCTGTGCATCAACATAACACAGGACATTCATGCTTTCAACAGTTTAAAAGAAATGAATGGATAATCATTTCTCATTTTAAAGGAAGTGGAAGTGAAACTCTGCTGATGTCCTCTTTGTTTCTGTGCCCATGTGTGAGAATCCTTCTTTGTTTTTTTGTTTTTTTTTTTTTTGTTTTTTTTTTTGCTCAAAGCTTGCTTCCTGAGGTTTTTCTTATGATAAGACTCTGAGTGACTCGTCAAGGAGGCAACTGATGGGTGCTAACTGTGTGACAATCGATATCGCTTTGGGAACATTTGAAAGCCCCTTCCCCCAGGGCTGCTTGCTCTGTAGAAGAGCGGAAGAGAGTGCTCAGCAGTGTTCACTGGCGGAAGATCTGGCCTGTGGCCAAACCGCTCCAGCTAATTATGGAAGGCTGGGGGATGATACCATTTTATCTTGCGAAGGCAAGATGCAAGTTGGTGCCTCCCTGCTTCCTCTTATCTGCTGGCAAGGCCAGAAAGATAAGAAGAAAGGAGGTTCCTGCTGAGATCCCAGAGCCAGAAGCTGCCACCACAAGGAGAACTGACTCAACCACCTTGGGTTTGAGCTGTCACTCAAAGGAGAGCTGATTCAACCACTTTGGATTTGAGCTGTCACTCCAAAAACAGCTGACTCAACCACTTTGAAGCATTGAAAAAGGGCCATCATCACCATGGCCGTGTGCTTCTCGTCGTCGTTGTCAACAGAGCAACAATGCCTGATGACCCACCACTACTGAGGATCAAAGACGGAACTACGAACCTCACTGGATCCATGGTGGTGACTATGTCCCTCTTGCTTCCTATAAAGACTCCTTGCTTCTTCTCTTCTAACTTTTCTATCGCCCTCCTTCCCTTCCCCAGTACCCTAATTCATAATAGTGTCCATCCTCCCCTTCCCCATTTCCCTGATTAAGATTTGTAATAAACTGGTCGGACCAACATTTGAACCGTTGCTTCTTAATCTCACGCCGGGTATATAGATAATAAAAGAACCTCCTCTCCCTCTTATAAATTGGAGTGAGACACCATGTTTCCACTTTCTTGATGTTCCATTTCATTTTATATCTCTAGTTTGTGTCTGACTAGAGAAAGTCCTGTACAACTTTATGTTTTAGTTTTTAAATAACAAAATATAAAAATATAATATAAAAATATAAATAATAATAATAATATATAAAAATATAATAGCAAAATATTTCTAGAAAGACTCAAGTTTAAGTTTATGTCTACCTCTGTATGTGTGTCTATGCATATATACAGAAACATGTACACATACATGTGCATGTGCACACATGCATACACATCTTCACTCAGGTGAGTAGAAAACTCAGTGGAAGGACCAAAGTCTTAAACAAATAGATAAAGGAGGATTTGTCATATAATGCCTCCAGCAACTCACTCATGGAGTTAGGTATAAAGAAACTTGGCTGGCCCACTGCCTTAAGAGTAACAAATAAATTAAAAAAAATAATAATAAAATTCCAGTTACTGAACTGATGAACAAAGAAGCCTGGAATAAAAAGAAGCAATTAAAATGCCATTTCAGTGGCAATGTATCCTATAGAGAACAAAAGATGTCTGTTCTGTTGAAAAACGTTGTATAAACTACTTTGTAGTTTCATTACAGGTGCTGTTCAAAACCTATCTATAAGCAATGACAGGCTTTTCAGTTCACTTCAGGGGTTTCAGAACACAGCATATTTGCTGAATGAAGAGCCAAAAAATACCCTTTTAATTTCTGTCACTCATTAAATATTAGAAAGCTAGAACTGCGAGTGCCACCCTTGGTATTTCCTAGGATTTTTCTTTTAAGGCATACTTTTAATTATCTGTATATATGCCAAAATATAATCATTCAGGTAGAAATCTCCCATGCTAGATGACTTCAGTTTCATTTTAACAAAAACAAATTAGCACAAGTGCGTATTTCCCATAGTATGAAAATGAATTCTTTTTTAAATTCTTAATTCTATTTTGGAAAGTCATAGAGATTCTGTTTCAGATTCTCTTTATTTCTCCTGTTGCTTTTACATTTTCTTGCTGCTGTACTCATCATTTTACCCAAAATCATAATCTCGAAGGAGCTGGGGAAGATGGACTGCAATGAAAATTATTTCATGACTCAAAATGAAATTACCAGCCACTCTTCAGCAGGCAACTTTTGGAGTGGGGTCATTCTTCTAGGTAACTGATTTGAGCTTCAGTCTTCAGAAATCCATAGATTCAACATGAAGCTTGATTAAAGCCAACAATTGTTGCCTATTCTTCAAGCCATTCTAAGTTAGTGATTATTTTCCAAGCTCTTTGACAGAGTTGAAAAAAAACTAAAGGTAGAAATCTACCCCTATATTTGTAGTACGTATGCTAGACTTTTAGTGCTTAAGGTTGGTACACAGAGAAACCTTGCTTGTGCTTCTTAATACCAATTATAGATTCTGCTGTACAGAAGCTGAACATACAAAAGCATTAAATGCATTATTTTAATAAGCAGGTACTTGAAATGTTTTTCAATCTCCTCCACTGCACCCCATATTTATAAATAGATTAGACAATCACTTGAAACTGGAACAGGTAGGTCTACAAGATGTTTCAGGATCTTCAGAAACAGCAGGCAATTTTTCTGTTTCTGATTTTTACATGTCTTAGACTGAAGACGTAGCCAATTTTTTTATGCCTTATTCTTCAGAATAGTCATTGTATTGCAATGAAGAAAATAACCTCAAAGATGCGCTTTAAAAGAAAATTCCATATAGTGCATTGACTTAGTTTGAGCTGGGATGGATTTTTCTTCAGAATGTCTGATATGATGCTATATTTTTGGTTCTAGGAGAAAACCTTACTGATAACATGCCAATGTTTACAGCTGCTGCAAAGCAGTGTTATACAGAGCAGAGACCATCTGCAGTGAGGGTCCAGAGGAGCTGGCCAAAGTGATATTCCATACTGCATGACATCAAGCTGAAGGAGTTCCAAAGGGGGTGGGAGTTCATATCTCCCTTCCACTGCTTAGGGGCTAGCTGGGCATCTGTCAGGGGTAGTCAGCAATTATTCGTGCTTGTTAAATAAATTCATATATACATATGTATAGTCATAACTACTGCCCGTTTCCTAATCTCTTGGTAAACAGTTTTACCTCAACCCAGGAATTCTACTGCTTTTCTCCACAGTTCTGTTCCCTATCCCACCAGGAAGCAAAGGGTGAGTGAACAACTGTGTGGTGCTCAGCCACCTGTCAAGTTAAGCCACAAGATATGTGTAATGCTGCTCAGACATATGAAATACCTGTGCTACATTGGTGAGTGGCAGAGCTGAAAAGGAAAGAAAGGGTACTTTGATTTAAACTTAGGTGAGAAGAAAGTAATTATGGAGAAAAAAAAAAACAAAAAAAAAAAAACCAGCCTGTCTTAGCTGTGATAAGACAAGAAGATTCTGACTTTCTATTGAGCTCAAAGCAGAAGTCACAGGTTGAAGTGTAATCAAAAATGACCTCCTAACTTTTTATTTCCCCCCCTCCTAGAGATGAAACTTCAATTGACAGTCTCAGAGCTTCAGATTATCTATCTGATAGAGAAAAGCTGTCTCAAGCAGTGAGGACCACTAATCAAATATTGACAGATGAGATGTTCTAGAAGATAAAAATAGATTTAAAATCCAAAGTGACACTTTTTTTTTTTTTTTACGAGACTCATAGCCTAACTGTTAAAGTCAAGATGTAAGATAAATGATAACAGCCTAAGCCTTTCAATCCGTTTATTACCTTTTCTAAATATAACGAATACAAGTTTCCTATTTAAGCCAAGGTCAAACCCCCACAAATTAACCAAAATAGCTTAATATTTTCTTCTAGTCTGATAAAATACATCTGCTCACGATTCAAACCAGTTCTACTTGATTTAGAAAAGCTACAACTTTAAAGAATGTATATGGTAAATAGGATATACAGGTATAAATTGTCATACTTTCACTAGCATTTCACTAGTATACTATTGATCAAATTCAAAACTTTGTTAAAATTTCACTTCAATTAACACATTAAATTTCATTGCCTGTAGTAATATGTTAAGTAGCAGGGAAGAAACTACAACTAAAACCAGAAAAAGCAACATCACCTAGTACCAAAAAGAAAGAAAGAAAGTGAATTATTTCCACTACAAATTAAATTGTTGTAATATCGACCTAGCTTGAACTGAAGGGCAATACTTAGGTTATACCACCAGTGTACTGACTGGAGCCATATATGGTGGGAAAAAAATAATGAAGCAGCATGTCTTCAGAAAGAACACTGTTCCACTCCCACTTTCCCTTCTTCCCTACCTCCACCTTCCTTCTTCTCCCCTTCCCCCCTTAAAAAAAAAAAAAAAAAAAAAAAAAACAAAAAAAATTGATGTCCAGCTAAAAATGGTGGATGGCTTTGACTAACTAATAAAAAAGTAACTAACCAGCTATATTTAGCTTTGGTAAAGGCTAATCTTGAGTACTGTGCACTGTTCTGGTCTCCATAACACAAAAAGGACATTAAGATACTTGAAAACATCCAGGGAAAAACCACAAAACTGGTAACAGGGCTGGAGGCAAATTCTATAAGGAGGGGCTGAGGATGTTTAAATTGCACACTCTGGAGGCACCAACAGGTGACCTCACTGCTCTCTACAGCTCCCTGAGGAGAGGAAAGAAGAGGGAAGTGCTACGCTCTGTTCCTCATGAACAGGTGTCAAGTTGGCAATGGCACAAAGCCATGTTAGGGGAAGACATTAGGAACAATTGCTTTACAATGGCAGCAGTCAAACACTGATACAGGCTTTGTAGAGAGGTAGTTGATGCTCCATGTCTGTCAGTGTTCAGAAGGCATTTGTACAATACCCTCAAAAATACGTTGTAACTTTCAATTAGCACTGAAGCACACAGACAGTTGGAGAAAGTGGTTTTTGAAGGTCCCTTCCAACTGAACTCTTCTTCTATTCTATTAAAATATTACCTTTTATCTGGGAAAGCTGACCTTGATGTTGTGTTGATGTGATGGCATTTAAGAGCATGATTTCATTTCTCACATGAACAAGCTAACTTTAAAAAACAGCGAAACAAGTAAACATGCACATACTTGTTCCCATGTTTGGCTTTGAGACCTTGAAGGCTACAACCAATAATCAAAGGGGAGTTCATAAAAGCTGCTTGTAGCATGGGAAACAGGAACAGAAGGAAAAGGAAAACATAAGGCTATCATTTTCGTATAGATGCATCATACATACAACAGAGCATAGTCCTTCACCACAGGAAATATTCTTCCCAGCAACATGACGACAAGCAATCATCCCTTAAGAAATGTAGCATCAGTCAAGGTTTACATGAAGCAGCACATTATGAAGGGAGATAATTTTGGAATAGAAAGTGTACAGGGTAGTGCAGTAGAAAGCCAAAGCTGTGATAAGTAGAGGATGCATGATAGATATGCATAGGTGGTAATGACAATCAATTAGCATTCAATACAACATACATTCCACAATAACTTACTTGCTATTTGATCGAATCTCAAAGACTGGAATTCTAAGGAACAAAAAGACATAAGCAATTGTGTGCGTATTTCCAGAAGAAAGAATGGGAACAAAATAATTTCAGATGAAGACAAGAAGATGAGGAAGTTTTACATTGTAACAAGAGAAAGTTAGCAAAGTTAGCAGTATGTGGCAAACACTAAGGATAAAATCCAAATGTGTTTCAGTACAGCTATTATAAAATAAATTTATAATGAAGCATGTGGAAAGAAAGTAAAACTATGTTCTGACTTAATGTACTTACATAGAACTATTTTCAAAGTACTGAGGCCATGCATGATTTTATTCAAGATAAGATTTGATTAAGAAGTACAAGTAATTTTGCACAGTCCACCAAGGCAATGCTTGCATCTTAACTTCTAAAATTCATAACTACATACCACAGTGGAGAATGTAAAATTTTAGAGGATAAATATAAAGAAATAAAATCTATTACATATATATATGTATAAAATATGATAATATAATATATATATATTATAATTTGCCTCTCTGAACCCCTTACAACTTCAAAGAAAGCCTCATCTAGAAAAAGAAAGCTTTCTAATACTGACACAGAGAATGATTCCATAAACATTCACTATCATTCTTCAAGAAAAAACTTTTCCTTAAGTCTCAGTTCTGGCATGGCACGATTTACCATTTACTTCATATCGAAACTCTTACTTAACAGTTTGATTTGCGATGCTCCATAGCAATACTTAATCTTACTTAAGATTTTACCTGCTTGTACAGCAAAATACAGTAGTGACAGTGCCTTTGAACAGAGTACAGGCACTACAGGCACTATACAGCAATAGCAGATAGCAAAGAAGGAAAATTAGCTTCCTCTCTCTCCCCCCTCTCCCCAATCCCCCCTTCTAACAATCAGAACAGCTGAAGAAGAGGTAATCTCTAGCCAAATAAATATTACTTCTTCAGCTGCTAACCTTTAAATGAGGGTGAGGAGGGGTGGATCCTGGCTCCAGCACTTTTGATCACTTAAGTGCATTGCTTACACCTGAGTTCTCTGGGTTAGCAACGCCTTCTCACCAAGTGCTCAACCACTGGTTCAGGCCGTGACCTGGCAATTCTACTGCACTGCTTTAACTGTTCATAGGCTTTGCTGTTACAAGAACTTCATGCTCTTTAGAAGCAAAAAATATCAATGAATGTAATCTCACAGCATTTGCTTTGAGCAGAGAAAATTGACATTCAGTTTACATATAGGAAATTTCATGAAACCAAAGTTGAATCAAGGTTATATAAGGAAGTCAGCTGCTGGACTGCCACTGATTTCAAGACCAATCCCAAGCTGCAATAAAGCTTACAATTGTTGTTTCAGTGTCTAGATTCACAGTGCTAAGCATTATCTTCTTGAAAGGTTTTGGATTGAATGATGTTTCTTTTGTAGTAAACTTTTTTATTTGGAGCGTTTGTTGATAATCTTATAAGATAATTTCACTACTCATGTTGAGAAATGAGGCAGTAATTGCAGGGGAATTGAGAGAAAGCATTAGCAACATATGGGTTAAACTACTACAGTTCTAATTAGAGCAATTCCACAGTGTGGTTGCTCCAACAATTGGTTTTACTGCACAGGGACGTAATTCACTACTTTTTTATCTACTTTGAATCCAGTCTTATTCCGCAATTTTTCGATCATATAAACTAGGTTGGAATAATAGCAAGTGAGGCAGAGACCTGTCATTCAAGTGATTTTATTCCATTCATTGTAAAAAGGACTAATGTTATAAAAAAGTTCAAACATTTCTGAGTCCATTAAATTGCCTTTTCTAAATCTTTTCTGTCCAACAAAGAAATGCACTAATTTTCACGCTTCTGTTATATACGCATTACATCCTGTATGTTATGAAAAGGTATGCATCACCTCTGCGTAAAATATGTTCCCCAAGATATTTCTGTAAATCTTCCTTGCTCTGAACTAGTATAAAATTAGTTTTTTTTTTTTAAAAAATTGATTCAGTGTGGAAAAAATATTTTTTGCTGGTTTTATTTCTTTTTCTTTTTATTTTTTTTAAATAGCTCTTACAATATGAATTACAAACCTGCACTACTTTTTTTTCCCTGTATCAAATTTTAGACAGATATACAGTAAAAAATTGTTTTCTAATTTAAACATTTCGTAGAAGATCCTTGCTGTGCATCCATAGGAAATCTCCTCTTCAATATATTTTCCAGAAATTTATCATAGAATCCTTGGAGGTGGAAGGGACCTCTAAAGGTCATCTAATTCAGTTCCCATGCAATGAACATCCACAGCTATGTCAGGTGTCTCAGAGCCTGGTTTAGTCTGACCTTGAATGTTTCCAGGGTCAGAGCGTCCACCACCTCTCTGGGCAACATGTGCCAGTGCCTCACCACAATTACTGTAAATTTTTTTCTTATATCCAGCTTAATTCTCCCCTCTTTTAGTTTTAAATCATTTTCCATCATTTTCCTATCACAGACATTGTTTAAGGGTCTATCCCCCTCTTTTTTGTAGCTCCCATTTAGATACTGAGAGGCTGCTCTCAGGTCAACTGGGTGCCTTCTCTCAGGAGTGTCTGTCTGTACTGAGGACTCCACATTTGGATGCAGTACTCCAGGTGAGGTCTACAAGTCCAAAATAAAGAGGCTGAATCATCTCCCTGAGCATTGGTGGCTCATGTTAACCTTGCCACCTACCGGTATTCCAAGTGCTTTCTGGCAGTGCTGTGATCTTTCCTTACATCCTCTAATTTGTACTGATAGCAGCATTCCCGTGACACAGATACAAGATCTTGCACTTGGGTTTGCTGAATCTCATGAGTTTCTTCTGGGCCCCCTGCTCAAGCCTTTGTAGGTCCATCTGAATGGCATCCTGTCCCTCAGGCATGTCCACTACAACACACAGCTTGGTGACACCTGCAAACATGCTGAGGAAAGATACTAAAGAGTGTCAGTGCCAGCACCAACACCTGGAAGACGCTACTTATCATTGATCTCCATCCTGACACTGAACTGCTGACCACCACCATCAGAGTCCAATCTTGCAGCCAGTGCCTCACCCACTGAACAGTCTACCCATCAAATCCCTACCTTCTAATTTGGAGAGAAGGATGTTGTGGGGCACCATGTCAAAGGCCTTACTGAAGTCCAGCTAGATGACATTAGTGGCCCCTTCCCTTGTTCATCGATGCAGTTACGCCATCATGGAATCTCACTAGTTTGCTCAAGCAGGATTTGCCCTTTGTAAAAGCCATGCTGATTTTCCTGCATCAACTCTTTATCTTTCGCGAGCTTTAGCATATCTTCTAGGAGAATCTACTCCATGATCTTCCCCAGCACATAGGTGAGACTGACAAGTTGGTAGTTTCCTGGCTCATTCATAGTTTTCTAACATTTGGAAATGCTGTTCTCACAAATAAAAGACATCAAAACAGCAGTTTATCCAGAGCTTTGATTGGCTTACAGTGATTAGGCAACAATTCTGTATTCCTAGCAGTCACTGAGACAAAGCTGTGCTTAAGGCCTGTGCCCACACATTTTAGAATTAATGGAGAAGCAACATATGCTGCTTCTAACAGCTGGGTGTGCTTATCTTGCTTTCCTCCATAGAATTTTTGGATTTCATTTTTTTTCTGTCAATTATGGAATGCAATAATAGAAAGAATGTTGAATGAAGAGAAATGTGAAGGAGGAAAAGCTAGAACCAGCTCAAGAAGATGCCCTCCTCTGATGGTAGAGATATTTTATTTTTATATTTTACACTGTCTCACCCAATCTCACCTTCACCTAAAATGATTCATATGATGTCAATAATATTAAAATTATTTGTGGACGCGTCTGCAAAATAAACCAGGCAACATTGAACAGACTTCAACCCCTTGCTGGTCAAGTCTTTCTCAGACCCAGACAAGAAAAAAGAAAAGACTTTTAACTGAACCAGTATGTTGCTAATATGTTCCTATAGTTTCCAGATCTGTGCTGCCTCTGGGATTCTTGAAAACTGCAGTGCACTAAGCGACAGAGATATGCCACCTCCCATTTGTACCTCATCTGGTTTCTCTTTCTTCCTGAAAGCACTGTAGTGCTTAAACTGTGCTCACAGCAGAAATTTATTTGTGACAGTTACTGTGCAGAGCTGTACAGCTCCACCACATTTTTAGGGAAATTAGTATGTTCTAAGTTCTTGGCAAAAAATAAAAATAAAAGAGAATACTAAAAGTAAAACATAGTGCACTCAAGAATGGGTTTTATTAGCACTGCATTCAATTGCTGTAGAATATACAAATAGTTCTGAGCTACCGTTGAGGAGCATTCAATAGGATCCAAAAGGGAAGCAAAGATGGGTGTTTCAACTGCTGAAAAGAGGCTGAGGGGCAGCTGCAGAAATGGAAATGTGTGCTATCCTTCATGCAGAGATTGCAGGTTTTGCAGCTGTTTAATTCTATATGGAACTTTCCTTTTCACATGAATATTCTTTTCTTCAGAGTATCTCCTCCAAGAGGGTTGGCAGCAACACATCACAGGATCCTGTCTAGTACTCTTCAGGGTTTAACTTGCTATTGCTTTTTAGTCAGATAAAGCTGTGAAATGACTGCTTATTGCTAGGGCACATTTTGATTGCTCTCCTGTCTTCCTTAGGCTATTCAAATGAAGGCAGCAGCTGCATTTTGCCATTCACAGTCAATTATGCCTAAAGGCTTGTCTTTCCTGTCAAAAGCTTGAACTGGTTATTGTATATGTATTTTGTTCTTCAATCGTATATCACTTATATTTTCATAACATTTTCCATCTAGTAATAACTAGTAATAAATTGATCCATTCTTCAGTCTTTAAACATTCATGTACCTGAGCACATTTTAACTAACTTCAACTGATCAGTTTATACCTTAAATTGCACATATATATATATATATATATTATAAGGCCATACGATAGTCATTAAACATCAAAAAAGCTTACAAGGGCTGAAGACAGAGCCAGTCATCCTTTAACTGTCACCGGAATAATCACATTTAAAAAGGAACAGAACTAGGTTGCTGCCTTCTGTTTAGTGTGTTTTCTGTCAGATAATTGAAATGAAAACAGAAGAAAAACGAAAAAAAAAAAAAAAAAAAAGAAATATAGGAAAGGAAATGAAATGTAAGGGAGGGAAGGAAAATAAGCATATGATCATAAAAGCAAAAAGTAGATAAAACTTAACATCTCTTTTTTTGGTAAGAATATTTATTTTTTTAATTCATTTTCATTCATAAATTTTCTTTAAAACACTGACAATTATGAACATTGCTTATACATTCTAGACATCCTCAAGATAAATAACAAATGCTAAAGATACTATCTAAATATACTTACTTTCCTCTGATACACTGTCTTCATTTTCTCCAATGTTTTTTTTCAAAGAATCAACGATATTTGTCTTGAAAAGAAATCTGCTTCTGCTATCACATCATTGCTGTCAGTTTCTATTACATTCCACTGCTGCACAATCCACAATGCTGGATTTCTAATATTGTTAATATCACTTCCATAGCAACACACTAAGATATCATGAACTTGGCATTACAGTTTTATTCCTGGAGTAGGTCTAAGGAGGAGCTGATTTCGCAAGGCAGCTGTTATTAAAACATGGGTATACCTGATAACCAAAAGAAATTACTGATGGGATACAGATAACAATGTTCAAAGTATGTTCAAATGTTCAAATCAGTCCTGAAAAGAAGTTGTTCTTCTTCAAACCTTACCAAGAAGAATGAACTTTTTCTGGTAGTGGTGTTTAAAGTCAGCCATCCTTAAAATGAAAACATATATATCAGAGGTGTTCAGTTTCCAGGTAAGATAACGTTACTTGCTTTTTTCACATGTTGAATTCAATCTAATACACAGTAAACTCAATGCAGTGTAAACAGAGAGCCTGTCCTTTTAGCTGCAAATATTAAAACTCCACAATGAACTGAATGAATTAATGAGAATGAATTCAACTTCCCCAGCTTGCAAGACAACAATTTTATCAATAAATCTTCTTGCTTTTAAGCTCAAAATGTAATGTATTAAGTAGAACACATATCATTTTGGTCAGCATTCTGTCATGTTTTATGATATATAACGACTTGGAGAAAGTGTGCTCCATTTGTTACTTCCTGGCTAGAATCCTATATAATATTGTAAAAGGAGAATAACACATAGAACCATACATGGGCTGCACTGCCACATGCTTGCACGTGGCTGAATATCTCAGACATAAATTATGTTATTTTAAGAGCAACTAAATCTTCATTAGTTTTACTCTGTATAATTCTCATTGGCATCAGTTGTGATAACAGAGGAAAATACTTCTCCCCTACTGGTTTCAACACGAGCTTTTATGGAAGTTGGTTAGGAAAAATAGAATACTGAGATCTCCTGATTAAGAATGAGCATATGGAAAACAGTAAGCAATTGTCTACTTGTAAAGCATTCAAGAAAGCTTGTCCTGTTCTACGTTAAAGTGGAAGATTCTTCAAGGATGAATTGAAAGTCAAAAAGCGTAAGAAAGGAATGAGTATCTTGCAGCAGAAAATTCTTCTGGATCTGTACTAGCACCAGCTTTTTTTCGGTATATTCACTCTTGCCTGGGAAAGTGAAGAAAAGTTTCATAACACAAGGTTAATTCAGGATAATGAGGATAGGAGCCAACCATGAAGCATTTCAGCAGGGAAAAAAAAGACTGAATAACTGTACCATAAAATGGCAGCTGAAATTAGATTAGGAAGATATGCATAAAGTGATGCACGTGGAAAAAAGGAATCTGAATTTCACAGACAAAGCAATGCACTCTGTTTTCTCAGGAGTGTTGTCCTGGGGTTTTCAGTTCGAAGCTCTGTAGCAACGGAAAAATGAATGAAGTGCAAGAAACAATAAGAAACAGAGCAAAATCGAAAAGATTGTTCTGCTGTCATAGAAATACATGATGCACAGGTGTCTTGAATACTGCAAGCACTACTTACAAGTCAGAAACTACATAGAAATACTGGGAAAAGCTCGGAGAAAACTGGTGTGACTTAAGTTTGAGATTCTTCAGAGTGGAAAGGAGATGATTAAGGGGAAAATAAAATAGAAATGATAAGAGGAAAACAAGAATTAGCAGTCTTTTTCAATTATGGATAATTGAAGTAAACAAGTTCACTTAAAAAAAAAACCAAACTTGCCTAAGGTGTCTCCATTGGTTTGACTTCATACAGTCCTCCGTTTGCTACTATCTATCTTCTCACTCCAGCTTACATCTGCCAAAGCGGATGGATTGGAAATGTTTTAAATATTTTGGAGAGAACATAAGTCCCCTAATCAGGACATACAGTCTTCTCTGCACAGCCACAGTGGGTCATCCTCACGCTTCATCATATTATTAACTAGACCATCATTTGTTACTAGTGATTAAATATTTGAAATGTACACAACTGGGACACTCACTTGCTTATCCACTTATGCTATTTTCAGTTCTGTATTGTTGCACTACTGGATTTATAATGACATCCATGTTTGAGCAGCCTCACAAGGCAAAATATATGAAAGAAGGCAATTCATGTAAGAGCAGGATGTACTTTATATGTACTGGTTGAACATGCAGTTTCACAGACTACCAAACTCAATGGTTAAAACAACAGATCTAATGCTTTGAGTCACAGATTTTGGAACACTCCTGCCCATCTGCAGTCACCGTGGCTAGCACTTCCAACAGGGTCAGTTATGCTTTCTTGTATGTCATTGGATTTTTATTTTTATTTTATAGTTTTCTATGAAACTTTAAAAATTACTTCAAGGGTTCTTTTTGTTTTGTTTTGTTTTTTGTTTTGTTTTTAAACAGGAATCTGCCCCTCTACACTGGTACTTTTACCAAGCAGATATATTCAGGAAGCACACATGGCAGTGGCCACCATCCTGTGCATCTTCCAAGGGTACAATGACAAGCAAACACTGAACAAGAGAAATAGCTGCACTTACTTCAGTAGCTTTGTTTCACAGTCAGTGCAGCTCTCTTCCTGGTTAAGGTGTCAAATACTAGATGTATTTTGGAACTACTCCAATTTTTTGAGTTGTTTTGTGCACAAAAGTATTTGACTCTGCAGAAGAAAAAACGGCTTTGCTAGTTTGCTGAAATTTTGAAAATAAAGTGATATGCTCTAGATATATATACATATCTATCTATCTATCTATATGTATATTTTGCATGCCTCTTACTCACTGTGCCTTAAAATGAAAAGAACAGGCTTTTCTCTCTTAGATTTTACAAAATTCTATTAGCTGATGTCTTTTGCCCTTTACTTACAGTTAGCTATTACAGGATATTGACAGGCTCAATCCCACACAAATTACTATTGTGTATTATCATCATTCTCTTACCAAGAACTCTTTAGAACGTTCCAGAAGTAATTAATAAACAGGTGCATTTTTTTTAAACTCTCTTAAACTAGTCTGTATTCTTCAAGTTAATAGTTATTATTATTGTTATTATACACTAATCTATGATATCATACTATGATACCATATTATTCTTTTCCATAATACGAACTTCTATTTTGAATCTGCAACATCCAGATGACAAACGATTCTGTTTCATCTATAAACTTGCATTATTTCACCTGAAATTATCATGATGCTCCTCTGCTTAATGAGTTGGAAAGTCCACTCTAATTTCTTTATCATTGCATTTGCTGCTAATCTCAAGATGCTGTTGCACAAACCGTCATATTTAAAATTTTCTTTTGCCTGAAGAGGTAATTTTTTCCTTTCAACTACTAAAGATTTATTTCCCTTAGCAACAAATTATAATCCTTTTAGATGCAAACAGAGTAAGTCATGTAGAAGAGTTTTTACTTTGTTGTGGTTCTGGAATTGTTGTTGGCATACTTTTGTGCATAGAAATCAACTCAGTAGACTTTGGAAGCTGAATGTCTGTAGGCATTGCATCCTTCCCTCACAGATCCCAGTATCAGACTGATGGAACTACATGGTATGTATCTGATCTGCAGTCAGCACTACACTCAAAGAAATATCTGCACTCCGAAAGTGAGCAGTCCATAAAAAAAGATGAAAGAACTTCAAAATGCATAGAATAGAACTGAAGACTGAATCAGTGTAAGAACTCTACTTATTTCCCCCAGAAAATTAGTGAATTTAACTTGTAAACTACCTACACCTTTCTATCTTATAGCAGGCTGCAGGGTTCAGAGTATTCACCTTCTACCAACTTTGTCTATAAATATAATTTTATCCTAATGACATTTATAAGTACCTACTTATTGTTCATCATAAGGCACTTAGAAATTTTCAGTCATACTGTACAAGAAAAACATCTGAGATATCTGTAGTACAAGAAGACATTGAAAAGGAATGAGAACACAGGTGAATAGCTGAAACAAAACAATCTGCAAATTAAGAATATTGTGACAGAACATGTTATTTAGAAACCACAGGCAGATTCCAAATAATCAATTTTAAAAATAGACCTGTATTGGATGAATGAGCTAAATATTTCAATTTCCCCAGTTTGTAACTGTTTTAAATATTGTGGCCTGGTTTCCAGTTCAAAATGATTCTTCTCTATTCCTACGATAATGGAAATTGTAATGAAATACTTCATCTTCCTTAGTATGAAGGCTCATCTTGTCTGTCTAGTTTTTGATAAATAGCCACACGTACAGACTGGAAAAACTGAAATAACTAGCAGATAAATTTTGTTATAGTGTGAAACACTTATGAATCTTGGAACTAGACATACTTATTAGTAGACTTGTCAAAAGATCAGGTCATACAAAAAAAAACTTACTTCAGTTTTCTTTTGCCTAGAACAGCAATTTTTCAGTATCTGATGTAAGTTTCTTGGTGTGGTACTCTTTGCACCCAAATTCTGAATCCCAGTTTCAATGACTTTTTAAAGTCAAGTACAGATTCAGCTGCTGAAGAGAAATGACTCCTCAAGCTCAATTCAAACCTAAAGTTATGTTTTCTTATAGGGCGCTACAGAAGACTGTCTTACAATATAGAAATAGACAGAAAGCTCTTTAAGATGTGTCTTCTTCAGTCGTTCATTAAAGGACCTTTGTGTTTTTATTCTGACATAGTTTTCTTCAGAGGCTTCCATTCTTGGAACAAAAGTATTAGTTCTTCTACTGGCATATTTTACGTTCTTATTAACTATTAGAAAAACTACAATAGAAATGTAAATAAGCACATTAATGAAGACAAGGAGAGAAAAAAAGATTAAAAAAGGAAACTGCCTGCGGGCTTCAGGATTACTCTACTTATTTAATGGAGATTCCCCCTTCCAATACTGTGGTCCATTCTGTGCTGGTTCTGTTTTGGTGAGAGATGACTAAAACGAAAGCAGAAAACGACTGAGGACTCTTATCATAGACCAAAGAGTTGCACTCTTTTTCAAGCCTCATTGAAGTGGAAACATGGGCAAATTTTTCTCCAAGCAGATATGACTAAACAGGTAAATTTCAAATGATTGATCTTCTTAAATATTTGATAGCAATATCTGTATACCTTGTCTGAAATGGAATATTAAGTACACTGTATATTTCTTGTAATTAAGGCAAACCATAAGTACCATAAGTATAAAGGTATAAAGTAACTGTCCCTGTACTACCATGTATTATACAAAATGGTGTAATCTTAATATGGCTCAAACAGGGTTTTCATATTGCACTGATCTGCGCTCTCTCTACCTTCATTACTGACCTGCATGAGAGCGCTATAATGCAGAGCAGAATAATTCTGGAAGTTAACATAAAAATCTTTGTAATGCAGTTGTTCTTTTACTAAACACAGGAATACGTACGTAGCAAAGTTTATATTTGATACACACTATATTTTTAGCTGACTGTTCAATTTTTATTGAACATTCTTATTCTGTCCACGTAAAACAAACCCAAAGTTACACAGGGAATATTTGTTGTAAATGAACTTGAAACATCTTTTGGAATAACATCAACCAAAAGCAAGATTAATTTAGCTACTTTTATTTTCAGTAATACGAAAATTAAATGACATATTCAATGACATTAATTAATAACATAAGCACCAAAAACAATATAAATTTCTTTTAAGACAAAAATAATATTCATTTCTCAAATTTTTAGTTAAAATATACCTAAAAAATGAAAGATAATTAAAATTTAATGTTATAATAATATATAGCACATAATAGAATATGCATCATTGACATTATAATATTAATATCTTTGTTTTCAACTTCTTTCATTCATCCCCCTGATGAAAAATTCTAGATGCTACAACTTACAATCTGTCAAGAAGATTTGTAGACTACACTACATGTGTGGAAGCTGCCTTTCTCTTGTCTGTTTAGGATAAAAAATATTACTCTTGTGAGAAAACCTGTAGCTATTTTACAATTAGTCATAGCTGATGCCACCTGCACTCTCAGGACACCTTAAAAAAGATGCTGCCTATATTTGCATTGTGTTCAGAATTTTACTAAACGTTACTAATTGACAGTAATGTCATACTTGACTGTAAAATGCTAATTTCTCCCCACATCCTTAACTAGAATGGACTTAGTTCTTTAAAGTCCATGATCAACCTATTGCCTACATGATATAAATTAAAGAACAGTCATTCAGTTTTCTTAATTTGTAAGTATTTCTTATTCTAAAGAACAGAAATGACCATGAAAAAAGTAGAAAGAATAAGAAGAGATAGAATTTCTAACACACAAAAATTTGATTAACTCTCATAATCATGTTATTGAATTGGTTCACTGAGAAGATTACAATAAAGAATCCCTCTACTCACAGTATTTTCAGTTTGACTAGAAACACTTTGCAGCGAACAGCATTCTCATGCAAATTTTTGTAACACTTTATCAAGATAAATATATTCTCAATCCCTTTATCAGAAAACCATCAGGTTTCTGGTAGCTTTACATAGAACATAATAGGAGGGACCTTTGATGTTGCAAAGTACAAACGATGAATCTGTACATGGCTATGATTCAGCTGAGTAGAGGCCATGCAATATTTAGAAATGGAAATATTTACTACCAGATTTCCCAAGTGAATCCAAGTTACTATATTGTACAGTTACAAAGTACACTGTTAATGAAATTTGTAACGTATGAAAAAAACCCTGTACATCATTGAATGGCTTCGGTTAGAAGAGACTTCAAGGATCATGAAATTCCAATCTTTTGCCACAGGCAGGGCAGCCAGCTGCTAGGTTAAATACTAGATCAGGCTGCCCATGACCTTATCTAACCTAGCTTTGTACACATCCAGGAACAGGGAAGCCTGTTCCAGCACTTCACTGCTCTCTGTGACAAACATACCCATGACATCAAATCTAGATTTCTCCTCCTTTCATTTAAAACCATTCTCCCTTATCCTATCACTGTATACCCACGTAGTACCCTTCATGTTTATAAAGCACCATTGAACACTGGAAGGGTGCAATGAGGTCTCCTTGCAGCCTGCCCTTTTAAAGCTGAACAAGACCAGTTGCAATATTCATGGGAGAGCTGCTACATCCCCTTTGATTACGTTCAAGACACTTATCTGGACCTGTTCCCCATCTTTCTTGTGCTGGGGGCCCCAAAGCAGGATGCAATAATTCAGATGGAACCTCGTGAGGGAAGAATACAAGAGGGATACAATCACTTCCTTCTCCCTGTTGGCCATCCCTCTTCTGATGCACCCCCAGGATACCATTGGCCCTCTGGGCTGCAAGAGCACACTGCTGCATCACACTAAGCTTTTCATCAACCAGTACCCCAAGTCCTATACTGCCAGGCTACTCACAAGGATTTCTTTGCCCAGTTTCAATTTATCCACTTGGGCTAATAATGTCAGACTTGCATCACATCGGTTGTACACTGTTTTATTATGTGAGGACAATTGCAAGACAAGTTTGAGACAGTTATTAGATGTCTACATAATCTTAATTCTTTCCCTTTTCAAGTATAGATGCTTTTTCTGGGTATAGATAATGATAGTTCTTATATATTTCTGTTAGTTCCTTCCCTGAGAACTAGAGATAACTTGGCTGTCCTATTCTTGACTGACATGTCATCAATGTTGTTTGCATGGTTCTGATTTAATAAGTGAGGTCACATCAAGTACATTGTACACATCCCTCAGACAGCAAAAATTTAACAGCTTCATAAATGTGTCAAGATGACAAAAACATCATAAACTTGACATAAATTTGATATGAATTACCCCTAGATTCCGTCAAGTATCAATTAAATTACTTTTTTTATTTATTTACATCTTCTAGATTAACCATATAGAAACATACTTAAACTATATTGCAGTGCATTCCAGTTCATTTTGGAATACATTGAATAAATTGATATCCACATCCTATAGAACATGCTGCTGACAGCTTTTTCTTTTTCAGCAACTGAAGTACACATTAAAAATAAATAATCTTTGCATGACACATGAGTATAATTATTAAGTTCCATGGTTACGGAAGACAGACAAAATTAAGTTATCTTACCCAGTTTCAATATTAAGTATTCAACCCTTCCCCATCCCACCTCCTCTCAACTCATCTTCCTCCTCTCAAAAAAAAAAAAAAAAAAAAAAAAAAAAAAAAAAAAGCAACTCAATTTTAATAATTATGTTATGCAAAACTGTATATTAATAAGAGGTAGGAGCAAAGGTTGTATGAAATTGTTTTCGTACAATGTAATTTATATATTTAATGTCATAAAAATAATATTGATTTCATTAATTCAGAAATTAGCCATTTTGTTCATGTTTAAAATTATTAATGATACTTCAGCTCTATTTTTCCAAAGACCTTGGGGTTCATAGGAGACACAGGGACAAAGAAACAAACTTGGTTACAATCTGTATTTCTGTTAAGTTCTTGTCTTGAGTTTTATGGACTGCTGCTTAAAAAGGAAATTGAGAGACATGAAAACTAAGGAAAATAAGGTGTCCAAAGAACAGTCAGAGAACATTTGTATTAACACTAAGAGATGGTATGGTATCCACTACTTTCTTCTATTCCACATCAATGCATTGGCTAAATAATTAATGTGGTAATTTAATCTGAAAAATCATGACTGTACAGTGGTGTAATTTGTATCCTAAATTTATGAGTGTGTTAAATACCTATCCTCCTCACAAGTGGACTCTGTAGACTGATGAAAACCTTACTCTATGAGTCAAGGAACTAGATTCCTATAGATATCACTGGAAATTTCTTTTAATGTAATGCCAATGTTCTATGTTGAATTAATTACCTAATATAGTATACAAATACTCATTTGATATCAGACAGTTTAAAAAAAATTTTAAAATGCTTTCACATGCTATTGAATTCTACTAATATACCTATTAACATAATTTCCTAAATATCCTGATTATATTAACTGTTTTTGTCAGATAAGACTGAAGAAACTTTCACTTTATACAACAGAATTTATGCTTATTCATAATAAGAACACTATCAAATTTGTATATGTAATTCCTGAGAAAGCCTTTAATTCAAGTTTAGGATATTTCTTCAAACTAATAGCACCCATCTGAACTGCAAAATAAGAAGAAAAGTTTCTCCTGCACCTGTTTCAGTCTAGCTACTGGATCATTCATATTTCTGAGAGATGCCTGTGTTTCTTAAATGAGCATCTTGCACTGTAGGTGCCAACTGTTCATCAGGTAGATATTATTGTAAAAGTTGCATATGCTATCCCATGTTTATTGGCATTGTGATTGATAACAATTATGGAGTTGTATTATGCATTAAATTCTTTAGATTTTATATGATTTGGTTTGGAAGATAACCAGATTGCTTCCTTGTATGCAAATACATCTGATCTATATTTCAAAACATTATGTATGATATTTAAATTAGTGTCATTAACAAAAGGAGAGTTATTAATTTCAGATGAGAGAAATTAAATCTGAACTACTATCGCCTAACTTTAGTAACATTATATTTAGCAAAAATTCACAGTTACCTTGTCAGTAAGAATAGCTCATTTAAATAAGTGGCAAAAAAGCCTAATACTAAACTAAATACTAAAATAATTGTTTAACAGTAATCATCTAAATAAAAATGAACCAAAAAAAAGCCTGCCACTTAACTCTATCCACTTTAATAAGCAGGGAATCACACCTTTATCAGTATCTAAAATAATTTTCTCATTTGTCTACTTGTTTTTTAGATCCTCAACCACCTTGTTTTTTTTTTCCTCCCCCAAAATGTGCTTTTATTAGGAATTATATAAATGATTTAGAAGAATGGGTGAAACAAAAGGCTGCCACTTTTATTACCTGAACTGGCGGCAAAAAGTAGGGGTATTACAATGCAAGAGACAATTTCATTAAATCTTTGTAAATATGTAGGAATACGCATTAAGCTGAGTGTTTGGATCTCTTAAGCTGACTACTACAGATGGTGCCTAAATTCATTATTTGAATGCTAAATTGCCTTAAATATAGCAGTAGAAAACTTAGAAGTGCACATGAAATAACAAAGTCCAGATTAGGATTAAATGTAAAATTCAAGGAGATAAAAAGCACAAATATCAAACTTGCCTGGGAAAGCTGATGTTTATCCAACTGTTCATCTGACAATTCCACCTAATTACAGTAAGCATGTGTTTATCAGCCCTTCAAAGATTAGTAGCCTACTCCAAACTAAAGAAAACAATTTGATTCCACTGACCTACTGCAAAGATCCTTCACCTCAGTATTATAATGCAGTCCTACCAGCTAGGCTTTCCTGATAAAGAACAGTTATTCTCAGAAGACAACTTAAAAGGTAATGAAGTGAGACTCTAAGAGGTACTTCCAATAGTTTCCTTATTGCAGACTGTAAACTTAAATGAACAAATTTGCAGGATTTGACCCATATGACCAGTAGTCTCATATTGTCATAATATTGTTAGAAGTGCATGAAATTTTAAACCATTGGTATTAAAATCAAGACTAAAACTTTAGTATTAGCTTATATTTGGACCAAATATTTTGCTAAATTGTTTGTATGCTAATTGATACATCAAAACACTGAAAGATGAAGAACTACAATGTAAGATATAAGTTCGGAGACAATGGCTAAAAAAGGATATGAAAGACATTTGAGTTGTATATACAATATGTCTTTCAATTCTGTATAGCAATGTATCAGACTATTTCATCATCCTGCAGATTTTAAGCAAGGAGAATAATATTAATTACAGCAGACTGCATTGGTAGTGCATGATAATGTTGATTTCTTTCTAATTTAATGAAGTAAAATTTGTTGTTTCCATTAAGATTTCTAGTCAAGATGACAAAATAACTACCAATGATTCTGTTGATATTTACAATCATAAAAGCATAGTTTGACAGAATAAAGTCAGAGTTTTTTTGCCTGTCTTCGGAATATTTTTCTCTTTCCTTGAATATAATGTAACAGAGAGAAGTTCACAGCTCCTTTTATTGAAATAATCTCAAGTATACCTCCTTTCATCTGCAAATATATCAGTTCATCCTCTGTAATCAGTAGAGGAGGTTGCACCAATAAATTGAGTAAAATGAATGCCATGCCTTTTACTAAGAGAGAAGCGCAGACATTTCAAAAATATATTTGTCTCCATTTGCAGAAATACAACAGTCATTAACAGTAGTTTTTAAAGTACTACTTCTGAAACTACTTCAACACTGAGAAAATTACATTTACATATATATAGGCACATACACACACACACACACACTCTAACTTGCGGAATATTAGCTATACCACAGAGCAGTTGAAAACAGCTGTCTCTTTCAGCTAGGATTTTAGCCATTTGGAAGGTAACTAGAATATGTAATCCGAACAGGCTAAGTAATGGCTGCTCTGTAGTTTTTGGTTTTCTTTATAGTCTAACCCTCATGCCTCAGAAGCCCAAAATACCATGAGACTCCAAATACCAGCTTAAAATAGTTCCTACTTGATTAACTGAAACTCAGAACCTAATTACAAGATTTGCATGAGACGCCACAGAAAAGAAAAAAAAAAAAGCTTTAAAGATTGTTTAGTTGCAAAGAAAAAAAAATGGTCTGAAGACATTTTTCAGATGAAACAAAGAAAATGAGTTTCTATTTGAGTGTATAAGAAAAAAATTCTGCACCAACATAAATGTCAGTTCTATTCAACAGTAATAATTAGCTTAATTGAGACAAACAAAACAGGCACATATAAATTCAATAACTGCAATTGTTTAACTGCACTTTTTTTTCTTTAACACTATTATATTTCACATTTAAGTTTCACATTAACTAACAATGTTAATTTAAGGAAAAAGAAATTTAGTTTTCTGCGTACACAAATGCCATTTTCCATCTTACTCTCCAGGTTTGAGCAAAGTAATGACTTCAACTTAACAACTTCAATCTAAAAAGACATCTGCTTTGAATTCTAGCCACCACACTTCCATTCTGTGTCAAAATTCAAACACCCATGTTTATACTGCCTATTCATCTATTTGAAGTCAACAAAGTCAACTTCCACTGTAACCTCTAGGTTGTTCCTTGATATAAAGGTTGAATATTTCACAGGAAGGCTTTGGGAATTCTGGAATTTGTTTACTGTTTGTTTTGTTTTTTTTTTTTTTCCCCTCCACCTTCTATGACACAAATGTCTTTCTACTAACAATTCTCATGTGCAAGAGAAACTGAATGCTACAGAGAGTGGAAAGACTTCAAAACTCATTCAACCACCATTACTGAATGTTTGCTTCAGCTATTTCTAAATTTGTCGCATGACCAAAAATAATTAATAGGTAAATACATTAGATGGGATAAGGTTGTTAGAAATTGTTTTCTTTTTTTGTTTATTTTAAAACCTTACAAAGATGTCGTAACTTATACAAAAAACATAGAAACTTTTTTAAGCACTGAGAAAAAACTGCAAAGAACTTTAAGACCAAAAGGGATTTAAAGTACTAAAGGAAGGAAATAATTTGCAGAGAAGGAAAGGGGCCTTTGGAAATGAATGTTTATTATACTGTGAAATCATAATAAAAGCAGCACAGGCAGTGTGCATATTCTCTACTAGAAGAAAAGGGTACCAGATTAAGATGGAAATTAAAAGCATGACTGATGGCAACTACTATTTATTGAAGACCATAAGAAAAATGTTCTTTTTTCATTTGTCAGGAACACAAAGACAATAGTTTCATGTATTTGTTACGTATGACTTCAGTGATGATAATCCTCCAAGAAAAATAAGTAGCAAAATCTTTAATGCAATTAAAAAATTATTGGTATGAAGTTCAGTTTGAAAAATCTACAGCTAGGGAAATCAAATTTAAATGACAGTGGAGTACAGTTTTGAGTTTTTAAAAATGAAAGACTCAAATATTCTTTCAATCAACCTCCCAAATGAAAAACAAGTATTATCACTTGTCACATAAATCATTAAAAGAAAAAAAAAAAACAAAAACATTTTCCCTGCCAAAAAAACATTCCTTACTGTAAGGAAATGCAGTGGCAGATAACTAGTTCTAAGTTGTCCAAAAAAGGGTAACGGTCAGGATCCAGTTAAAGAAAGAAAGATTTTCTTACCTATCCCAAGGAACGGGGCCCAACAGATACTCCAAAAGGAAGAATCTCCAGATAGAGATGTGTTGCAGAATTAACTAGATCAATCTATGCCCATGACAGGGAGGCATACAGAACTCCCAGTGCACTGCATGATCTTATGATGTGGAATACTGAAAACCAAAAAACATAAAACCATGACAAGATGCTCCTCATGTGGCAGCCAGCCCTTAAGTGAGCTTAGGGAGGGGTTGAACCTGGTGAATTTCTTTCACCTGTACTCCCAGGGCTGGCTATGTCCCTTCACCAGGTGCTCAATCATTGGTTCATGCTGTGACTTAGCAATTCTCATACACTGAATTTGCTACATTATTTTACAATTTTTATTTTACTTCAGAGTATTGTATTGCATTTACATTATTTCCAATTTACATGGAAGAAGGGAAAAAAAGCAGCAATGATAGCAAGAAAAAAAAAGAAACAATGGCTGACTGTGAATGCAATTATGAAGCACTGAATTTGTTTGTTCAAAACCAAGAGCTAATTTTAATTGTTTTCGTTACATATAAAAACACTAAAGACCAAATCACATGTCAGCCCAGTGGATTCTTCAGTCCATACTTTCAAAAGTTAGACAATTGTTTCAGGAGTGTTACTTGAAGTTACGTATGCATAAATACTATCCAATAACTTTAAAATATCATTTAAATTTTTTGGGAAACAAACCCTTTGATTATTTTGAGAATACTTTCAACATTTTCATCACATATTCTGCTTGAAAATAAAGCAGAATTTAATAGATTTAATTATTTAATAATTTAATTATTTAATAAATTAATTATTTAATAATAACTATCATAGGATCTCTTTTCTTATGGCAGCACTGCATGTAAGAAGAGTCTTTACCATTTAGTATCTAGGTAACCACGAGAATTTGGCAGGCAGTACTATTGTTTCAAAATTCTTAGGTACACTTAATGAACCGCATTCAAACTTTCATCAAAACGCTTTGACAATATTCTATGAGTAGTTACACAAGAACATTTGAAGCATCTAATTTGACCAGCTCAAGTCACTATTCAAAGGATGTGAAGAGACTTTTTTCCAGACTACACAGTAATATTTGTAGCACAAGCAAAATAAAAAAGTCCCCAAACAACTTGAGTGACACCTAGCACTTTCCATCTAGGAACAAAAATATAAGCCTAGACAATAACTGGCATTCATGCCAAAGAATAGCATCTGATAGACTCCCCTCGTTGTTTTATCTCCTTTTATTGTTTTGCAATTAGATGCCAGGTAATTTCCACAAAGGAAATTCCTCCTTGACAGTATTCTTTTCTTGTTAGAGTACTTAATGAAAATGTTCTCCTTTTCCACTATAATTGGTGGTCAGTTTCCCTTATTAGAATTTGCTCAGGTTCTTTAACCTAACCTTTGACTCAAAGCAATAGAGTTCTGCAATGTGAATGTAAGCCAGCCACACGTTAAAATCTCCACAAAATGTCCATTATTTGTTGTAAGAGTTATAATTCCTTATGTTAATCTTAAAAGTTCCATCTTCTGAGAAAAAAAAAAAAAAAAAAGCAAAAAGCAAGATTCGTGAAAACAGACCATCAGAAAGACCAAAAGTTTATCAGCTCTTCTAAGTGATTTGTCCAGCATATGTTGTTTCCTCCCACTGCACACCATAAGTTTTTTCTTCCTTTAATAACATTACAAGTTTTGTAGTATTTTTGCAACAGTAAATTTTGAAAGCATTTTTACAAATCATAACAAACCCTCAGTATAAGTAATCTGAGGCAGGCAGGTATTGTTCTTCACAGATGAGACAGGTTACAGAACAGCAACCTTGCATAAACTTGTATAGAAAAAGAATCTGAACATAAGGTAGGTTTACATCTCAGGAGTTTCTTCTAAGGTCTGCCAGTCATATTTTTTCTTCTTGTTCCTTGCTTGAGTCTGTTCTAAACACAACAGCTGCTTGGGCTAACCCACTTGAAAAGCTCATTGTAAATTCTGGCAGGGGCAAGCACAGACATTACTAATGCATAATCAGTAAAAGTTGGTCAAGGACATATTTTCAATCATCCTTCCAAAGAGATAAATCTTTTCTTTACAGTTTCCACAGTTCCTGTGAGTATGTATCAATGCACAATCTGAGCTTTCCTAAATTGCTGAAGAAATTTTGCTGTGCTGGGACTTGTCCATGCAACCTGTTTGTGAAATTTGCTTTCTGAACAACTGAGTTCAAAATCTAGTCCAATGCCTAGTGTTATCCTGCTGACCTAAGATCTGTTTCACATTTTTAATTCTGCAGTGACAGCTCTATAGGCATGTCGGTAGTTTTTAAGCTAGCTTTGAAACAAGAATACATTTTGCCGTAACATAGTAGTCTGTAGTACACTTACTGTTTCAGTAGTTAGCACACTCCTCAGAATTACATAAAGTAGACTGTTTTGTGACACTCACCTGACTTGCCTTCTATCTACTTTGATTTTTCGCTTATATACCTGCTTCTGAAAAACTGAGATTTAAAAAAGTACCATTAACAGAACCAGGGGAAATATTGTTGCTATCAAGTTCCAATACATATTTCAGTTACACTACTCCTAATGTAGGATCCATAGCCATCCTGTTATCCACTTGGTGAAGTTTCTTTCCTCTATCAGCACTATAGCTAAAAGGCTTTCTTTGTCAAATTTATTATTTATTTTTTTTTTTTCCTCTGATAAGTATCAATGACTAACCTACATTTTTTTTCAGGTACCATCAGCAAAATAATTGTGGAAAAGCCTGCCAAGACCATCCTAAAATCCACAAGACTGATTGGTAAGAGAAATTCCACTATCACTAATCATTTAGGCCTCAGCCAGAGCTGTCTCCTACCCCCAGGAAAATGCATATGTAAACACAACAAAGGGACAATTTCAGAAAGACATTTTGAAAGATCTGGGCAGCATTTTATGATGTGGCAGGGCAATGTTCAATCTCACTAATAAGAGCAGTTTTTAACATAGATTTTGGCTGGATGTCTGCACTCAAAGGATTGCACTCAATGACTTAATATCCATATAGCGATCAGCTAAATATATGGGGTTTGGTCTCCTAGGGGTTGTATTGGGACAAACTGTTGAATATCTTTGTTGATGACATGAACAGCAGGATTGAGAGCATCTTCTACAAGAGTACCTATTACACCAAGTTTTGTGGTGGGTTTAGCAGACTGGAGGGGAGGAATTCCACTCAGAGAGTCCTTTGCAGTCTTGCAAGGTGAGTCCATGTAAACCTCTTGAATATCAACAATGTCAAGTACAGGGTCCTATACTCGGGTCAGGGAAATTCCAGGCATAATCTCACTTTGTATTACAAAATGACACGATGCAGAAAGTAATCATGTCACAAAGAAAATGTGACTACTTCTCTTGCCATCACCAGCAGACTGATCATCATTTACACCAGATTAACTTTGGCTTTGTATATTGAAAGGCATTTCTAACATTAACAGGAGTGATAGATCCCTTACATTTTCAAAGGAATATCTGCTCTTTTTGCTTCCTGCTATTTCAAAAATAATCCTCTTTTTGCAGTTCACTTACCCTATAAAGCAACTTAACTCCTGTGACTATTATGGGGATCAATATTTTAAAAGCCTTAGACAAGTTGTAATAAAGTACTGACAAATAAAAATTCATAGACAAATGCGTTTTCTTTAAGCCACTCTTTACTCACAATTTAACCATTACAAACTATTACCAACTAAAAATATGGAATGGTATTCAGAGAACCAAAAAGAAAAGCATTATTTCTTAATTAAAACTCCAAAGAGCAGTAGTAAATCAGATACATGCTAGACAGATAGACAAAGCCAATATACAAAATAACTTCTGAAACATCAAAACATAAGGTTTGCTTTTGGTAGAGGACAAACACAAACTGAAAAAAAGAGAAGACAGCAACTGATTCTTGCTGCTATTTCTAAGCAAGAAAACTTTCCTTCTCCTCATGCATACACCTATCATCTTTTCACTGCATGTGAACTAGAAACAAAAAATTATCCTGAAAGAGATGGCCAGAATTACTAAATCCATTTCCCAGAACAGCACAAAAGTTATAGCTCTAATCAACACCTACCTTAGAATATTTGAAAACGCTGAAATTACTCCCTTACACAGAGGGGAAAAAAAAAAAAAAAAAATTACCTCCTAAGAGCTAATGTGGAAATCCCAGGACTATTACTATTAAGAAGGCTAACTACTGCATTTCCAGAGTTAGCAAAACCTTCATTTATTCATGGCATGAATGTGGATACTATTGCATTGCCTGCTCTCAAAATATGCTGTTTTTCACCAGTTCATGGTTGAACCATTTAGGATTCATCACAGCTGAAGTGGACCTCTCCAGGCTCAGGAACACCTGTGGAAATTCATGCATATTCACACACAACACCTAAATACAACATTTTTATAAATCAAACCATTTTGCAGATTCAGTTAATGCTTTGGTACTACATAGAAAATATTTAAATATGTTTGCTTTTAATAGAATCTCTTCTTGAACAAGTTAGCTTATGCAAGAATAATGTTTCTCAACTGACCCAGGTTGGAATGGTAATAAAGTTTGTAAAGAGAGAATATTTCACTAATTTGCTGGCAAGGGAATCACACCTATTTTCAACAGAGAGATCAAGGTCAGCTGCTGTTCAAATTAAAATAAGGCAGGTTTTAATAATAGAAGTTAGATCAGACAAATTTAATAAGCATACTTGTTATAAGGCCTTAAGTCTAAAAGTTTCTCACCCACCTTCCAAAACGTGAAGCATAAATATTTCATTAAAAAGATTAAGATCACTCAGGTTTGCAAGCACACTTTGTGAAACCATTCTATACTAAAAAACTCAATAAAATATTTTTTTTACATGTGTCTGAGTAACTGAAACTAGTATATATTACATTTTGAAACTTACAGCAGCTGATAGTATTCAGCTCACTTACCCAATTTGTTTCCTTCAGCCTTCTAATAGTTTACTAATATGAGCTTATATCTAAATACTAATTCCCACATGACATCAGCAATACAGGGAAATTGAAAGCAGAACACCAAGTTCTCTTTGGGACTAGGTATAAGAGATTTTGCTATTCTACCCAGACCAGAGGTTCCTCAGCTTTTATCTGACATGAATCAAAGTGATATCCATCACAACACTATGTTGTTACTCCCCAGTGATGTTAAAAATTAAATGGTCAATTTCCATCTTCATGTCATAAATATTGACTATGAAATTAAAACAATTTGAAAAATTCCACTTATTTCTAGAAGAAGAGTATGGATATTGACATTCTTGTCATTGAGATTACTGTTTTATCAGTCTATTAAATACTGAAATCAAGTAGATTGGTTTTACTGTATTCTGGTCATGGAGATTAAGGTTTTTTTATGACTCATAGTATAACTCAACACGTACAGGAAAAAAAAATAACTTTTCAGTGTTCAGGATTTACTTCGTATCTTAAGATGCTGAAGTGATCTAAGGTTATGTTGTTACTATAGCAAGCAGGGTAAGCATAATCTTTGTGGATCTACCCCAGCTCATTTAAAATTCACAGATTCCTGTACTGCTCCGTTGTTGCCATTGCAGCCCACAGCAGCACTTGTCATCAAGGCCCCAACAAGATACTGCAGCTACAGGGAACCTCATACACATAGCAGTATATAAGCCAAGAATTTTCAAGTTAGGAATGATAGCATTGCATTTAAATATATGATACAGAAGAACTTAACTTGTTTAGGATTTTTCATAACTGAGCTCCTATCTGAAAGTATTTGCAATGACATGGCATAGGGACCAAGTAATTTTGAATACCAAAAGATCATTTCGCATTGTTTTCATACAAAACACATCCAGAAAATGCATTTCATTTTCAAATTATTTTGGTTCTAATTGTGATATTTTTCTTCTCAGTAGTCTTTAGCATAATTTATAGTTTACATATTTGTAATTCCTTCAGACAAAAAGTTGCATTGATTTATACACAAGTGAAAAGAGTTAATCCAGCTCAATTCTACTACAGTTATGGGCAAATAGTTGAGTATAGCAGTAGTAGACTAAAGGAACACAACTAATTTTATTATTTATTTTTACTTCCGAGTTTCCAAGAGGCAATCCTTGTGGTGTGACTATGTTTGCTTTGCCTACAAACTCTAAGAAGCTTCAAGAAATGGGTCAGTAACAAATGCTACAACACAAGAAGTTTAAATTCATATGTCCATGGTAGAAAAATTCTATTTATTTTTTTAGTGAGGAAATTCCAATGCAACCTACTGAAGAAAGAACAAAGAAAGCAAAAAAAAAAAACATCTGCCTGCATATATGTTTAGTAATAAATCAGAAATGTTAAGCACAACTTAATATTTTTGATTATGGTATAACAAAATACCTAATGCTGCCATTCAATCCTCAAAAAATCATTTTGGGAGATATTCAGTATGTAGAGAAAATTCCTGGTACAGCAGTCAAAGACTATCACACTGAAGTAATAACTGCTGTCTCTTCTGCTCTTGCCTCCAGAATTACTTGTCTCGCAGAGTCAGCTTGTGTAATGCTATAATGGGATGGAAAGTATCACAATAATAGCTGGGTGGAAAAGTCGTTGGCTACAGCAAATGAGAACAAGCTCAAATGCAGCAGCCATGGATGCACAAAAGAAGAAAGAAATGCTGCTTACCTTTGGAAGGCCTCAGGCAGACAGGGCAAGAGATGCCCTTGCCTCCTCCATTAAAGATGCCCTTAAATGAGGTCTGGGAAGGGGTGAATCCTGGCTACACCCCTTCATGTCACTCAGATACATTGCATGCATCTGAGTTCCCCTGGGTTAGGCCTGCCTTCCCACCAGGTACTCAGTTGCTGTTTCAGGCCACGACTGAGAATTTCTGCTACAGCTTGCTAGCAATAGAGCTTAAATATTTGAAGTATATGGCAGTTAAGGAGGAACTATGTCTATCACATCTCAGAATGTACCTCTGACTCCCACATGTCTTTCTAGACTTCTTAGAAAATCTGAAATTCTCTGAAAGATTTACACATTCTTGAAGAATAAATTTGTATGTGGTACAACTACCCAAGGAAATTTAAAATATACTCCCATGTTCTTATTTGTAGAACTACTTTCACTGAATTTCAATCTGAAATACAGTCATCTCCTGCTGAAAAGAAATTGCAGTTTGGTTTCCCCTGTCTTGCAAAAGAGCACTTCAGAGAAATGCAGTGCCAGGTACAAGGCAAGTGGAAAACCTAGTGGAATAATAGAGAGAAAAATTGTTATGGAGGAAAAAAATAAATATATTTTTTAAAATTACTTTTAGTTCAAGAGTTTCTTCCTCAATTACAGACAAATAATAAAGGATGGCAAAATCCAAGATGCCAAAGAGACAATAAGTTTTTTCTGTATCCTTTGGTGATTTTAACTGTGCTAGAGGTTAAAAAAGTGATGCAAAAGCATCTCGGAATAGCAATAGGTCTCAGAACCTGAGGTCATTTTGTACCTTGAAAAGATAAAAAGCTTTTTTGATACACTTAATAGCTCAAAAAGAAACTCTTGTCTATTTTTCCTTTTAAACTTCAAAAGAAAATGCTGTAAGTTGCATTCAACGAGTTTCATTGATAAGATATGAAATATCCTACTTGCTTTGTCTCTTTCATTTCCTGTTTTCCCCAGAATGGTATCTTCTCACATCCATTATTAAGAATCATTCAGTCCAATCATATATTCTACCAAATATATAAATCTGTTCATTCCTATGTCTTTACGACATTTCGAATCATCCGTCATCCTTTGCTTTGGATTAAGAGGTTCCTGACATTTTTATTACATTATCATTCATATCTCTGGATTAGATGAATTCTGCTTAAATTATTTCCTATGAATTCCAGTTCATGTCAAGTAACAGCATTTTGCATCATGATTTGTATTTGTGGTGACTACTGACAACATGTTGAGCATTCAGGTAATAATGTTAAAAAACAAATTTCGTTACTGTTATCAATAACCACAGCAATGTTTATTGAAGCAGGCATAAAAACTAATGCAAAATACAATTGATATTAAGATCATTTGTGGATGTCTGTTTTAGACTTCCTACTGAATATATGATTTTTACTTGCTAAAGAAAGCTTTAATACAAAGATATGTTACATAAATAATGCTGAATTTCCTGTTAAGAATAGAAATAAAATATGAATACAATCACTTTTGCAAGGTTAGGTTTTGTTTTGAAGTCTTCTACTTTTAACTACGATTTTTGTTTTTGTTTTCCCCCATATAAACGAATTTTCAGACTTTAGCAAGAAATACTTTTATTTTGTTTGTTTTTTAATTTCTGTGAATAACCCTTTTTATTTCTGCAGTATTGCAACACCAAATCTCCCTCACTTGACAAATGCTCTCCTCCAGGGGAAAAGAAAGAAGAAGAACAAGTACACGATTTTTTTTCTATGTGACATCAACATTTTTTGTGGATGCTTTCTTTTGATTTATTTTATATACAGATAAGATGTGAGTTCGATTCAGAGATTTTTTTGGGAATACAATACAGCGAAGCTGGTAAGTTTTACTATGACATGTACAGTGGTTGTGATACAGCTATATACTACAGCAACATAGAACAGTAATAGTCTGGGGTATTTGCCTTTGCCTTTTATATCAGTGTAATTTCATTTTGGAGAGGATGAAATGCAAGCACTGGAAAAGCTGAATAAAGATGCTCATCTTCCCAATACTTAGTTTGTTGAGGGTGCTGATGTTCGCCATCCCTCTAAATCATGCTTACTACTTGCGGGATAGCTGTATATATTTATGTGCACTATGAGAACCAATTTCTGTCTTTATATTTTTGAAACAGAAACATCAGTAAAACTGTAAAGGAGACAGTGTTCTAATTTATATTATGGCATAAGATATTTGCCCTGTATGACAAATGCCAAATTCTGGGTAATTACAGGGATAGCACTTAGTACTCTTCCATATATATAATATATAGCTATGCCACAATATGCAGCAGCAACTTTACACACTATCAACATTTGGGGTCTGTTTCATGGCCCAGCAAGACTAAGACTGCTGCAATTGGGAGAATGAGCCAGGAGCCAAAGGAAACCATAGTACAGGTGTTCCCTCATTATCAAAGTCACATTCCCACAGGATCCAGATAGGACCATGTTAATGGCATGGGACCATCTATGTGCTCAGACAAGGTGAGGTAATCAATGAGGCCCACTGTCTGTCTATGTTGTTCTGTCACAAGAAGCAACAGACGTCCAAAAATAGGAGTGGACACAAAACTACTTATGTGTAAGTCCATAAGTGAGCTAGGAAAATCAGCCCGCAAGCAGGATCAGCTCTGACATAGCTCAGACAAAAATATGTATGCCCAGAAGCTTAAATGGGGCTCCTCTAGAATGTGTAGATTGATGCCCTGGCAAAGATATTCAGAATAGTTAAGATCTAGTAGCATTTTCAAGACCATGACACCAAGACAGCAATAGGGCAATACCATTGCTTGAAGCTTATAGCAGTTTAATCTGTGTTTGCATACATTATTTAACAGCAGTAACACTGAGGTGGATTTTAGATGACAAAAGCGTATATTCATTCCCAGGTTATGAGGATGGCAAAAAGTGAGAAAAAAAATGGTAAAGGGCTCTCCTTCAATAAAATATTTATTTTTAAGGAAAAAGATCTATAAGATTGAGTTTATAACAGATTTCTAGGAATTTGCTCTTATACAATTCCTCCAGCACAATAGTTAGACCAGCAATATAGATTTAGTGTGTTGCATCTCACTAGACTAACACCTCACATTTAATGTTGGTGAGATTTAATCTAGTCTAGTATAGGACTCCCTTCCAATTTAGCTTGGAACTGCAATAGTTAGTATATGAGCAAGGTAAATAAATAAGTATGCGTGTTTGGCCATCTAGTCAGTTCATATATATAACTGATTTGTGGATTTGTAAAAAGAAAATGAATAATTATTGAAAGCATCACTGAGATGATTTTTTTCCTAGTAAGCATTTTTTGTCACATAGTGGAAAATAAAGGAGATTTAGAACTGATATAACCATTGAAATTGGAAAAGATTTAAGATCATCTGCGCCAACCATTCACCTATCATCAGTATTGCCCAAAAAAACATGTTCCTTAGTACAACGTCTACACGTCTTGACTACTTCCAGTGACAGTCACTCCACCCCTGCCCTGGGCAGCCTGTTCCAGCACCTGATCACTCTTTTGGAGAAGCAGCTTTTCCTAATATTCAACCTGAACTGCCCCTGGTGCAACTTCAGGCCATTCCTTCTCGTTCTACCACTAGTTACATGGGAACGAATGAGAAGAATGGGAGCTCTGGGAAAAAAAAAATAAAAATAAAAATAAAAAAATAGGCTAATCAATCAATCACGGCAAGGCAGTTTTTAGAAGGCTTCTTGATTTTAGAGATTTGAAGTTGCTGTCTGAGTAGGAGCTGACAGTGAAAGAAGTTACTGTGTCAACTCATTTTGCTTCAGGCTCAGAAGGGAACCAGATGTTCATAGCTTTCTCTAAAGAAAGGGATGTTTTCCATGTTCAGTTTTACATGCTTTCTTAGCTAAAAATCAGTGACAATACTTGCGTAGATGAAACAAGCATACTAAATAGTATTTGCAATAATTACCGATATTTCAACTCCAGAGTTGAAATGTCAACTACTCTGTAGCCCTCTTTATCTTCCTTCGCATGTACTAAGGATGCAAGTGGGAACACAAAGAAGTAAATGTTTTGATTGCCTTCAAATTACTTCAAATGTTGAGCTATACACATTCAAGTGTAACATTCTGCTCAGCTCCTATTCAATTGAAAACAGTGTTCTGCTCTACTAGTTCTTAGGTTCCAGATACTTGTTTTCCTGGTTTAGCACTGACAACACTTTGGGCTGATTAAGAGAACATATGTTCATATTAAACATTTGGAATAAACATTAGAATCTCCTGAGTGTTGTACCAGAGGTGAAATGCAAGGTAGAACAGTTTCAAGTGTGAACATGTACTTATCACTCACCTGCCTCACAAACTCTAGCCTAATTAGGCACACATGCAGTAAAAGCAAAAGGTGGAGTTCCTTAGTACTTCTGAGATTTTTAGTAGGCAATCTTCACTCAGAAAAGATACCCCAAACAAATACAGAATAAAAACTGTCTGATTATTCTGCAAACTGTACAGATGTGCTATTTTGTTCAGCATGATGCACCCTAAGTCATTCAGCTTAACAGCAGGGGACTCATCAATTTTCACTTCCTTCCCAAGGTGCCCAGCTCAGCAAGACTGTTAAGTATATTTTATCTGTAATCTCAACATTAACTACCAGCTCACTTGCCATCATCTACAGGTTTACATGTGAGACATACGGGAACAAAGCGTAACATTGCACTTTGCAAGCAGAAATGATTCTGTCAGCTTACACTGCAACACATTTCCCTGTGTTTCTGTACATGGGCCAAATTTTAAGTGTTCTGCCAAAAAATGAATTTTGAGAGATTAATAAGGCTTCAAATATTCAATAAACTTTTTAATCATATGGGAACACAAGGTTGTTAACTTAGAGTTATCCATTATCCATTATATACATTATCCAATGTAAATGCATAAATCCCTGCATTTTCTACAAGTTGTTTAAATTTTTGGGCTTAAACTTTGAACTCATTGAAGCCTACCTCATCAGAAATTTCTGTCCAGACACCAGGAATTAATAGGTAATAACATCAATGAGATCTAATGTAAGTCATATAATGCTCTTGAAAAAGAAAAATTTAATCTTGCCTGGCAAACAAAACACTCTCAGATCCACCTATATAGCTGCCCAGCTATCTGAGAGAGATTGAAGAGAAACAGAAAGTGACATGCCTCCAATTTTTATTCCCTTCTGACCCAGCTTTCATCTCCTCAGGCTTCAAAAGTCACAGACCTGTCTCTCTATCTGAAAGGCTTGTGATTTCCTGCTGCTGTAGTCATTAGTGGAAGAGAAGCATAATTCTGTCCTCCTCCATCCACATTCCTGTCTGATTTCTCTGTGGTAACAGAGTATTGTCTTTCCTGCTGTAGGAGCTGCAGAAGAACTAAGAGTAGTCACTCCCTACCAATAACAGAGAAACTCAAAGTTTGCAGTTGCTAGGCTAAGCATAAGTTTTCAGCTTAGACAAATTTGAGTAGATTTCTAACAGGTCAAAAGACATTTTTTCACAGAGCCATCTCTCTGTCAAGTTTTGAATTCCGGGTATAAAACAAAGATTATAGAATTATGCTGTATAAAGCAATATGAAATAATGTAGTAACAAAATATAAGAAGCAGAGCTTCAGAATTAATCTTACTGTACAACAAACATTTGCAGCCTGGCTTGGCTTTCATACACACATGAGCAAAACAGAGTTTAACATATCTAAAGTAGTCAAAAGTTAGGGCAGGTGCATAGCATGGAAGACATCAATCCAGATATTTAGCATTTAGCAACGTTACAAGTGACAAAAATCAGTCTTGTTACAGGAAATGATACTAGAGTATTGCAGAGCTCACACTTCCACTAACACTGAGGTAGCTTTTATTCCTTGTAATCACTCCTAATTTACTTTTATATTTGGAAAAACATTCGTATGTGAATTTCTGTCATGTTGGCTGCTACTTATCAGTTTAAGAAAGAATGCAATTCTGACAGTATGCTAGAGGCTAGATGAAAGTTATCAACATAGTGCTTTCTACCCTTCCACATGGAAGTTCTTTATGATAGCATACAGTTGCAAACAGCTACTCCATTGCTACTGCTGCTTCTTTTTCCCATTGTGCACTTTGGAAGAATGGAAAATAACAATAAGCTGAAAATAGTGAAACATTTAGAGTCTCCACTTCTGATGGAATCCATCTGACATGATAAAAAACTTGATGTCTACCCACCAGAGATCTAGGTTTTAAATTAATTTAATTACAACATAAACCTACTGCAGAATAGTCATCAGTGATCAGTTAAGTGAAGGTATAGCAGCCTTGGGATTAAAATTAAGAATCTTAACTCTATCAGGGCTGCTCTGAATGTAACTCCTCCTATTTCATGTTGTTGGCCCACGACATCAGAGGCAGATGTTTTTTTTTTTTTTAAATGCTAGTGTTTAGAGCTGGTTAAAAAAGAAAAGAAAAAAAAAACAAAACCAACTTTCTGGAGAACATTTTAATAGCCATACTTGTATTTAAACTTTCTTTTTTTCTTTTTTTGGCATTTTTGGTAAGATGCATTTGATTGACAGTTCTGAAGTCTTTCAGATAGAAAAACTGAATTTATATTCTTATGGAGTGTAAGAACCAGGTCACTATCTAAAATACATCCCAGCCAATTTTAACATTCTTATTAAACACTGGTGTAAATGAGCAGAATTTTAGGAGATATGTCCACGATCCAAAATAAAATGTAGAAAAAAAAAAAAGCATGGAGATGATGTGTTTTCAAATAACAATCTTTTTTTCCCTTTCTTATTTGTCTTACTCAGTGAGACCCTTCCATGTTCTGTTTTGAACCATGTGTACCTTCTCACTGAAGTACATTTCCATTATGCCAATTTAATATCAAAGAGATTTGATCTCCAAAGAAACTAGTATACAACATAGTTGGTACATATGTTTTCTTCCTTGATTCACAAATTTCACTTATTACATTAGCCTTATAGAGGATTTCAGCTGCACATTGATGTCAAATGCCTTCCCAAAAGCTTCTGTCATGAAGAATAAATACTTTGATTGATTGACTTGGGGGAGAAAATATACACAGATAGTAAGCAAGTCAGCAACATGCGATTTTATTTTCAGAGAAATGGCCTAAAATCTGTGGCTTGCTCTCCCTAGAGATCAAAAAGGATCATAAGATTTAGTGAACTGGAAATAGAGTGCTTTTCCCCCCCCCCCCTTCAAGCGATGTTGGAACTTCCGGGGTCTTGGGGCAAATACTGTAAGCAGAAACAATAAGTCTTTAAATTTATTCCTCAACAGGAACATCTGATAATGTGCTTTCTGAGAGCTGAAAAACTTAAGGGGAAGATTCTTATCCAAAATCTTGTTTCAGGGTTTCTGAAAGTTAAGATATTTGAAACACTGATAAAGGCTGATGAAGTCAGTATAAGATGAGGGCCTGGGTTACCAGAAGATTAGATATTTCAGACAAATCAAAGTAAATTAAAAATTACAGAGAAGACTTCTCTTTCATTTAACCTCAGTGGTGCACTAAGAATAAGTGCTCTAAGGGAATTTATCCTTGTGAACTTATGTGTAAGTGAACAAATCTTGCCTATACTTAATATCCTTTAAAATATATCAACTGGCAAGCACTTTGATAGTCCTTTATCATCTACATAAAGAAATTATCTCAGTACAAAGAACTAAAACAATGGCCTTTACTTGAGCATTTGAGAATGAACCCTGGTTCCTTTTGTGAAACACCAAGACACAGTTGTTCCCGTTTGTGTAGTGACAGATAACTGTATTTGTTGGTTATGGATATTGATGAGAATGAACTCGTAGAGATCTTCATCATTGTTTGTTCTTGTGTTTGTCTTTTAACAGATGCTGCAAAGGAGAATTAGTTCTGCTTTTTTTCCCTTTTCACCCTAGCTAAGTGTGTTTCCATTAATTGTCTTTATTGTATTAGGAAAGATAACCAAGCGGGTATTTCCTATGTTCTTCAGATAATGCCAAATTATTCTTGCAGTAGAGCAGCTGCAACTTATACCAATGATAGTCCCGAAGCTGGATCATCATATTCATTCATCTGATGAACACTTGATTATATGCTGAATATATTTTTTTGCAAATTGTTCTCATGCAAATTGTCTTCAGATAAAAATTGTACTTACCTCTAAACCACAAGGACCAGATTCTATTATCTTTGCTAAATCATCTTGCATCTTTATTATAACAATGAATAATTGAAATCAGCAGCAGTACAGGGCCTGGGGAAGCTGTTCTTTAATAAAATTTGGAACAAAATGTTTTTCTTAAATGTTTTATGGAAAAAACCAAATGCTATTGTTGTCCCCAAAACAGCACTCAAAAATCTGATTCAGAAATACTATATATTTCTCCACCTCTAAATACCTTCACCTTTCCCATGAAACAGAAAAACACAATTCAATTTGGAAATGCTTGAGACCACAAAGGCACATGAGGTTGCTTTGAATTCCCAAATGTTGCCTTACAGAATTCAGGCACTTAATCATAATCATTTGCATTTGAAAACTAAAGTACCTGAAGAATGAGGGAAGCAGAAACTCTAGCATAGGCAGATATGTTGAATACTCCTGCTCTTCAAGTTGATTTTAATGGCTATTACATGAAAGCTAGACAGAAATTGAGGTGTTGATTCTAATTCTTATCCCAGTTGTTTCACAGCCTTTGGCAGAAACTGAAGGTCGAGAATGCCTTATGTATTCTTTAATTTCTTTTTGAACGTCTTCATTAACTAAAATACAGGGAAAACTGCTTGTAACAGGAATCAATGAGAAAAGATGTAGGCTTCAAAAATTGACATCAGTGTGTGGAAATCATTCATGTAAACACCCAAGAGCAAAGTTCATGTGCTTTATTGGAAAAAAGTCCTTTATACAAGCTGAAGTTCTTTCTCCTCACCTAACTACAAGCTGTGGTGGCTGAGGACTTTGTCAGATATACAGCTTTAGGCTGATGCCACTTTCATTCTTTGCTGACTAGCAGTATCACATCTGCACTCCATCTGATGGATAACTAATAGTGCTTTAGCAAGGACGCTTACAGTAGTATGTTTTGAAATGTAGCTAAAGCTGCCAGTGCATTCTGGTATTACAGAGTAGTACCTGCTCAAAACACTTGCCTTTGTCTCCTCTTTTGTAACATCACATACTGCATAAACCATAAGAAAGTGCATCAATAACAGCAAAGCAGCAAGATCCCAGGCCACAAGGAGTGGCTACAACAGCAGTAGGCACAGAGATAAGGGAAAGAAACTGCTTACCTTCAGAGGGCCTCAGACATACACAGAGCTCCAGAGAAAACACCCTTACCTCCACTGCCAACCTTAAATGAGGTCTGGGAGGGATGGATCCTGGCTCCACTGTTTCTGGTCACTCAGACACACTGCATCCACCGGAGTTCCCCTGGATTGGCCCTGCCTTCCCAGCAGGTGCTCGATCACTGGTTCAAGCCATGACTTTTTCCACTACAACTGTATTCCTACCTTGAACATTCATGCACTTCTGACAGTATTTAATCTGATGTTAGTTAATCACCTGTCAAAATTAAGGCAACAGTAAACCAACATAAAGGGTAGATGGTTTCAGCAATGGTAGGCCATTGGAGATTCCACTTCCATGGTAAACTTGAAATTAGTAAGTACATCTCCCCTGATTACTACTTGGAAGTTCTTCACGAGTAGGCAAGTGGTGAGTGCTGCTATTTCCACTCTGTCACAAATTCTCAGGGGCATATTCTTTGTTCCTGCCCAGTTCCAGGACAAATTCTCTCCCTGTCCTTGTGGGCATAAAGATTTCCATGATCATCAACAGCTTAGATGACATAGCAATTACTTTGAAATGATTCGTTGTTACTAAGTTGTCTGGGAGCAGTTTCTCATTGCAATCATTAGATAAAATCTGACAAATGGATCTTCTTACACATCTCGTTTCTGGTGGGCTCAGAATATTTTAGAAACAGAAATGTCATGACATATACAAACATAAATTTAATTCTCTTTTTAACAAAAAAAAGATGGTAGACAAAGATGGTGAATCTGCTTTGTAGGGCTTTTGAAGCTCGACCAGTCTGTTAACTTGAGAGAAGTTATGGCTTGTCCTGCTACAGATTTGCCTGCATGTGAGCACAGATCAAAGCTGAGGGAAAAGTCACAGAACATATTATGCGAGTAATACTAGAGTGATGTTTTTCCTTCTATAATTCTCTATAGGTTTCCCCATCTGGCCAGTTTTTGTAAGGATAAGTATTCCCTTCATATTCTTTCAGCAGCCTATGTATGTCAATATAGTTTTAAAAAAGCTGTCTGATTATATTCTATTAAAAATAATTATGAAAAGTCTTATAACTTGAAACAGGAATACATTCATTTGAGAAATCAAAGGCTTTTGCCTAACTGGATGTTATATATATAAAGCTAGAAACAACCCAGACAGTAGATTGACTGTTCACAATAAATGTAGTCTAGGAGGATATTTTAAATTAATCTTTTCAGAGAATAAAAAGCAAAGGAAGAAGTAGAAGCTTTTGAGATTTATCTCATTTTTAAAATAACAGATTTTTTCAAGATTAAATTTCACTGCATTTGGAAAAGGTGGTGCTAGTGCTATGCTTTGTCCACATAGCAGACAATCCTGAAAGGTCAGCCTGTCAGCCTTCACTCTAACCACTCTCATCTGTCATTTTCACACCAGCAATGATGATGGTTCTTCAGCGGGAGCTTTCAATGAACAATTCAGTGAAAGTGAATAAAGTGAAATCAAGGAAGGATGTACACCTATTAAGAAAATAATCATTAAAAATTATTAAAGATATTCTTCGTGTGAAAATGTTTGTACTTTTTGCCAAAATCAAAGTCATTGAAACAAAAAGAAGGTTGTGGTCTTAATTATTCCATGACACTAACATTGTATGTCTGTCTACAAGCAATTAAATAGACGTCAAAACCTTCCCTTCTCTGTCCCTTCCCAGTGTTAAATGGCTGTATGATGAATTATCTTGGCTAGTTGGAAAATATTTTTCCTTTATATATTACTATAAAGGACATAATAAAATCAAACTAATATGAGTGCCACAATAAACAGAGATTAAAAATTTTGGTAAATGGCACAGTGGGTTTAAAAACAGCCAAAAAAACTGATCCAGAACATTCCTTTTCAAATAGTTTAATTGACTGGTTTTTTTTCTGTGTTTGAAGGAAGCAACAATTTTCTGTACTATTTCTTAATAAAGAAAGGAAAATCAATGCAGGTTGTGTAATTAATTTATGAACTATGATGCAGCACAGGACATTTGTCATGCAGTAAATTTTGCCTTAATGCTGCCTGAGCATTTAAGAAATTGATCACTTGCAATTGAATTGCACTGAGTTTTCCATAACAATGGAATCTGTATCAAGCACAGTATTCCTTGTTCTCTTTCAAGGATACATATATTCAAAATAAAGATCTTGGAAAAATGTTTACCAGGGCTTCAAAGAAGAGAGACTGTAAATCATGGCAAAGGGTGCTGCTTGGTCTTCAAAAACTTAAATGTGGCATCCATATTTTAGATCAGTCACCAGAAAGCTGGCAAGTGCTCCCTGCAGCCAGGTTTCCAGAAGAGATTGTTGTCATTGATACATGAGGAAGGAGGAAGGGCTAGAATTTCAGTACACAGAAAATAATACATTTTGCTGCTGATAATATTTAATTTTCTTTATTTCTTTCAGGACATAGTAGAAATTGAACATGGAAACTTGTACTTTGGAAATCACTGCATTCCCCTGGCTATCTCCCAAGCACGTGCATTCAACTTCACAACAGTGTCCGCTTCCTTTGTCAATCACAGTGAGGTTTTTTTTTCAATGAAGAATATTTGGATTATTTTGTTATTTGCTCAGGAGGATATTTTATTCACAATTGGAAAGCACCTAAGTTATGAAAGCCATCCTTGAAACTATGCAATTGAATAGGATTTCTAATCCTTGTTTGAAGATATAAATTATTCATTGCAGGATTTCATTTAAAAGTTGTCTATGTCATTCCTATTGTCGTTTACATTACATTCTGGTAAAATTTAAAACATGAATTAATTCCACCAGGTTTTGTTAGACACCTTCTGACTTCTTGTATGCAAAGATTGTCTTTCTATTTCTTTAAATACATAATCTCTGTTTTTGCTTCCTGCATAAAATAAAATATAGATTAAAAAAAGAAAGTTGCTTGGTGCCTTCAGCAATAGCATTTCACTGGAAGCTGCCATGCATTCACACTGGCTAAAGCTGACTCTTGGATGAGAAACATCTAGAGGAAAATTGATATCTAAAGTGATAGTACTAGTATTTTTGTATATTATGTTTCACTGTGAGCAAGAAATAAACTGATGTGCTTAGACCCCAATAATACTGAATAGCCTATATCAATTTTGAAAGAGAAGAAATTGAATTTGTGGTCTAGATTAATTTTGTTTGGATAATTTTATCCTTAATAAATGTTCTGTGCCCCAATATCCATTCCATTCTAATATTTTAGGAACATTATTTTTATAATAGCTTAACACTAAAGTTACTGCAATAATTGAGCAATGTATTTTCTCATTCATGCTTTAATGTTGCCTTTATGTTTAACGGATTAATTTATAGAGATGATCTCACAGGTGCTGTGTTCTGCCTATAATTCATTCCTATTATTTCTGACACAAAACTTTTTGCAAGCCACTCCTGTAGCATGGTGTTATAGTATGGCCTAGGTGTAAATTCTTCGTTTAAAAACACTAGTTTATATTGAAAATCCACACTCAAAAACATTTGTGTTTGCCTTAAAATGTGTAATGTTTCAATTTGTTGCCATGCCACCAAGAAGATTTACATGCTGTAGTTCTATATTGTCCCCATTACAGCTCTGGAAAAACCACGCACAGCCAGTTTTACTACACCTCAATCATTTCAAAAATTTGCCTTTCTCTTCTTTTAAAACAGAATAATTAAATAGATAGTGTATTAAAAATGTTAGTGGCAGTAAACAGAATAAGGCACTAGTAAAGGGAACACTGAAGTCGTTGTATGTGTCAGCAAGTCTGAGAATTAACTGAGTTTGTGTTGTTCTCGTTTTAGCACTTTAACAAAGCAAGGTATGAGTTTCATGGCATCATGGAATTACCAAGGCTGGAATAGTCCTCCAAGATCATCTAGTACAACCATCAACTTACTACCAATATTCCCCCACTAAAAAACATCTAAACATTTCTTGAGCACGTTGGGGGACAGTGACTCAACCACCTCCCTAGACAGTCCACTCAGTGACTCACCATTCTTTCAAAGAATAATTTTTTTTCTATCATCCAATCTGAATCTCCCCTGCTGTAACTTGAGGCCATTCCCTCTCATCCTATTGCTAACTACACAGTAGAAGAGGCTGACCTTCACCTTGCCACAGTCTTCTTTCAGGCCTCCCCTGAGCCTCCTCCAGACTAAAAAGTCCCAGATCCCTCAACTGCTCCTCGTAAGGCTTGTGCTCCAGATTCCTTACCAGTTTTGTTGCTCTTCTCTAGGCACACTCCAGAGCTTTATTTTAGTGAGGGGCCCAAAACTGAACACAGTTCTCAAGGTGTGGCTTCACCAGAGCTGAGTACAGGGGGATGATCAACTCTCTGCTTTCTGCTGGCAACATTACTTCTGATACAAAAGCATTGACCAACATCCCCACGTCCATTTCTTCTACACAATCTTCCAGTCATTCTGATTCAACCTTGTAGTGTTGCTTGGAATTGTTGTGACCAAAGTGCAAGATTCAGCACCCAGTCTTGTTGGGCTTCATCCCAATGGCTTCAGTCCATCTTCTTTTCCCCATTCTTCTGTTCACTTCAGATATCAATATATGAAACATCCTGATACCAAAAACAAAGCCAATGGTTTTCTGTCATTCTGTTTGCACACACCAGTGAATCCTTCATTGTATTCTAGTTGTTCTAGAAAGTTGGTTATATCATTCTCAGTAGCTTCAAGCCTTCATCTAGGGCCTATCAAATACACAATTTTGTAGTCCTTTCTAAGATACTGTCCTTTATATTCCTAGACTCCTCCTTTCAAAATCATGTATGTAAAACAGTAAAAAATGCTTTTCTCTTCTATAGTTATAACATTTTGGGATCTTTATGCAAAAGAGAAAGCAAACTTCTACTACTCAGTTCTTCTACTCAAACACTGAAGAATTTGCACATTTCCCTCCCATAATCATTTCTATGGCCTGGACATATGTGGCATTTCTAGTCACATAAAATTTTTCTCTGAAGTTCAGTATTAATATGTACAGAATTACAAAAAAAAAGTTCTACAGTGCACATATGCTGTGAACGGCCTTCTAAGTCATTATATTCTGGAAACAAGTAAAGATGCAGATTTTATTCCTTCCAGACTAGGCTTTCTAGAATAGCTTCTTTTCTAAAACATCATGCATACTCTCTAGGGACTTGGCTTATGGTTCAGCTTTCAGGAAGCAGACAAGAACATAAGATCAACAGCTGCAAGTCAGACAAATCATTATCTAGCCTGCTCCTTTGGCTAATAGCAGATGTCAAGGGAAATATGTGAGATCAGAACTAGTGCCTAATGAGGTACTGCCCTACATTACTCTCCCAGCAACCAATGATTTGTAGCTCAACTATTATTGAATCAAAGGTAGTTCCTTTTCTTTTTAAGATGTTGTGCTCTGTCAATCACTTCTTGAAATACTGTAAATTCCTAGACTCTGTAGCACCCTTTGGTTGAAGCTGCAAACATAAGCAGTGAGTGTAGGTTTTAAGCTCAAGCATTTGCAAAAGTCTTTTGCAGCATCTTTTAGAGAGGAAAAAAGGAAGCATTTATTTCCAACCTGAGGCATTAGCATGATTGATTGAGATTTTAATCAAGAACATTCTTGAGACCCCCACTGAATTCTGAAGAAAGTTTTACTGGGAAACACTCTTTTGACTTAGAGGTGAACCAATATAGTCTACTCTGCTGTGAAAGAAAGTAGACTGTCTCATAGAACTGCTGCAGGACAGATTGTTATTATTCATCCATGTAGTTGCAATACTTTTAATTAAGTGGGTATGCGTCCTTCACTATATGGAAGTAACGAGGCATATTTTGAAATGCTTATTTCATTGTCAGATTCATGGTTATCTCTATGCTTTGCAGAACAAGTACATATGAAAGAGACCTTACACAATTCTTCAGTCTCCCTTTTTGATATTAAAAATAGATGAACTAAATAAGGTGAAAATACAGTACATGAAGTCGCATCCTCCTCTTGTAAATACATTCCTTGTATATTCTGCTGATTTTTCTGATATACCGTTTCATATATCTCAGAACACATCTCACAGTTTTGTTATTGTTTGTTTTGTTTTGGGAGGGGAGCTGAGTGATGGTATAACATTTCCTCTGAGCCTTTCTATATGTGGAAGAGGAGCCATCCAATAACACAGACAACATTTGCTTGTTTTTGTTAAGTAGGACATGTGAAATATAAAAAGGTAGCAAAAGACTAATCACATTCTGAAAGATGAGGGAAAGATCAGGCCATGTTAAATTCAGTAGATAAACAGTGATTATGATCAACTTACTACTGCAGAAAAAGACCATACTTTTACAATGGAAAAAAAAAGCCCTTCATAAATGCAAGATGCTGCATTTGGGTCAGGGCAATCCCAGGTACTTACACAAACTAGGGGAAAATCTCCTTGAGAGCAGACCTGTGAAGAATGACTTGTGAGTCCTGGCAGATGAGAAGCCAGACATGAGCTGGCAATGTGCACTTGCAGCCTGGAACGCCAACTGCATTCTGGGCTGCATTAAAAAAGGAGTGGCCAACAGGGAGAGGGAGGCGGTTGTCCACCTCTACTCAGCTCTTGTGAGGACCCATCTGGAGTACTGCATCCAGGCCTAGGGCCCTCAGTACAGGAAGGATGTAGAACTCTTGAAGCATGTCCTCCAGAGGAGGGCCACTAAGACGATCAGAGGGCTGAAGTACCTTTCCTGTGAAGAAAGGTTGAGAGAACTAGACTTGTTTAGCTTGGAAAAGAGAAAGCCCTGGGGAGACCTCATTGTGGCCTTCCAATACTTGACAGGAGCATATAAACAGGAGGGGGAATGACTGTTTACAAGGGTGAATAGTGCTAGGACAAGGATTGTGGTTCTTTTCAACCCAGGCCATTCTATGATTCATGGCCAAAGAGAATCCCTTGTTTCACAGTGCAAATGAGAAACTAGAGTTATGAGTCAAAAACAATGAGCGTCTTTACTGATCCCATAAAATATAACCTGAAGTTAAAGTCAGGCTTGTGAAAATGCTCCTAAGAGTGACTAATATGTTTGTAATATCTACCTCCTACGAAATAGAAAACATGTTTAAATGCTGTTGAATTGTGCTACGTCTGATTCTGAGGCTGTTTTGAAATCATAGCTGCAAAGCAGGAAGGGTGGAAAAAAAATTTCAGAGAAGCCTGTTTTGTTTTGGATAGCAACATGAGCACTTGGAAACACAAATATGACTGATAGAACCTCTAATCCTTAGGGAATTCATGTTATTCTGCCTTGGGCATAATATATAGAGCCCTAGGCCCAGTATACTATTATAGACAACACAGCAGGAAAACATCTGTATGGAACCTGAAATTAATACAGTTAGACGAGTATCTTTCTAAACTTCAGTTCAGAATCTCTCCTGCTATGAAAACAGAGATACTTCTGTATAACGGTATTTCAAAGGCACATCTAGGTAACAGTAATTTTTGTGATTCTCTTGACTGTACTGTTTCAGAAACACAGATATGCTCATGACTTCTATCGCACAAAATGGCCACGGCTGGAAGGGACCTCAAGGATCATGAATCTCCAACCCCCTGCCACATGCAGGGCCACCAACGCCCCCATTTAATCCTAGAACAGCCTGCCCAGGTCCCATCCAATCTGGCCTTGAACAGCTCCAGGGACAGTGCATCCACAACCTCCCTGAGCAGCCTGTTCCATCACCTCACCACTCTTGTACTAAAGACTTTCCCCCTGACATCCAACCTAAATCTTCCCTTGCTCAACTTAAAACCATTTCCCCTTGTCCTGCAGTTACCTACCCTTTCAAAGAGTTGATTCCCCTGCCTGTTTGTAGGTTCCCTTTAGGTACTGAAAGGCTGCAATGAGGTCACCCTGCAACCTTCTTTTCTCCAGGCTCAACAAGTCCAGCTCCCTCAGTCTGTCTTTGTAGGGGAGGTGCTCCAGTCCCCTGATCAATTTCATGGCTCTCCTCTGGAGCCTCTCCAACATCTCTGTCTTTCTCATACTGGAGGCTTCAGACCTGGACACAGCACTCTAGGTAGGGATTCACAAGAGCAGAGTAAAGAGGGGACAATCACCTCCCTGTCCCTGCTGGCCACCCCTCTTCTGATGGAGCCCAGTATACTATTTGCTTTCCAAGCTGCAAGAGCACACTGCTGGCTCACGTTAAGCTTATCATCCATCAAGACCCCCAGGTCCTTCTCTGCAGGGGTGCTCTCAAGGACTGCTCCTTCCAGTCTGTATAGATGCCTGGGATTCCTCCCACCCAAGTGCAAAACCTTGCACTTGTCTATGTTGAACTTCATCAGGTTCACCCAGGCCCACCTTTCAAGCCTGTTGAAGTCCCTCTGAATGGCAAACCTTCCATCCATTGTGTCAACCGCATCACTCCGCAACCACCAGCTTGGTGTCATCAGCAAACTTGCTGAGGGTGTACTTGATTCTGTCATCAATGTCACTGATAAAGATGTTAAAGAGTACCAGTCCACCTTTTGGACACTCTCATTATATTTGATTTATTAGCTTTGATTCTAATTATATCATATTGTAGTGTATTTTGTGCATTCTGATACCATATTTAGGAAATTAGTTTCTTTCTCCTCACCGTTGTTGCCACTGTTTTAATTATTTTTGGGGTCCCGTTACCCCTTTCTGGAGACATGGATTCTGAATCCCTCCGCTCCACTAGTCACAGAACTGGGCTGAACCAGCCCACAACTGAATTCATCTTCACTGCTGGAGATAAGATATCCTGCAATCACAATTTGGTTAACAGTTCTGTTGATACGATGGTTAGAATAGAATCTTTGTGTCGCTGGCTATATTTAATTGTCAGCAGAGAAAGTAGATACACCTTGAAATTCTCATGGAATATATAGGTTTTTATGAGAATGACATCTTACTTGAACATTGCTAGGAACTATCTGAAACATTTCTGATTAAACTTTTAACCTTATACTATAGAGAATAGGAAATTGGCGTACAATTTCAACAGTATTCGATTGGACTTTTTCTCAAATCTATTGTAGCTTCCTCAGTCACATGAATAAAGAAAAATAAAAATACATATCAGAAATTTCCATATGAAATGATTACAAAGTTATCCTTCTTTCAAAAAGGAAATTTAGTTTTTCTACCTCTGTCAAATAAAAGCAGTGTTCAAAAACTGGATGCATACAAATTAGTCCTTTAGATCTAATATACTAGAATTTCTAAACTTGATAGCCTTAACTGTGAAATAGATATATATTTTTAAACCAAAAGTCTGGTTCTGTAACTTAAGATAAGTTCTGTAATGGGTTTTTTGCGATGAAGTGTTTTAGTAGATTCAAATACATTTAAAATTATCTAGTTCCTTACGCATGTGAAAGAAAAAAAAAAGAAGTCACTACCTAATTAAAGAAAGAAAGAGTTACTTACCTGGGCCAAGAATTAGGACTCCAAAGTGCTCCAAAAGGAGTATTTGCCAGGTATAGAACCTTCCCTCATGGCAGCCAGCCCTTAAATGAGGCTTAGGGAAGGGTCGAACTTGTTTCTACCCTTCTGATCGTACACATGAACTGCTTTCACCTGTGCTTCTAGGGCTGGTTGTGTCCCTTCATCAGGTGCTCAATCATTGGTTCAGGCCATGACTTAGCAATTCCTATATTCCTATCTGCACAGTTTAAATTAAATTTTATTTTACTTGTATATTTAAGCAGTGCTTATTCTGGAATGCATTATATGAGAATTCCATTCCATAGAAAATGGAAGCATTCAGATTTACTATGTATACTTTGTATATTGCCTGATGTTTCTATATATTGTGTATCAAAGAGCTATATGATGTTGTGGATTGTTATAAAATAATACAATCGTAAGGTTCACATATTGGGAATACAAATTCAAAATACAAGTTTAAACATATAAGTGGTTGTTATAAGCTAAGAAAATCTAGTCTGTAGTACTGCATGTGTATTAGATAATAAAAAGGGAAAATCTATGTTGTATTTTATAAATTTTAGGAAAAAATAATAATTAAAAAATCTGGAATTTCTTATCTTAAATCAGTGACAAGTTTGAATGAGACGAAAAGACTGATTTAGACTTCGCCAAAATCATGAAATGCTGATTGATCCATTTCATACACTGAATGAATTTGGGTGATTTTAGTAAAAAACTGTTCCATACCTTGAATAAGAATTAGTAGAATTTGCATTTAGTGAGACAAATGTCCTTTCTTATACTTCTTTGAGCTCCTTGACAAGTGCAGTATCACCTGGGCTTTGGCCTTCTTAACTCCTCCTCTACACAACCTAGCACCATCTGTATACTTTTACCTACAGATTTTTCAGAATTCATACTTGCTACAAACAATGTATACATACATATATAAATTCTCTTTGTCCTTGCATATTATTACTGTATTCAATATTTATATATCTTCTATTTGTGCCCATGGCAGTATAGATGCACTGTAGCTTTTCATTTGGAAACAGTGCTGCAAAGCATGATGGGCTGCTCTTACCTCCTGTACCATGGAAGCCATCCTTTCTGTGATGTTGTGTGAAGAACATTAAACAGCATAATGCTGTCTGTAGGATGAGACCTACAAAGAAGGATTTCAGTTAAATAAACTTATTCCCATGAAATCATAGACTATCAGTCTAAATCAAAGAAATGAAAGGACGACATGAAAGATTTCTTTTTCCTGTGGTGATTTTTATTATATTGTTTTTATGACTTCTTTTTTACCACCATCAAGTTTATTTTTTTAAGGTATTCCTCAGTTTATTTATTAAATTGTTGAACAAGACATCTTGGGAATTAAAGACATATTTGTAAAAACAGCTGTTTAGAAGGTAGGCTGCATAAACAAGAAGAAATCAAACACTGATACGTTCTGGACACTGGAGCTTGATTGTCTTGTTCATAAACTGTTGAAAAAGTTTTGCCATAGTTATGACCCACAGACTTTCAAACTGTTCTAAGGTGCCATTCAGGTATCTATATGGCCAGGGGCTGCCTCCAAAAGCAATTTGGATGCAGTCACTCCTCTTAGAGCACTAAGAGACTACAGAACAAAAGTATTTAATGCCAAGATAGCCTCAGTGCCTCAGAATAGTCCTGAGCACCTTAAACATGGTAGTGAAAAGGTAGTTTTGCAATCTGTGCCACATGTACAGGGGCAAAGAAGGGAAATCAATATATATAGGGCTTTTTGTTTTCACAGAATATGCAACGTTACGGAAAATCTTTTTTTTTTTTTTTAATTTATATTTTACTTGGTGAGTGATAATTATCCCTGAAGACCTTTAGATTTATTGCTTTTTATTTAAAACAACAACAAAGTATCTATTTCTCTCACATACCTGACTGGAAATACCTTCCTGTAATTTTTACATTCCCATCATGGTATAGGGAGTAGAATTAATATGATTGAAGTTATGAATATTTTTTAAAAGGCTTATTTTTCTCTCCTTTCCCCTACCTTTTTTCCTCCTTATTAAATCACCTTTAACTTCCAGGCTGGTAAAGTTATCAAACCCACATCAGCTATCTACATCTTAATCTAAGATACACTTTCCTAGAAGACAAAACAAAGTAAGATAATTAGTTTTCAAAATTATGAATAAAGGATGATGGACTATATTTAACTGTTTATCCAGTTTATGATAGGCTCAGCAAGGGCATAGGTTGGTAAGAGAGTGATTAGGGTTCCCTGAATCTCTGGTTTACCCTTGGCTGCTGGTGAATAAATGATGCTTGTTCATTTGCTGTATCTGCTATGTGTGATGTGGATTGATGTGGCACATTTGATCACCTTTTCTACCTCCAAAAGTAGAAAGTTTCTAGCAGCTCCATCTTCTGCTGGTTTGAAACTTCTGTGGAAAAAGCAATAATGGTAAAGTAAAACTGATACATATAGAGTGGATCAATATCTGCAACAAATGCATTTTCTGTACCTACCCGTTGGCTGTTTGATTTCATAGTACAGTGATACTTTTGGTTATAATATTTTCTTTCCATTCTACACAATATTTTCTTTTGACAGAAATGTGACTGTGAAGCCCAAACAGAGTTTCTCTGCAGACCTTTTGTACTGAAGCCTGGGCAAAGATCTGAGCTCATTTATTTTAAGTTTTGGTCACTGGATGGTATGTTATCCGTTCTATACAGTAAAAAATTCATTTCAGCATCTACAGAGGATGTCTAATTAAAGCCTTTGAGGTAAGCATTTTGAGCAATTCCAATGTTACATTTGATACAAGCAAAGTGGGGGCAAGGATTAATGGATTTGCTGAAGGCTGGTGAATGAGCTAGAGATGAGGTTAGAGTTTACTGCTCTCTCCTGGTTCTCTTGTGCTCTTGGAGAAAAGCAGAAAAATCCTGAGGTGAAGATAGAGAGAGCCCCCACCTATTTAAGGAACTTTCAAGCAAACAGAAATGAAAACATAAACTACAGTTTTATTCAGAAGAGAACCTGCCATACAAACTTGATTGCTCTCTGTTTTAGTAAGAAATGTAAATCATGAGAACAGCTTTCCTATATTGTGAGAATAGGCTTTTGCATAACTTGAGCCACTATAAACTGAAGGATGGAGGCTTCCATAAATGTAAGCTCAAGAACAGAATGTGGAGGAGGCTGCGGAGTTTGTTGTCAAGTGAAGATAATAAAGTAGAATAGATGTCCTGCTGTTGATGATAAGATGGTAAAACAGATGCCTCAGCTCAACATAACATCAGTGGGAACCCCCGAAAAAGATGGGAAATTCACAGCAAGAATGCATCCAATGACCACCAGAGATGTTATTTCTGCCCATGTCCTTGGAATGTAATGAATACATATATGCTGTGCCTTTAAATATGTTGCCACTGCTTCTCTCGGGGTGCATGTTTGGTGGGAGCAATCCCCTGTGCACCCAGCGCCGTAAGAAAGGGAACACCTTACTATCATGTCAAGTTACTTTGTCAGTTTTCTCAGCTTCAAATGATAAAGTTAGTTGAGATTTGCATATATTGATTATGATGGCTAAGTTTTAGTATTGAGAACTTGTTTTTTGCTTTTGATTTTTGAGCACTTGGGGATTTTTGTTCTTGTATGTTTAAATATCTCAGGCATGTAAACAAAATGTATGCGTATGGACATACAATAAAGGTATCTGACCACTTTGTATTCCAGCCAGCAAAGAAATCGATTGCAGAAGCCAGTTTCTAGGAATTGCTGACTCCAGCATCTTTCCACTACTCTTAATCCAGCAATTCTGTTTTACTTTCAGCCCTTGAGGCTGAAAAAGTGATATTTTTTCCAGTCTCTTCCTTTTAAAGTGAAGCTTCGGAATTGTTGCCCTAATCTGCATTAGCAGAACTGCACAAAGTACCCAGAAACAAGAAAGAAATTCCATTAATTAATTGAAGATTTTCACCTTGGGTGTAACAAAGGATGAAGAACTGGCCAATAATTCAATGGGTGCAAATTTCACTGCAGGGTGACGCTGATCGAAAAGAGGTGAGGACTTGCTAAATGCATCTTCTACAGTCTTATTTTTAGATATAATGATTCATATTGCTATTGGCTATTATTGCATAGCAATCAATTTATTAAATATGAAAAAATGCTTAGCTCCTAGATCTTTAAGTTCTTTGTGATCCCCTACCCAGGCAACAGACTCCATATAGAAATTCAACAATACTGAACAGATAGAAAGAGCCAAATTGAATAATAGAGATGATTCATTCTTCTCTGCACTGAAAGTATAATAGAGGAACCATCTATCATCTCTTCTGTGGAGAAAATTGATGAATTTATTGTAGTTCTTCACAGTCTGTAACATCTCCAACACTGAAAAAAGCTGATATTTGGTCTTATTTCAATACCTACATGGACCTCAGAAGAATTAAAAATTACATACATTCAAAATTATTTTATTTATAATATCCCATAACAGCACTTACCTTCTGTAGGAATTAAATTCACATCACTCAAGTGAATACCATGGATGCCTTTCCTATGAAAAATCAAGGCTCAAACTACCGTAGGTCTGAGGATTACTGTAACATCTGAAAGCTCACTTCTTCACAGTAAAGATGAGATAAAATCAAACTACTTGGCTGGTTCTAGTATGTTTTTTTTTTTTTTTTTTTTTTTTAAATTTCAGTAGGTAATTTTACATTATTGCTTTTACTACCATGTTTAGTTAAATGCTTTTCATTTGGCCCAATAACCTTTAAGAATTCATAGGGGAAAGTGGTTATGTGTCTTTTAATACACTAATCAACTAAGCATATCAAAATAATTTTGATTGATTTAAGTATATAATGAAGGGCAGAAAAATGTCAAGATAATTTCATTCTTGGCACAGCTAGTTCAGAGGACTTTCTGAGAATTTTGGCTTGATTTGCCTATTGATTTCCTGTTGTGACTTTTATCTTACAAATAAAAATTCTGTGCACTTGGGGTTTGCCTCCCAAATCTGTAAAAAATATGACTTTATATTTCCATCCTTTCATTTAACAAATTAAGAGCACATTAATTTCCCCCCATTATTAAGTTAACAGCAAAGCAATTTCCCTTAGTATTGAGGACACTTTTACAAGCTAAAAGAAAAAACTAACCTTCTTCCACTCATTAGTTAATCATCCCCCCTGAAAAATAAAGCAATGCACACAGGTCAGCACAGTGTAGACATTTATCCTAATTTACTCAGTCCACAGAGTCCTCCTTTTTTTCTTCTTGAAATAAAAGCCCAGGAAATACAATCTCTGTTAGTTTTTTTCCTAATCCAGTAAAATGAGCATTGATATCTCTGTTCTGGTCCTTAATTGGCAGTCGCTGCTCTCTTTTCTTTTCTTTCTGAAGCTTGAGAATGCAGCTGATACAATGGGAGGTACTAATTTCACCGCTGTGTCAGTGAAGTACAAATGAAAGCAACCCTCCCCCCCCAAAGCGAGCAAACAAACAAACAAAAAAAAAAAACCAACAAAAAATCCCCACTTTTTTCCTTAAAAATTTCCTTAAAAATAAAACAATAGTCTTTGAACCCATCCTTTGCTGCTCTCAAATTAATAGCAAGTTGACTTTATATTTCCTGGAAATAGTGGGAAATAATTATTACTCGTACTTCTTGTAATTGCTGAAGTAATCATTACCGTGACTTGTGACAGATTTCTCAGTAACTTGCTTCTGTTAGCTGCTTTCTGGAAATTCTATATCTGAATAAACAGTGAGACCACCAAATGTAATTCCAGATACGTGCATCATTCAAAGAGACACGTTTGGAAGGAAAAAGAAAATATGAGCTGATGTGTGATAAGACTTTCTTTCCTCTTGTAGGTCCAAGGCCAGGAATACAGCACAAATCACAAAGAAAGCAGAGGGCTCTGCACTCTGTTATTGGCAAAAAGATATAGTGGACTATGTTTGGAACAAGCTTACCCTCGTTATTCCAACAGCTGTAGATGGACAGGTTCATTTTGATCTATTTTTTATACTGTCTATCTCATTCAACTGTAGGCTTGCTTTCACTTCCACACTTTGTATTTTCAGTAACAGTTGTGGTACCAAAGCATTTTTTTTCCCTATGTCTTGCTTAGGCACAGTACACCATTTCTGAAAGGAAGATCCTTTTCTTGAGAAATTTTAAATGCTTTGCCAAGGCAGTGGTGTATGCACCAGTAATCTGTTCTTTATTCTTTTTTTTTTTTTTTTTTTTTTTTGCCATAATTACAGAGCTCCCATTAGCCCTTTTTGTTAGTATTCCTCAAACACAATTGTCTTCCTTTATTATTTACAGGCAGTAAGACCCATTTTTTTAATCACTTTGAACATATACCTAAATAATTATGGTGAGCTTGATGCTGCTCACATTTTTGTAATAGCTTTATGGTTGGTTTCCCGTTCTTAACTAATGCAAAATTTAAAACCACTAGAAAGCATCGAAACATTCAATTGGAAATGCAGCCACCTTTGGATTGTCATCTTTCCATTGACATCCACTGCCTACAGATACATCTCTGAACTGATTATCTTCTTTTCTTGTTCTTCTAGTTTTAACTTTTGTGAAAATGGATCTAGTTTCATTTTCATTTTATTATTAACTCTGGGAATCAGCTAGGTTCTATGGTGAAGTCCTTACTGGTGAATTACCAGCTGCTGCTGTTCCTAGAAACAAATGCTTCTCTGACATCCTTTCTCCATTTTTCACAAGTTAGAAAAAAAAAATTAATTAAAGGAACAGTGCAATGGAGCACTGTTCAGTATTCATGCTGCAGTCATTGCATCCATATACTGACTTGAATGTATTTGCTTTAATGGTTACTCATATGGCCAGGAAGAGCCAGGAAGAGCTTTTTCAGTAGGCTGAGTTATTCAGTTCACTGAACAGGGTACTGATTGGTTTGAAGGCAAAAATATCATTTAATAGTGAGAATACAAAATATTTTTTCTTTGCTTGTTCCAGCTTAAATATTTAATTATAGAACTAGAGGGAAAGGCCTCAAATTTTGCCAGGAGAGGTTCAGGTTGGGTACTAGGATGAAAAAGTGAACAGGCACTGGAACAGGCTGACCAGGGATGTGGTAGAATCACCATCCCTGGAGGTGCTCAAGAAATGTGCAGATATGGTACTAAGGGATATGGTTTAGTGGAGAAATACTGGTGCTAGGTGGACAGTTGGACAGGATGATCTTGGAAGTTCTTTTCAACGTTGGTGTTTCTATGATTCTACAGTTCTATGAATATGCAGCTGACATTCTGAAACTTTTCTTGAGTAAAGCAAGCTGTCTTCATCCTTCTGAAAAAGGATTGAGTATCAAAAAACTCTTTTCTCCATACAGTTTTCATAAGTGATGAAGTTATAGAGACAGATAATTTATGGATTCAAAATGGAGCCGATGAGAGAGACTGCTCTCTAAAAAAGTAGAATGTGATTTCAAGAATGATCTCCATTCCATTTTATTTGGAGATTTTTTTACTCCAGAGAGTCTACAGGAATTCAGAAGAATAGAGATTTGGTCTATGGGGAATTAGAAGAAATTTTATTTAAATAAATGGATAAAAATTTTAGTTTTACCAAAATCTTTAGGATGAATCAAACTATGACCTTTATTATTATTATTATTTATTTAAGTTTTTTTTTTTTTTTTTTTTTTTCTTAAATTTATTTAAGGCTTCAGCAACAATTCAATAAAAAATTAAAATGCATATTTAAGAAAAGCATTTCATTTTGAAGAAAATATGGTTATGCATCTTACCGAGGACAAAAGTGCCTTTGCAATGTACTGTAATTGGTCTTTGCAAAATTTAAGCAACAGATAAGAGGCTAGCTTTACTTTCTCTCATTAACTGGTGCTTTATTTTCGTTTGTTTCTTTATCTTTTTAGCAGGACTAAGTTGCAGTTATACATTCATTCTTGTTCATTCTTGTTGGATGTTTCCTCTGGGAGCAATGCATCTATTCTAAGAATTTTAGTTTTAAGTAGGACTGCATCGCAGAGAGAGTACCTTGATTAAGATGAACTTTAATTAAGATAAATGATGGCTGCTTAGTCATCTGTTTGGCATGGTGAGACCTGTATCTTCAGACTAATGTTACAAGTAATGAAAATTTTTCATTTTCTTAGTGAAAACGCAAATTAGATTTTGGCAGGATTGTTGCCCACCTGTCCTGTTAAGTGTATACCTGTTAGAAAGCAGTAGTAAGCAATTTCATTCTACAGATTTTTCTGTTTAACAAAGTTGTGTTATCTTCCCAGTATCCTATAAGGATAGTTGTCAGCAGTGTCTATTCCAGGAATAATAATATTTAATCAAGGTTAAGCTTAATTGCTACTGATGCAAATAGACCTCACTTCTTAATTCATGAAAGAGTTGGGGTGGTGATTTTTGGTTTTGTAGAGAAGATGATCCATTCAGAAATCAAGATAAATTGATCAATGGAGAAAACTAAAGAATGTATATATTATTTAGGTGTGACACTTCTTTGTTAGCAGTATTGAGCACATCAGTGTGAATAACGACCCCTAGAGGTACAATTTTGGCTGTACATCCATAGTTAAATTTGGATCTTTTGCAATGAGGAGCAATGGAAAATAGCTAGAGCCTTAATGTAAGGTTTAAAGTGAACCATTACCTTTCTGGGAATAATTTTAAATACCACTATGTTACTTATTTTTACAACAAAGAATTTTCAAGGTTCCACTTGAAGAATAAATGTACGATGCAAATATGCCCCAGTGGATTTACATCTGTGTTAAATAAAATTTTTATCCAAACTGTAAACTCCTTAGACTCACCAAGGCTATGGAGAAAGTTCTGCCCTTTTTCTGGTCTCTATATTTTTTAGCAGAGTTCTACCTTTCAACCTCCTCAAACCCTCAGGTTTCAAGGATGTGTATATGCAAAATATGACTTCAAATGAGTCATGCAAAATAGGTTGCACCTCCCTACTAGAGGGATAATACGTAATATGAAGGTGCCATTTTCGTAGATTTTCTACCCTTCTCTGAGAACAGTACTTGTAGATACAAGAGCTTACATTGTAATACAGACACATCAATGAATCAGAGAATATCTTTTTTGCTACAAGCTTACAATGCAATCCTTACAGAGGAGGTCCACTATTCTCACCAGCAATTCTTATGTTCCAATTGTAAGATTAGAAAATCACTTCGTGTGGCTTGTCCAAATTCACCACATAAAGACCCTGTAATTGCACTCTTCAAGCTTTCATTGTAGTAAATCAGTGAAATTGGTAAATGTCCTGCAAAAAACACAGCATGATCCAACTTAGTCCAGGGTTTGATTTAATAAAGAATTTGTTGAAAAGTAGATTATGGCATCAAATGTGTAAAATAAAGCTTTTTTTTCAGAAAGGCATGTTTCCTATTACTTCTAAGGATGTCATTATTTTTTCACTGTGCCAGTAATGAATAGCTATTGCAATGAAACAATGTTTTTTGCAAGTCTAAATGTTTATTGTTACAGTTGTCATACTAAATTTTAATGGTAATGTTTTCTTAATGTGAACTCTTAGAGAAACAGTGACTGGGAGAGAAGGCATAATAGTGTTACTCATTTTAGGTTTTATTTTAACTACCATTTTTTCCCCCCTCAACTTTAATAGGTTTTGAAAGAATGAGAAGTTCTTAGATTTTATTTTGTAATACGTGTATGCTTGGCTAGGTAAGATTTTTCAAAGGATATTTTTGGACCTTGAGCTTGAGGTAGTTGAATAATTATTAATCATGTTACATAACTCTTGTAAAGTGCTCTCAATAATACGTTCTGAACTGTCAGAGGAAAAAAGTATTCAAAGGAAAGTACTTTGTGATACAGTAACAAAAAAAAAAAAAAAAAAATCAGCCCATTTGATTGTGAAAATACTTAAAAAAATACTTATAATAATACTTAAATACTTAAAAAAAAACCTGATCAGAAGCCATAATTTTATGAAAAATGCATATTTTGAGAAATTTTACAACTGCATAATTTATTATTTGGTTTCACTATATACCATTTACTGCTACTGTTTTGCTGAAAGTATTTTTGATGTCCAAACAGATGGGTAAAGGGAAGAAATCGTATCACTTGAAATATTAAAAGCATCATTATTTTGAGATATTAGTAGAGAAGTGGAAACCATATGTGAAAACTGTTCATTAATAAAAACGTAATAATAATAAATGTGACCTATTTTCCTTATGAAATAGAATCAATATTTTCCATGGATGTTTTATTCATTTGGAATATTTGTTAAATATTTACACTCCAAGATTCATTTACAAAATGAGATCGTACTGCAGAAGGCTAAAAAGAAAAAAAAAAAAGAAAAATAAAGTATAAATATTTATTAACCTTTGATTTTGGTAAATAAAAAGCAACAGACTGCATAAAACTTGGCCAATGTTTATCTATTTCAGGTGAAAGAGGAAAGCTATTTACAGATTTATGAATTGAAAGACAGGAAGGGGAAATAGGGCAGTAGCAATGCAACAAAGGCAGAAAGTTTTAGCAAAGGTGTAAGGCTGTGTGACATAGAATCAAAGAAGATATCCTGCGCTTTAAACAAACAAAACAAACAAAAAACCCACCTTTTTCTGCTTCTTAACCTTTAGTAAATATCTGTAGCCTTCACCTTTTCTTACAGAGGCTTTCTAATCTGTAGAGCAAAGTAGAATTAGGTATTTGACTGTAGCCTTAAGTACAAGTGTCACTACTACAGGAGGTGAAGCTTAACCTCTTTGAAGTGAAGAATCTTCTAGAAGAGATGTTTAAGGAGAAGGTTCATGACTGCATTGTTGTGGGAATACAAGAAAAACTGTTCAGAGAAGAAGCTGTTGAGAAAGATAAACAGCATGAGAACCAAGGACACCTCTAGAAGAAGAAAGAACCTCTCACGGCTCTGATGGGATAAGCACCTGTGTGAACGGTTGAAGAGTGTTTTGTAGAACGCTCTATTGACATGTAATGGTGGATGGGAAAGTTGTAGGGGTGGATGGGAAAGCTAGAAAAAGAAAACTTGTGAAGGTATGTAAATGACGTGAGAACTTGTAATAAGCTATTTGGATCATTCCCATCTGAGTCCATGCTTCAGATGCTGCACATTGTAACTGGACAGTTAACATATATGCTTCATTCCAACAGATTACAGAGCACTGTAGTGTAGTGTAGATTTTTTATTTTACTTTTTTGTTTTTTTTTTCCCCCTAATGCTTTATACCATCTTGCATTAGTGAAAGAATAGAGTAAAAACAAGTATTAACTGAAAATAGCTTTGTACTTAAATCTTTCAACTTGGGAAAAGAATAATGAAAAATCACTTTATAAACTTAAAGTATCCTCAAGAGATAATGAAAATCTGTTGTTAATAAGCAGAAAAGAGGAGCATACTCATAGTGCTAAAAAACCCACCATGAGTGATTTATTAGCTCAGTTCTAAAGAAATAAAACAAATATAATAACATCAAAAGTTTTAAGGGTTGAAATAACATCCGCACACCTTCTCCGGGACTATAGCTGGGTTTTAGTCATATTTATTTTTTGTTTTCATCTCATAGTTTCTTAGTGTTTCCCTCCCATCCTGGGCAGTAGGAGCAGATTATTGTCCAGAGGATTGGATGGAAATTCCTACTTCTGTGCAAGAAAATAAATAAATATTTTCCTTCACAAGGTACAGGTTATGTTTTTATGTGCAGAAGTGGTGTTCCCTTGTAATTTTTATCTCTTCTGTTTAATGTCTGCATTGCCCACTTTTTCTTTATGCTGGAATGTCCTGCTGCCTTCTTCCTCCCTCCAAAGTATCCATGTTTCAGTCAGCCAGTTTCTTTGTTCTGCCTGTATAAGCTCAGAGCAAGTAGGGATTTACAATTTTTGTCTCTGATTCCCGAGGGGTTGATAAATGTTTTGTTTTTAGTTATTTTATTCTACTTTTTCTGAAAAAATGCATGCACAAATAAGGGCATTGACTACTGCTCTCATGAGGCATCCTTTTGTTTCCCAGTGTTCCTGTTGATCAAGATGGCATGTATTATTGATATTATTGTAGTAACTTCTTAAAAGTTTCTCGCACTTTCTGTGGTTATTGTACCTGCAGGACTGTAGCATCAGTTGGTAGAAGACGAGTTGTCAATGGATAGCTTTTATATTTTATCATACGTTATTTAGCGCAATTTATATGGGTAAAATATATTTGTTCTCAAGGTATAAAGGAAAGCATTAGAAAGAATCTTACTGTTATCCTTCCTCATTCTTTTTTTTTCATTCTTTCTTTTTCTTTTTCATTTCTTTTTTTTTTTTTTTTTTTTTTTTTTTCTTTTTCAATAATGGAAATGTTATTTGAGGGCAAACTCCATGAGAACTCACCTGTATTTTCATTAGTGTCTACACAGTCAAGTGCTGGAAGGTATGTCTGGCTAATGCTTTCACCAACTCTCATGAGCTCTGATCATTAATGTTCATTGATGTTCACAGCTTAGCAATGTTAATGAGGTTCAGTATGAACTGTCCTTTGGTTTAGAAATGTTGAGACCATGACAGACAATAAGAACTGTCTGACTGACTGACTACTGATATGATTTTGTCACTGTTCTGATAGAACCTAATTTTCACTGTCTATTCCAAATTTATCCAATTATCTCAATGTGAGATAAAACAGCAGGTGGCATCTGTGGGTGCTCTGTTTCTCACAACTAGCCAGATACAATCAACTAAAAAAAACCACCTATCACTGTCACATCACAGATTTAGCTATGGATCACAGATTTGTGTAAACAAGGCAGAAAAAGATGAGAGTAAATTAGTAAAGAAAGAATACTATTCTTTGTGGGGTTGTTAAAAACTCAACCAAGCAAAAAAAAAAACGAACGAAAAAAACCCAACACCAAATAAGTCATCTTATGTTGCCTTATTGTCACCTGATGATTTCACTGTGAGATATTGCTTTCTGAATCTGTTAATCAGTAGAAATTATGTTTTGATCTTGTGTCTTCACTGATCTGCTAGGTAGTTGTTCTGGCCCAGGTCACTTGTGTCTTGAGTTGATGTCTTGCTTTCAAGTTAGTACAGTACCTGCTACTAAAATTGTTTGACCTCTATAAAATGCTCTGTGAGAAGACAGTTGAAGCAATGGAGGATATAGCCATAACTTTTGGGAAACATAAAGGAAACTATTCCTGATTGCTGGGGCTGATAAAACAATATTGTGATAACTGTTAGTAAATATTTATTTTTAATTAACTCTGGAAAGTTAATGCACGTAAATAACACTTGAAAATACAAAAACTATGGTAAGGCATTAGCATCATCTTTTCATCAAAGGGAATTTTAAGTTTGAGAAAAAGGTATCAACAGCAAATCGTACACACTATTAACAAGGTACATAAAACATGGCTAAGGAATGAGACTTGTACTATAGAAAGATTTAACCCTTTTAATTCAACAGTACTTCCTTTCTTGCAGAAGTGTCTATAAACACATTTATTTTTTCCCTAAATTTAGACTGGCAGCAAACATTTATGTGAATTACTAAGTCTGACATCTAATTAACACAGTCTTTACAGCCTTAATGAGCAGTGATAAATTTCTATATTTTCTTTGGCACATTTTAATTAGTTGTAATTACAAGCAGAATGACCTGAGAAGATTGTTGTCCCACGGATTCATCAGAAATTTGTAAAATTTATATCTGTAAAAACTGAATGAGTTTTTATGGAACTGAAAAAACAAAGGTTATTTGAACCATTGCATCTGTCATATAACATCCTTCTATTAAACTCAGGTAAACAAAACAGTGGACATAAATATTTGACTTTATTGCAGGTGATGCTTCATAAATTAAATTTACTGTCTTTTGCTTGCCTGAGGAATAATTATGAATTGAAATCTACTTCATCTGTTGCTCATGACTGAAACATTGGCTGCTGACATTCATATTTAGAGATATTATGAATTTAAAGATCAGTGTATGTGTTTGAAATATTTTTTATAAGGATTACAGCACTAAATAGTTGCTGAAGTGAAAGTCAAACAAACAAAAAAAAAATAACCTTAATTTAACATGAGTACAAAGCATTTCCTTACTAAAGTCATCCTGCAAAAGTAACAAAGAATAAAACTTCCTAACAGTTACGACTATTATTCCTTCACAGGCAGTTCTGTATAGTCTCTAGAGAGAGAGATGAAAGAATTGTCAATGAGATTAATGCAAACTTGCATACCTAACACAGCATATGAAAGTAACTGAAAGATTTGGCCATTAAAATAAATGTGTATTTCATAAAAACTGTAAAAATGAAACATGCTAACATTTTATAAAGCTCTCAGTCATGATCTTTGCTTTGATTAAATAGACAAGATTTCATAAAATGGGACTGCATGTAGCATTTCTCTCCTGTAAAGCTGATATTTCATCTCCTACATTAAAGGATGCTACAGGAGGGTATGCTGAGACAGGGCTGAAATCATTTTAGATTCAAAGCTGTAAAGTGCTACACTCTTAGGGAGCTGATGGGAAAACAAAATAGCAATATGAAGCTGCTGTTCTCTATGGCAGAAGGCATGTTGTCCTATTCACAAAAAGTGGCTCCCCCTGTAGTGTAAGTATCTCTGGTGTCTTTTTTTTTCCCCCAAACCTAACAGCTACTATACCGTTGTGCAAAACATCTGAAGATACAAAAAAGAGGAGATAACTTGTGGGTATTTTTTTGTGAATATGGGAGCAAAAGAAATATCAGATGTCAACTCAATGAAAAAAAAAATACAGTGTCTTAAAGGTGACTAAATTAAACACGTTGTGAAACTCAAGAACAATGTCAGAGTGTGTTTCTGTAATTTAGGCTCAAATTCTCTTTCCTGGGATTGCCAGTGAAAGCACTGAACATATTCCTAGGCACTGCATTAACAGAGAACTTCTAATTCCTCTGGTGTCTGCTGCTATTTCAGGTTGACTCAACAGAGCTTTTGGAAGCTGCTGCCAAAAATATACATATTTTTGGTAATGCTTCTTAGAAAGCTCTTTGTCTGAACTCATGTCTCTCATGTGGGGAACTTGCAAGCGGCAGGGCCAGAGTGGGAGCAGCAGGAACCACTCTGGCTGTTTTTCCAGTCTGACTCCCATTGACTGTAGCTAATGATGATTTCAAATTTTTATTTGATCTAAGCTATGGTTTCAGTGAACCCAAGAATTATCACTGGACTAATGTGAGTTGAAATACATGACAGCAGAGTTCAACAAATGGTGACAGTAGAGACTAGAATCTAAAATAGTGATACTAAAACATTTCTAAAAGATACTATTAAAATAAAGATAGTAGTAAAATAAAGTTGTGTCACTGTCAAGCTCAAGTCTCTGTTGTACTGCCTGCTTTTAATAAACAGTGTTAACTACCTTTGTTGTCTCCTTCATTTTCATTGTAATTTTTCTTTTATGAAAAATAAGTAAATTGCTCTTATTTGCTTTGCATAATGATTGATGACAGTATCTTGTTTAAATATTTTTTTTTATTTTTCATTTTTTTCTGACACCATTGAGCTCTGCAAGTGAACTGTTTAGTATTTGTTAATACAGACACAAGAAAGAGCTCACTTGATGAGGAAGCTGCATTAGATCTCATGTGAAACTGCATATTGGCTTCTTATGGAACATTCGCTGTTGCTTTATCAGGCTAGTTTTAAACAGTGCAAAGGGTAGAGTACATAAGCTTTCTTCAGAGCCCAGATAAGAACTGATCATTAGAATGCACTCTCTTTCACAGCCATGCTAAACTTTTTCTTTGCACATGGTTTGCGAATTCTCAGAAAATTAACTTCTGATACTGATATTTCAGTACAAGAAGGCATAAGTAATGTTTTAGAATATTTTATTCTGAAATTAGTTTATTAATATCAGAGTAATTCTTCGCAAAGGACTGTTAGATGGTACATGAGAAGTGTGACCTCATATTTTACCAATTTGCTTTGAGTCTCATAAAACTATTTTCATAATCTGGATCATTTGAGTCATTAACGTAATGCCATTCCAAGGTCTGTTTGCTCCCCTAGTAAATTTGATCAGTAGTCTTTCCTTTATGTCATTTTGTTTGTTTGTTTAGTGAACCTAAGTAAGTTTAGCTTTTACTTTATTAAAGACAGCCTTTTTTCTTCAGCTGCACTATCCTATAAAATAATAAATCAATAACATTTTTGATGTAGCATTTTAAAACTGAATTATGAAGACTTAAAAGACAGCCTTAGCAGATGAACTTCAGACATTTTCTAAGACTGAAAATTCACTTCTCCCAGTAACACCTTTGAATACAAGGGAATGAGACTTTAGTGTGTTGATTTGCTGAGCTGGCTTCTTTTCTCTGGTGAATTCATCAGGAGCAAAAGATGAAATAAAATATTATAAGATTCAAAATAAAATTATCCAGCCTGTGAGAATGAGATAGGTGCCAGAATAATTACCTTTCCTCACATACTGCTGCTCATATCTTTTCCAATGCTATTTTTTCTTGTACCATCATCAAGGAGAAAAATATTTTCATCCTAAATTTTCTTCACTACAGAGATGAAAAGAGATAATGAAAACTCCTTGCTCTCCATTTGGGGATGCAGTTTGACCTTTCTTGCAATTCTGTCAAAACTACTCTGTAAATGGAGAAGGAACAGTGACAGAGGAAATACATCATTGTCCCTACTAAATCTGCAGAGACTACTTAGAAAAGATAATGATGATACACATTAATTCTGACAGGTATCATTTCCAAACAGTGTAACTTCCTTTTGGGGAAGTCTATAGTACATTTATAGCACAGTACACTTTGTGCACAGCCTGGCAATGCTGTTTTCAGCTCTTTATACCCATTGGTTTATCATATGTATGGGAACTGTTATGTCATGACCTGCACCAGTGACTGAACACCTGATGAAGAGGCACAGATGCTCCCATCCCTGGGAGCACAGGTGCAAGCAATTTACCTGCATGATTGGAAGGAATGGACACAGGGTCTACCCCTCCCTAACCTCATCTAAGGCTGGTAGCCAACAGGGAAGCGTCTCTACTTGGAGATTGCCTCCCATGGAGTATTTGATGAGCCCTGATCCTTAAAGGAGTAAGCTATTACGTTGTTGTTACTGGACTGTGACCAATACTTTTCTTGGGTGACCCAAAAACTCGTCAAAATCAATTATATCTGCTGCTTCCTTTCCTTACACCACAAAAGCAAATACCTCTCCCACTATGATCATGCAGAGGGAAGATGTAATTTGAATGGTCTGTGCACGGAATTAAACAAGTATTAGCTCAAAAAAGTTATTTTACAGTTTTGCAAAAAGATGAGTACAAACTGCATTTAGTGTATGCAAATCCTTTTCCTCATAAATGATTTTAAATTGTTTTTAGATTGTATCTGTGTTGATACAAGAATGCATGAAGTAAATCTTTCCACTTAAAAATGGTCTGACTCAGCCACACCACTGAAACGGGTGAGAGAGTGAAGAGGATAGCAACATATTCTTTGGAGAATTAGCACTCTACATGTACCATCTCTACTGTATAGGCCATATTCTTAAAAGTATTTATTCAGAGATTCTTTTCAGAGTTTGACTGACTTAATCTAAATTTCATTGGCAATGAATGAGACAGAAAGCTTAAACTAGTATGATTTATGTAATTTAGTCATCCTTAAGGTTTGTTTCAGGCATTTAAGTTGCTATTAAAAAGCTCAGAACATGAGAGTTAAATAGATGTCATCTTATTGCATTTTTAAATTTCTGTATATACAGAAAGTAGTTCTAGCATTGCTTAAACCCTAGCAGAGTCTAGCAACTAGATGATGCTCCTCCCAAGTTCTCAGCAGGCCCAATTATTATACCTCTTAAGCACAGACAAGATCTTGCTCCCCTTGTGTTTCAAGGGAAGATCTCTGATGATACGCTTCACGAAACAAAACTATTGTGACACAGGTCATTTGTCTAAATATATAAAATAGAAACAGTGGTCATTCAGAAGAGAAATAGACCAGAATGACCTGAAGAGAAAAAGCCTTTTTAAATTTTTCCTGTGTGTGTCATTATTATTATTAAATTCTCTTCTCTAAAAAGTAATTTCTTAATTATTTCAAATAAGAGTTATTTTACACCATCCTTAAGATCACTGCCTGGTGCAATAGGATTTTCTACTTACATGTCTGTATCTTTTTCATCTGCTATACAAAAAAGAAGGGGAAATAAGACATGTGCAGGACTAGTGTATGTACAGGTAATACTTGTATTAATGTTTAAAATCAAAAGAAAGATTATTGATCAGGTAGTGGAAATTCTGATATGTGTGACTTCTCAGAGGTGCATTTTTAGAAATAACTGTCATAATTTTTTCACATAGTTTCCCAACTGAACAAACATGAATGTAGAAAAACTCTCACAAGAATGCTAATCCATTGATGAACATTATTGATTTAAAGAGAACAACAACAAGAAAAGCACAAAACATTCTTGTCTGTGAAGAACTCTAGGAAGTCCCTATTGATGGCTTTCTATGTGAAGGATTATTTTTATTCTGATAAATCACTTCTTCCCTTTGTGGCTCTCCTTGACTATATAAACTATGCTTATGTGTCACAACAAATGAGAAGACAGAAAATACTACTTATAGAATATTTTCTATATTCAAGTTGGTTTTTCTTTGTTTCTTTTTTCTTTTTTTAAACACCAGATTTGAAGTATTTCCTGCAATGCTCCCTCTCCGTTCAAACAAAGCTGAGAGAATTAAGATTCACTCTAGAAAATGCACACAGATCCTTTATCTGGTAGCTTTATTAGTATTATATGTTTTTTCTTTTTCCTATCATTTGCCAAAATAGCCATCAAGCATGTTTTTAAAAGCTACCAAGAGCTGAAGTACAACTGCTGAATTTATGTGTGCTTATACATCTGAGATTTGTAACTCTCTCTTCAGATGTACTCAGCAGTCATAGTTACAACACTCCCAAGTTGGACCAGCTTCTACTTTAGGTTCTTTATGATGCTAATGTATCTGGAAGTAAGGGGATTAATTCCAAGATTAGAGTATTTTGTAAAAATCTGTATGTGAATCTACAAGGGGGAGAGAATTGTTATTTTTATATACACTGGTATCTTTCTATTCTCGTTTATTGACTTTGTGCGCCTCTCATTGTCAAGGTGTAGGTCTGGGATTTGCATAGCTGCTAATGTTGCTAGCCTTCCTTCCTGGTTGTACTGTGTCCTCTCAAAGGATTGTCCCTTTTCTGACTGGCTTTTGTAGTAATGCTTTCTCTGTCCTGGTAGTTTTAAACAGGAAATACTACACTGAAATTTAGGGATCTGAAGTAATTTCGTGAGACGTCTTATCTTCACGGAAAATGGAAGGTTGAATTCATTATGCTAGCATTCTTTTCCTGGAGTGGATAAATGAATAAAATTTAACTCAAAACAAATGAAGAGCAAATTATTGCAATCTGCATTCATTGAATCCACCCAGGAGTACATTTCACTGGAAGTAATTTTTTATATTTTTTTCTAGTATTGTACATAACTATAACTTATGCCTAGTAAGTCCGCAGATTGCTTGTTTGTTTTTTGTATCTGTGATTGTGACCATTGGGTCTGGCCATCATCCCACAAAATTTTGTCAGTCAGTAAAAATAGAAGCTAATGTACTGTCTTGTATTGTCATTCAGGAGCTACGCCATCAAGGCAGCAGAGAGCAGAAGCCCACCTGCTTTGCATGGACCTGTCAGAGCTAAATGCACTTTCTGAGTTACAGTGAAAGACTTTTTCGAAGAGAAGAAAAACAGATTCTTCACACCTGATAGGTGAAAAGATGATGCATAATATAGTAATAAAATCTTTCTAATACTAAACTAATGCATTATACTATACAGGAAGTAGTAAAACATGGATGCAAACAGTAATAAAAAATAAACAGTAATAAAAAATAAAAATTATTAACAGTAATAAATGAAATTTTAATTTTAAAATATTTAGAAATATTACTTTAATAAACTTTCCAAGTGATGAATAATAACTGCCTTTCAATGATTTTTTTCAGGTGTGAAAACTTAGATAAATGAAATCAAATGATTAATGGTAGCATGTACTGTTCCTGTCCAAATTAAAAAAATATGTTCAGACAAGAAAGTGTATACACAGGGGAAAGTAATCTTCATTACTGTTAGAGTGCAAAGTGAAAAACAATCCTTTAAAAAGTTAGCACATGCTTAGAAGAAATATTATGGCATGATGTTTAGTGACAAAATGCCATCCTCTGAAATCTATTCAAGTTGTTGTTTGTTTTTTTTTTTTGCAAAAATCAGCAATTGTCTCAAATAAGACATAATAAGGACACTAAGATGCTACTCAGACAAGTTAATTGTGTTATCAGAGAAAACAGCAAGTAGATGTGTTCTACACTATTTGCTTGGAAGTCTCTCCACTCGCCAACAAGAAAATTAGAACTGTATAAGTATCAGCTTTGCAAAAAAAATTCCACCTTTTCATATAATTAGGCACTTTTTTTTTGAAGAGAAATTGGGTAGAGTCCGATCTAGACGAATGAGCTGCCAGACAAGCTACCACAAGGGTGACCTTCCCACACTTATTTTTCTAGGCCGTTCAGTTTTGTTTGAATCTCTACTCAGGATGCTTTAAATGCCAACACTTGTAACCACTTCGGTTGGATTTGGGGTATATGAACCTAAAGCATGACTGGAAGTTATTTTCTCAGGTACCCAACAGATAAATGTATTTTTGTGGAAGTGAGGGAGTCCAAACAGCCTGGTTGTATCCAGTTTTCAACCACAAAAGCCTAATCTTTCTATTTATTTATCCCTGGTGTACACTTTATTTTTTATGTCTCCGTTCATTTCATCTTTCCTAAGTAACTTGAAGACTGTAGGATATTTTTCCAGTCAACAAGTTTTACCAGCTGAAGGCTTTTGAGATACAAGTCTTCCCTTTTATTTCATCTCATGTGACATTCCCTCTCCAAGTAAACAGAGATAAAAGTTGCCTTGTGTGCTTCATTTTTTTTATTATATTCATGTTTTTTCTTTATAAAAAGGTACTTGTTCTCTTACAACAGCTGCTCTCTGCGTGCTTCCATTTACCTTCTGTTACATTAAAACTGAAATGAAAAAGCATGTTCTTAGCACAGTCTTATGGGTGTCATATGGCAGAGGCTTCACCTGCTTGTTTGATGACATGCTATGTCTGCTTTAATAAGACTTCATTTTCATACCTGCCCATCTACATTTGATTTTCTCGTCAGTTCCAACATATGAAGATTGCTGTCCCAGTTCCTTCTCTTCTGCAGAAGAAATGTATATACTACTATTTCATATATTTATAATTTCCACATTTTGTTCAGCTTAGCATTAAATTGTTTTACCTGTATTTTTAATGTATCTGGTACTAATTCTAATTAGTAGAATTCTGTATTTTCATCTTCTAATATCACTTATTAATTTTGCGAGTATTTACGTAATTCATTAATTGAAAATTTGTCTACGAGTTTATACAGTTTTCTTGCAGTAAAATATATGATTTTCTTGGCAGATTTTATTGTGAGAATCAACTCAATCAATTCTGAAAAATAAGCTGGCTATCTAAAATTTTCTTTGAAACTGAAGAGAGCATCTACATACTTGCATGTATTTTTCCCCTCATTTATCTTGGTTTGAATTTTTGTCTACAAAGTTATTACCTGGACTGTAGGAAAAAAATGGTGATTACAGTTTCACTCCTGAGAAATTCTAACCAAGAAAGAATTATTCCAGGTTGAAACATTCCAAGTTCCAAAATAACAGTATTTCAGATTCTTCAATAATAGTTTGGAAGTCAATTCTGACGTATGTTGATGATTAGTCTTAGTATCACATTAACTAGCATCTACATCACAATCCCAGCCGTGTATATTTACCTATTAACATGTCTCTGCCAGACTCAGTGCACAGAACAAGAAATTTGGAAAGGAGATGTTCAATCACTCTGTCATGAACCCATCTTCTGCTCCACTGATGCTGAACTATTTATTCCAAAGACAACAGTACTGTTTTTCTTTAAAAAATTAAACAAGCAAAAAAAAAAAAAAAAAAAAAAAAAAAGAGTCAGAATTATAAAACTAAATATGTATACATGTTTACCATCTTGTAGAACTATTTGTGAAGTCTTCCATGAAATTTGATTTTCAAATGCTGTCCATCTTAATCCTATGAGACTACTCAGAAGGGCAATTCCCTTTGGAAGGGATCTCAGGAGCTCTATAGTCAATCTTCCGAAAGCAACATCTGCAAGGTTAGATCAGGTTGCTTTGAGCTTTATATAGTCAGATCTTGAAACCTCCAAGGATGGCAGCTAAACAATTTGTGATTAACCACTTTACTGCTAGGCATTTCCTATAGCAAAAGCCAGTCCAAAACTATTTAAAATTATGCCTTTACGGTACTTGGGAATCTCAAAACTGGATGCAGTATTTTATACGTGGTCTAGAAGTAACTGAGTGTTTTTAAGACTTCTAGTTTTTTCATCCCTCTTGTTTAAAAAAAAAAAAGTAATAATAATCCCACTGCTGAAGGTACTGGATTTAGGACACTGTTTTCTTAATCCTCAGTAAGTTGCAGATCTTCCTTCCTGGGGAGAAATCTTGCTTCTATTTACACTCAGGAGATACAGTGTGAATAACTGGAGGTGAAAGGCAAAGAACATTCTTTCGACTGAATTCATTGTATTTAGCAGCAGCATGTTGTATATAGGATTCTCCTGTGACACAGCTCACTTGCTGGGGGATATCACCCAGAATGATCTAACATAGTGCTCTTGAGTATCGTACTTAAAGAGACAGAGTGTGGCAGAAATCATTACGGCGAAGGTATTTGAATGTATTAGCAGAATTGTATGATTACCGAGGAAAAAGAGTTATTTTTTCAGGATGACAGAAAGTGATAATAGGCTTTGGGTCCTGTAGGCCATTTGCATTGTCTCCCTCTAAACTTCTCCTGCCCCACAGAAGCAGTTTCCTACTTCTCTCTAAGCAAGCACTCTTCCAAAATGCAGATGTTTGACTTTCCTCCTTGGGCAGCAGCTTACCAGCCCTACACACGTGCCTTTCCTCTCTTATTCTTCATTCACTGTATTCAAATTACTCCCTTCCTTAGAAAAACATGACCTGTACAGATCAGTCATTTTGCCCTTCCTCTTACAACAGTACTGTGGCATTAACGAGCCTCTCAGCACACTGAGATGTGGTAGGTGCAGCAAAAACTGCTGGAACAGCAGGTTCCAGCTGGGAGAAAAATAAAAAAGTTTGAATAGAAAAGTCTTGTAGGATTTCTGGTGGACCATGATGATTTCTGTCAAAGATGAATATCTTAAAATGTTCAGCTCTTTTGTGGTGAACAGCTGGGAACTTTAAGATCTGAATGTACTTCATTCATCCCAAAGGAAGCATCTCTGTATAGCTTTAATAGAAAACAGATGCTGTGCCTGGTAGGGTTCTTTCCTGCCTAAAATACAGCAGCTTCACAGCTGTGTCAGGGCTCTTCTGAACTCTGCTAGCTGCTGTTCTGGTCCAGTGGACATTAATGGATGGGCTGGCTGAGGTGACTGCTCAATGAAGATTTCTCTTTCTAACTGAATATCTCAACCTTTTCAACATTGAATAAATGGGGAGGAAGAGACAAAGAGAAAAGAATGGGCTTCTTATGAGGGAAGACAGAGGCTAGAAACATGCTGGGAGCCACAGATAATGAAAACTACTCTTTATAAACAATTTTCTGTCCTACCTTATTTGCTTAGTTAGAAATGATCACACAAAAGCAAACAAAGAAAAACAACAAAATTTTGTTAAATATTTTCCTCCAGATATGATACCTGTTTCTTTTTTCAAGTTTATTTTAAATCTGATGTCATAGCTCTAAAACATACTAAAAATGCATCACAACCTGCAACACCTCACAGTACCTGACACTTTTATGAATATAGTTTTTGATATATCTTGTCTTTTATATTAAGCGTACATCAGAATGGATACAGGTTCTTATCTAGATCCTTGGCTAAACAGTTAAATCTGCAGTATTGCAGTATTTGATGAGGAGTCTCCTCAGAGAGAATGCTGCAATATTACTAAAAATAAAGAAAGAGAAAATGCATGTCTAGCCCTTTTATCCACCTCACTTTGTCATGTAATTTGAACATTCTGGATTTGTTTTAATCTGCAATATGATAATACTGAGATTTCTGAAGATTCAGTTGGATGATTATTTTTTTAGGAGAAAGTAAACTTGGTTTCCATTGGGTTTGAACTTTGATCATTCCATTCCTAAAGTTGCATCATTATTTTAGAATATGGAAGTGTCTGATTAAAGTCCCTACTTCATCTGCTCCAGAGCAGAATTTTAGACTTCTGTTATCCTAGTCTCTGCTTCTCCTTCAGAAGTGACCAGGGAATCCCAGAATTGTGTAGGAGGTGACTGCTGCACAAGATGCTCCTAACAACCAGTGCAAACAGTTCTGCATCATGATAAGCACATGTGAAAGTGCAGATTGATCAGACCTTGTTCAGTCAAAATGTTGGGAAAGACAATGGCAGATAACCAATTCTAAAACAATCAAAAAGAGTGATAATCACAATTCAGTTAAAGAAAAAAAATTTTGCTTACCTGTCCCAAGAATTAACACTCACTAAATATTCCAAAAGGAGGAATCTCCAGCTAGAAACCCTACCTTTATCTCAGCTCAGCTTTAGGGAGGGGAAGAACCTGGTTTCACTTCTTCTGGTTGCACAGGTGAACTGCTTTTACCTGCGCTCCTGGAGCTGGCTGTGTCCCTTCACCAAGTGCTCAATCACTGGTTCAGGTCATGACTCAGCAATTCCCATACACCAAGTATGGAATACCTGAAGATGACACTGTATATGTACATCTTAAGAGCATATTTTGGTTTCCCTGGGAGTAACTTTAGCTATTCATGATGAAGAAACATTCCTTCATCAACATAAAAATAGAATATTTTTTTTACTTTATACTGTTAACAAAGAGGTGAAGATCAATAACATGTAAGAGCCACCTTGGCATTTTAATAAGAATTGTACTTTTCATTATGATTAAGCTTTCAATTTTATTTTTATATTTTTGATTGTAACTTTATCCAGTAACTGTGAAAGACTAATTTTTTCCTGACAGCTTACAACAAATTTGTTTGTCATCCCAAGCTGGAATGTAATCAACCACCCAGAAAAAGCATAAATGAGGTGTATCAGTAGGGTGGAATAGGACCACTCCCAGCGTCAACCCCTGGGGAACATCCTTGTAATAGGCCTCCACCCAGACTCTGCACCACTGATGACAACTCTCTGAGCTATGCCAGTCAGTCAGTTCTCAATCCACTTTGCTGTCCACTTATCCATCCCACAGTTTCTAAGCTTCATTAGAGGAATGTTGTGGGGAAACATTGTCAAACGCCATGCTGAAGTCAAAGTGTGCAACATCCACTGCTCTCCCCCCATCTACTCAGCCAGTGATGACTTCACAGAAAATTACCAGGTTGGTTGAGCATGATTTGCCTTTGATCAATCCATGCTGACTTCTCCTGATAGCCTTCTTCACTTCTAATTGCTTGGAGACAGAATCCAGAACAAGTTATTCCATCACCTTACCAGGATGGAGGTGAGGCTAACTGGCATGTAGTTTCCCAGATCTTCCCTCTTGCACCTTCTGAAAACTGGAGTGACATTAGCTATTCTCCGGTCTTCAGTCTCCTCTTCCATTCACCAAGACCTTTCAAAGATGACAGAGATCAATTTGGCAATCACTTCTGCCATCTCCTGCAGCACACACAGTTGCATCCTAATGGGGCTCATGGGATTGTGTGCGTTGATTTTTAAGTAGACATTCTCTGATCAGATCCATCTCAACCAAGGGGAAGCCTTCAATTCCCCAGACTCTCCCTCCTACCTCTAGGGTCTGAGATTCCCAAAGAGCAGTATTTGTAGACTAAAGCAAAGAAGGCATTCAGTATCTCTGCCTTCTCACTGTTTCCTGTTACCAGGACATCTACCTCATTCAGTGGCAGACCCATGTTTCCCATAGTCCTCCTTTTACTGCTGACATATTTACAGAAGTCTTTCTTGTTATCCATGATTTCTTTACCAGATTTAATTCCAACTGGACCTTAGCCTTCCTCATTCCATCTCTGCTGGCCCTGACACTAGTAGATCTTCCCACTGCTTTTTCATTGCCCTCAAATCCTCTAAGTGTCATGTGCTGCTATGGTGACTTCAGGAGTAGCATATGATTAGTCTGGAGAATCTTAAACAAGAATATTTTAGGTAATTTATAGGTGTGTCCACATTAGCGTTTTGTATTAGGTGAGGAGAGTCTTTACAATTGTGCTTTGGCTTGCCAGTATTTTTGGAGTGCTCTTAGTCAATTATTTCCTGATGACTGAATTGGTAAGAGATGTTGTGGTGAAAGAGCACAGCTAATGAGCTCTAACTCATAATGGGCAGTTAGTTCACAGGATCAAACTGGAACTAGTCAGGAGTAACACTTTCAAATATATATAACTTAGATTGCTCATCCTCTGCAGCAAATAATTCACTGTACAGATTTCATGCTTGTGCCATGTACTTGCTAAATTACACATAGCCTATATTCATCCTTCTTCCATTGTATTTTCTATTGCTTCAGCAACAGTAGAAATATATGTCCTCTACTCCATACATGGAGGAAAGGATCTGTAAAGGGACACTAAGCTTTTAAAGAGAAACAGCCATTTTTAGATACAGTGATCTCAGCTGGGTTTAGCTTCAGAAGTATCAAGGACAGCATAAGAGAGAGATAAAAATAGAGTAGGCATTTAAGACTTGATGCACTTATTTTATTTCCAATATCTGATAAGGATGCTATGCCTGAACTGATTTCTTCACTTGGTAGTAAATGCACATTTCACTGATTTCAGCAGAGATTATATGACAAGGTCAGAGTTCACCTTTCATCTGAAAGTCGCTTCTGCTGACAGTAACAGAAACTCTGTCCAAGCTTTCAACTCAGGTAAACAAGCACATTTTTAAACTTGGCAGTTTTAAGCTAATTTTTCAAGGTGTGAAAAAATCACTAGGGAAGAACAAAAGTGTAATTTATTGACTGCAGCGATATTTTTCAAATTATAGAAATGTTATTCCTTCCCCAATCCTTTCTCTGAACTTACTATGCTATGCCTTACTGAAGACTAAAAATCTAGGTTATTTCCATGAGAATAAGTTTAATTATTCAGAAGACTGAAGTACATTACAAGGTCTTGATATTCCCAGAAATAAACGTGCATGCAGTTTGATGCTGCTTCCCTATCATTGGTAAAGACTAAGAAAGCAGAAAACCAAGTATGTTTGAAACTGACTCCAGCTGAATTTCTGTAGAAGAATTGTCAACTATTCATTGTATAATTGCAACACACAATTTAACAGGGCCTTCTGAGCTGATGACCTCTGCCTGTTCTTCTGTCCTTACTAACATCCATCTTTCTCTCATTCTTTTGTCTGGAAGCTGGCATACTGTGGTACTCTCAGCAAATCATGCAAAAAGAAGTTGTTTACAGTTCTTGGTTTCTCAGCTCTCCATTTGGTGGTTTTGCAATGCTTTCCAAGCTTTGTTTCATGCCCCTTACATTCCTCAGTAACCCATGAATTCTGCTTAGGAGAGTTTTGTTTCACAGCTGAGAACATTTCTACGCTTCTCATTTCACTGATCAACTGAAGAAATGATCTGTATCTCCTGGAGTCCTTTCAGGCTTGTTTCACTGGTTTTGGGCTGATTGTTCCATAAATCTTTTACATTAATTTTATTAGGCTTGCTATCATTCTACTTAAAACTGTAGGAAGATTGATTAAAACTTTTCATGGGACCACCAAATAGTCAGAGGAAGATGTAGGAGGAAGAATATAATCAGGATACAAGAAATATTTACCCATTTCCTATACTAAATTTTCTATTAAAATATTCTTGTGAAAAGTATTTGACATACTCTTGTGAAAAATACTCCTTAATAATTGACTTTAAATATTGTGTAATGTTTAACTGCAATGTGTAATTTTATGGAGTTCTTGAAACGCTTATGTAAGATTGATTTGGGTCTTGTTTTATATAAAATATATGGCTAAGTAGCTATAACTTTCAGAGCTAACATTGCTCAGATCAAGAAATCAGCTTGAATTAGAAAGTGGAAAATTACTGTTGTCAGGGACAAAAAAACCCTGTGCTTTCCTGTTTTAAAATGTTGCAGATAATGACAGAAAACAATTGGCATTGGCCGTAGGTTCTTTCTGCTTTTGTTGTACTTTCCCCCTCTTTTCATTCTTGATTATGGGAACATGTTATAATCTTATAAAGTGCACATTCATACACTTTTTTGAAGATGCAGTAAGCAGCACGTTCATCCTCTGTGAAGAAAACTTTGAGGGAAACCGGATGGCTGCTCTGTATACTGTACACTCTACCAACTGTGTTGCAAATTAATGTACTGAGTACTGCTGGGCAAAATGGTTTGCAGGTTTTCTGTATGAATGTGGACTGTCACCACAAATATAGATTTATAGATCAAACATTTGGCAGTGCAAAGAACTGAGAACTGAGAATGATGACATCTCTCCACAGACAGAAGCAGTATTTTGCATGACCTTTCAGGCATCTTCCACGTGGTTTAGCAGGGACACAGTCTCTGGATTAACAATTATAGGCACAAGCTTTATAAGAAAGGAATATGTGTTTATTACTTGAGGGTAAAGGAGCATATTTGCACCTTCAGTGTAGCTTCCTTCGTTTCTCTAAAGTACTGTGGTTTCCTATCTTCCAGTTTCAATTTTCAAAATTGCTCTGAGAAAAACAGATTTGACTAGTACATTAGTCATTGCAGCCTATGTGAACAGGTTCAAAAGCTGTGATGTTGACAAAGAAATTAGTTTGAGTTTGAGCCTAATTGTTCAGTGAAGTAAAAACTCTCAGTTCCACTAAGATATGAGGATTCAACATTTTTCTACAAGCAATCCAACACCTTGTTGAATTAGAATAAAGTAGGAACTTTAGATTTTATGATTCTAATTCTGCAAGGTGTTGAATTGCACTGAAGAATTACACCCAAACTCAAAACTTTATTATCACCTTTACAGGTTCTGAACCTGTTTACATAGGCTGCAAAGACTAATTAGTTCCTAGCTGAATTTAGGTGATGTGCACAGAAGAGGTAATTATGCTGAACAGGTATTAAAGAAATCTGTGACTCTTCAAGATACAACCAGAGTCGCTGTTACAGTTAGTCACCAACATTCTTGAAAGAAGAAAACAACACAAAGAGTGCTTTCATTCTATTACCTGCTTTCTAATAAAACCAAGAACCAAAATAATTTCTTTTGAATTTCAGAAGTATGTGGAGGGAATGTTACAAAGAAACAAGAGAGAAAATTTTACAAATGACTGGCTGAATGAGAATAAACTCAGCACACTTCTGGCATGACTGAAGTGATTTCAGTACATGTGACCTAGGTATAAAGTCTTAGAACTACAGAAGACTTATGAAAGGTTTTGGATGTGTAACTGGTGCACTTAATGATATTAAAGACAATAATTGAAAACTTTTTGGAAAAAATTGAATGAAATGGCTATCTGACACTTAACGTGATGTCTGAAGACATGCATGGATTGCTGCAAAGAAGAGTTCTTTGCTAAGAAATAGCTTCACCCTGAAAGTACTTGTGAAACCATAGTCTACTGTTAGCAGTGCTGTGAATGTACTTGTGAAATACTGTATTAAACCAATAATAAGTCTTGACATATGGCAATTCTTTTAGCATAATTTATCACTATTGGCAATGACAAAGAGTATTTTGGTGGTTTTTTTTTTTCATGACTTCTCTGGGCATTTTCATGTAGCAATTTAAGATCCAAATGTAACTTCAGATTTAAATCTTAAACTGCCCTTTCCAAAGTGATGAAAGCACTCTGTTGCTGGGATAGGAACATTGCCAGTGCCATGTAAACACTGTCTATATGCAGTGATGAGTTGTGTTAGTTTAAGCGTGTCTTATTTAGAGATTTTTACCCCGTCTTTTTGGGGCTGTTTTTGCTGTTCACAGATATGTACAGACAATAACGGCTAGGAAAAGGACCTCAAAATTGTTGAGTTAAGGGCTGATTTCAAGGAAGACATAAGAAGGACGAGCAGAATGGTAGTATGTCAATCCACAGAATATTTTAATTGTTACTAATTTGAGAAGTAAAAGAAAAAACAGGAAGAGCAGAAGTCTTAATTAGTGATTGCAACAGTTACTCAATTGGCATATGAGAGAATCACAGTAGGATAATTCACATGATTAGAGTATTAATGAGTATAATTGCTCCAGAAACATCTGCAAGGGATGAAAATGAGAGTGGTTTTTTGGTGTTTCTTTTTTTGGCAGGCAGTTAGATCCAAAACCAGAACATACACATTTTCTGGATAAGGATGAAATGATCAGATCAGCTGTAAACCAGCAATTAAGATGTGATTCTTGAGGGAGATAAGAGTTTTTTTTTCTGGAATAAAGAAGAGAAGAAAATAAAGTAAAACGAATCAACTTTCAACTATGTAGACAATTGTAGTAAAAGTTTTTAGTAAATAGGTACGGCAAGGCAAAGAATATCCAGCATATTTTCACATGAAAAAAAGAGTTGATATAATAAAAACAATGGCAGATATCTGATTCTAGATATCAGAGAGGAATGGCAAAAAAAAAAAAAAATAAGAAAGTGGCAAAAACCCTGCAAGGGCATGAACATGAAAAGAGAGAGGCTACAGCCTGTAGAAAGGAAATAAAAAGTCTCCTACAAAATAGTAAAATAAAGTTCAAGAAAGTAGACTTAAATTCAGGGAAATGGCAGGAAAAATGCAATGGTGTGAAAGTCTAGATAGAAATGGAATTCAGATCAGAGCAGTTCCTATTCCTTAAATAGACTAAGTTATGCATGCATTTATTCTAAAGTAGACAAAGACTAAAAAATACAAGCAGGGATGAACTTGGTACTGTAATGAAAGCTCCAGTGATCTCAAACAACATAGCACATACAGAACATAGAAAATATATTGAACTATTAAAATCATTAAAACAAAAAATAACATTAAAACCTAGGCACAAAATCAGAAATGCAAAGGTGGAAAATGAGATACAGTTAGCAAAACATTATGAAGGGAAAAAATAAGATACTGCATAAGTGAGATTTCTTCACCTACTGCTAAGAGAAAGACTACAGAAAGATTAGATTTTTCAATTGATGTGAGGGAGAACCTACTGAAAAATGACAGCTGCAGCTCACTTAAAAGTTTTCAATGTGGTTATTTCATCAAAATTAGTGTCAAAGATCTAAGATGACATCAAAATCTCAAACTGAGAATATAATTCTGAATTTATTTATTTACTTTTAGTGTAGATAGGTATATACTCAAATTCTCTTACATTTTCTAAAGCTTACGTGTAACTTTTTTTTTCTCATTATACAGAGATAAAATGTTCTTGTACTGCTAGTTGCTAACAATCAAAAGTGGGGACATTTAGAAAAAATGTGGAGCAGATATCAACACCATTAACTCATTTCCATAAATTTGTATGTAATGGGTTCTTTCCCTTGAGATCTTGCTTTATTTTAGTATTAGTATTCTCAGATGACCCTTTGTTATATATTTAATCTTGAGTATAGATTCCAAAAAGATAACATTTTTAGAAATTACTTCAGTTCTAACTTGCAAGTTGAATAGTAGAACTGTTTCTTCATCAGAATATTATAAGTTTTCTTGCCACATTCTGCCTTGTGCTGCTCTGGTTGCTTTGAAAAACGTCTTCAGTATCACTGATAGTTTATCACTGATGCAGAAGAAAATAAAATAAGAGACACCGCTTTTACAAAAAGAAGATACAAGCTCTATTAGCATTTAAAAATCACGGGTTTATTAGATATTTTTGTGCTCCAGCACTCATAATAAGTCCTACATGTCAGGCACGCTATTTCTACAATTCTTTCAGCCTGTTATTCCAGCTCTAATAAATATTCAGATTTCACAGGGGAGTGCAGTTTTCTCTCTCATTCCCCACTCTAGTCAGCTAAGAAATTTGCTTGTAGGCTTGTTATTAAATTGCGGAGACTCCCTCACAGTTTCTCCTGGTCTCTTGGTCTTTCTGTTGGTCTCTCTAGGCCAGGGTGTATTCCCTTCCTCATCATAGAAGTGTTCTGAGATGCTATGCAGGAAAAGTGACACTGACTAATTTTCAGGAAAGAAGCAAAAGAGGCCTTGCCAATGGCAATTCATTATAGCAGCTTCTATCTGAAAGAAAGTAAAATCGCAAGTGACCAAACACTGGCACAGTTGCATATGTGATAGTTAACAGACCTGTATCACCCATCACAGCCCTCCAGGATCAAAGAGGCTGAAGTAGTAGAAGCAAGGACCAAGGGGTAGACCTGAAGTAGTTCTGGAGTCAAGCAGATTCCCTCCACAATGCTCATAAGTCTTTAAAGGCTTCCCAATGTTGTGAATCAAGACAAATACCACATCAAAGAGCTTCAGGCCCTGACCAAGGAAGACTTGGGAAACAAGAGGACAGTAAACCTCACGTCAGTGCCTGGGAATATCATGGATAGATCCTCTTGGAAGAGATGTAAAGGCACATGTAAGATGAGGAGGTGATCCAAGACAGCTAGTATAGTTTTACCAAGGGCAGACTATGCCTGACTAGTCTGGTGGCCTTCTCTGATGGAGCGAAGGCAGTGGTGGACAGGGAGTGGTTGGTGATTCCCCTCTACTCTGCACACGAGGCCCCATCTGGAGTACTGTTTCCAAGCCTGGGGCCCTCAGCACAAGAAGGATGAAGAACTAACTGCTGGAGTGGGTCTGAAGGATTGGAGCACCTCCGTTATGAAGAAAGGCTGATGGAGTTGGGTTTACTTAGCTTGAAGAGAATGCTCCAGAAGACCTCATTGCAGCCTACCAGTATTTGAAGGAAACTTACACACAGGAAAGAGACAAACTTTTTTTTTTTTTTTACGGAGTCTGATGGTGAGAGGACAAGGTGCAACGGTTTTAAACTAAACGAGGGTAGATTTAGATTAGAAGTCAGAGGGAAGTTTTTCACTGAAAGTGTGGTGAGGTGCAGGAACCACCTCCGGATGCATTCAGAGTTGGGTTGAATCAGACTCTGGGCATCCTGATCTAGCGGTTGGCAACCCTGCCTATGGTAGGGGGCCTGGAACTAAATGATTTTTGGGTTGGACAGGACCTTAAGTCATTTTATGATTCCATAGTCATGATTCTAATGATTTATTTTCAGAGACCAGCGGGCTGGTTTGGTTTTCTAGGCCGCTTGTCATCCTAGTGCTTTTTTTGGTATCAATTCTTTTGCAAAGAGTGCAGCGACATGTGAATTACCATTTTCAAATAGAATTATCTGTAACAAAAAAGTACATTCTGAATTATGTACCTTTTGAATTTGAAAACCTTTGTCTTTCTCTTGCTCCTTTGTTTGTACTAAGTATTTCATTTCCAGCAGATGTTGAAAGAACATCCCTATTTTTAAGCCTTTGTAAGGATATTCCTCTTAATCCTCAGACTTCAGGCCACTAGATTCACATTCAGCACAAAATACAATATGGACAATACACTTCTGTGAAGTGTCCTCACTCCTACAAGTTGTGTTTATGCTCAGTTAATGAGATCAAACTACTAAGTGCAGCTTGAGATTTCAGATGGAAGTCTATTATTTATAGAAGTATTTTATAACTCTTTCTTTACAGCAGAGTTATTAAACCAGTACATCTATACAAACATAGAAATAATGTCCAAGGATATTTTATAGAATCACAGAATTGTCTAGGTCAGAAATACCTTCAAGGTCATCAAGTCCAATCATGCGTATATTTTCAACCAATTGCCTACATATTTGTAGTACAGCTTCCATTTAGCATGAACATACAGTGTGAGTGATTATGTGCTTGCTTAAGGGAAACAAATCCCTGTGAACTGTTAAAAACAAATCCTATATTTTTTTATTAGTTTGTTTTAATGGAAAACAGTGATTTATGTTGCAGATATTGAACAACTGTAATTATGTTTTACAGCTGCTTTATAGTTTATGGCAGAAACTTGTATTTCAAATTGATAGCGAAGAAATTTAATAATTATTAATTATATTGGTTATTGTATTATGTAGACGATCAAGTCTCCTTGCCTGATTAAACAGCTGACAGAATACTAAGAACATATCATTGAAAAGATCTTCTGTTTGCCATATACTTATCTCATATATTTGTTTTGAGATATTCAATTTGTGTTTGTGAATAACTTGTATATACATGAATATGAATGTCTACTTCATTTTAAACTGCCTACAGAGTTCATATAAAAACTGGACTTGAAAAATGGGCTTTCTTAACAGCTAGGTCTTCGTTCCTCCCTCATCCTTCAAAGCCATATTGCAGTTTTTTGTTCAATTCTTTAAGAGATAAAAGCTCTTCCCAAAGAGCTAGTTTTTCGCTTTCTGCTTTCACAGACATAACTGATACTTAATCTCTTTTTGATATGTTTCTGTCCTATCTCCTTATTTCTCAGCAATTCTTCTGAGTACATACTGCTTGCAGTAATTTTCTTTTACTACTCTTCTCAGCTCCTTTGCCATTTACCTTCTATATCATATCAACATCGTAACATTAATTTTAAAATTCAAACTCATTCCACAACTTATTTCTTAATATATCATTTATTTAACCTTCCATCTCCTGTTCCTTTTTGTATTCCTTTTTCTCCCATCTTTTTTGCAACAGTTTTATTACTGTTCCTGGATTATCTCATCACCTTTACCTATGTCCACACAAACACAACCAGAGGTAGATAAAAGGGGAGGACTAGCACTTTTGAAATCATCTCTCCTCTTTGTTGAATCGCATTATATGAAGGCTGCTTAGAAAGTAACGCCTCCTATTTTATGATGTTGGCCCACACCAGAGGTGGATATTGGTGGTATGGCAGTAGAGGCTGGACCTTCCCACTTATATTCCATTTCATGTTGTTGACATGTGTCAGATGGCAGTTTGACAACATGTCATGTGATACGGTAGTGTAGATGAAGCAAAGGTGTGCCACTGAATTCATCCATGTGGAAAAATGGCACCCATTGATATTCTTTGATGCTGACTTCTATGGAGACCAAAGAGTGGATGTCAGTGCAGTGAGGCACTGGATGGCGAATTTCAATAATGGTGACAGTAACAGTCCAGATTTTGATGAGCACAGCATGCAGGTTCTTCTTCACCATTGGCAAAAATGCATAGCTAATGATGGTGATTACTCAAAAACAATGTTTTGTAACTGAGAATCTGCTCTATCTAGTAGTAGTATTGTACTCTTTGTTGTAGTTTCAGTGGAAATAAACAGGAGACATTACTTTTGGAGCAACCTACATAACCATCTGATATTTCATGTATAATTTAACACACCTATATAATAAATGTATGATAATTTATTAATTGGTTTAATTTTATATATGTGGCTCCTGAGAATGAGAGCTATTAGTTCCACATTATGACAGGCAAAATCATAGTTACATATATAACCTCTGTGATAATTTGGCCAAAAATAAAATCATTGGTGCATAGAAATAACATAAACAGGGATGAAAATGGTAAAAGGAAATGCAATTGCTTTGTATTCTGTGCCTATTAAAACACAGCCTCACAACTTTTCTCAGAATATTAGCCAAAGAAACTTTTGAAGAAGGTTTAAGCTAAGAAACTAGTGCAGCAGTCTGTGAAAGTGCAAGCTATTGAGCTGGAGAGTGGATATGATGCTGTAGCTGTGTAATACAGAGGTAAGATGAATATGAGCAGACATTACAAAACTTCAGTCAACATCTGTTTAAGTGTAGATGGAAAAAACTTTCAGTATTCAGTAGATAGCTACAAAACTGTTCTGTCTGATACTTAAATTTATTCTAGATCTCAGGAAAATAACTGACAGATGATCTTATTTATAGTCACAGAAAAACAGTGAAGAAATAAAAGTTCATTTAAAAAAAGCATATAAAAAGATAAAACCAATGTGTAGATTTTACCACTGGTAAAATTTAAGCATAAATTACCTAAGTATTTGTTATGAGGATGATTCAATTCTGGAATAAATGTTGTTGGCAGTAATCTCTGTCACCTCACAGATCAAGAAAAGAATCACAGAATCCTTTTGATTGGAAAAGACCTCAAAGATCATTAAGTACAACAATTAACTTAGCATTGCCTAATCTACCATTAAACCACATTCCTAAGTATAACATCGACATATCTTAAATACCTCCAGGGATGGTGACAACTTGAACAGCCCATAATCTTTCACAACACTATGGGAAGAAATTTTTCTTAATATCTAACTTAAACTTCCTGTGGTACAATTTGAAGCCATTTCCCCTTGTTTTATTGCTCCCCACCTCTCTACAGCCTCCTTTGTGGTAATTATACAGAGCAATAAGGTCTCCCTTATTCTCCCAGCTACTTGTCATTAACCTTATGCTCCAGGCCCTTCACCAGCCTCATTCCTCTTCTCTGGACATGCTCCAGCACCTCAATCTCTTTCTTCTGGTGAGGGACCCAAGACTGAACACAGTACTCCAGGTGCAGTCTCATCAGTGCTGAAGGAGGATAATCACTGTCCTAGCTCCACTGGCCCTGTTAAAAGCCAGAATGCTGCTTGCCCCTCTGGCCTCCTGAGAACACTGCTGGTTCATCAACCAGTACATCCTGGTCCTTTTCTATCAAGCATCTCTTTGGTCCCTCTTCCCCCAGCATGTCTGTGGAGAAGTTCTGAATCATAGAACAGCTCAGGTTGGATAATACCTTCAAGATCATCGAGTCCAACCACAAACTACCCTAACTCTAACAACCCTCCACTAAACCATGTCCCTGAGCACCACATCCGAACAATTTTTAAACACATTCAGGGATGGCGACTCAGCCACCTCCCCCGGAAACCTGTTCTAGTGCTAAACAACCTCTTCAGTAAAGAAGTTCTTCCTGATATCCAACATAAACTTATCCTGGCACAACTTGAGGCCATTTCCCCTTGTCCTGTCACATGCCACCAGTGAGAAGAGACCAACCCCGCTCTTGCTGTAAGCACCTTTCAGATATTGGAAGAGAACAATAAAGATTTCCCCTCAGCTTCCTTTTCCCCCAGACTGAACAGCCCCAGTTCCTTCAGTCACAATTAGCAGAAACAGCACAAAAAATGAACAGCATAAAGACAGAGCGAATTACAGAGTTATTCTTTTTGGCTTTAAAAGATCTGTATTTTGAAATAATATTTGACCTCACAGTAGTATAACAAATTTTAATTATTTTCTGAGCCAGGAGTATATATCTATCAAGTTTATAGTTGTGACACATTTTATTACTTTCTGTGTCTCAGCTTAATCAGTAAAGATCAAAACTTGTGTTCTGATCTTCCTATCTTTGAACCCTTTCAAAAATCAAGACAGAAAGATACAGAATACTTTATAATAATATTCTTCTAAAGGAAATTAATTTTTTTCAACTCACATTCACTTCTACCAAGTTAATATATATCAATTTTATATGATTGCTATCAGTTGCTCATTCAGAATAACTTATAAATGAAATCAGATAGCTTAACAAAAATTCATATTAATATTTCTTTATATAAAAATCAGCACCATGATCAATTTTCCAGCAACTTTGAACACATAGAACAGTAACCATTTATGCCTCCAAGCAAACTGTCTACAATAAAAAAAAAAAAAAATAAAAAAAATCACTGAAATAAGAGACTGATCTGTCTTGATTAAGCTAATACATTTCTCCATAACGTTCACTTCTTTCAAAAGATGTAGGGCAGAAGCTTTCAGTACTTCACTTTTTTTTTTTCCCCAATAGTTCAGGGCTTAGAACACCGAAAGTGGTTTAATTCCCTCTTCTTCCTTACTAACTTCCACAGACTTCCACAGCTCCTCATTCCTGGAAGATTCCTTAACTACATCACTGATTAATTTGAAGTCACTATCATAATCCTTTACACAAAAATCCCTTATGTGGAAGATGTGAGGACAATGGGAATCAGAGTGAGTATAAAAAAAAGTATATACAGAAGTCTGTTCATCTTCTCTTTTGGTTAGACATTCCTTGGTTTGGGGGTAGGTCCGAGGTATCCGCCAGAAAAAAAACTGACTATTAAATTCTGCTCAAAATCAAATTTTTGAAAAATGTTCTTCTCCAAGGCAGAACCACCCCAAAGCTTGCTGTTGTATTTCAAGACAGCCAGCTGTTCTCAAGTATCTTTTACGAGTTTCTCCACATATTGCACCTAAGCTGCAGAATGCTTCTGTTGATAACAGTCCTGCATTTAAGGTGGTAGCTTAACCTATTCATTCAGCAGATATCTAGAATTATCCCAAGACAGAATTGGTTCTGCACTTATGGGCTAATCAAGACTAACAGAGAGAACTCAGCCATGCAACTGGGATCCCAAATTTAAAAAAAACAAACAAACAAAAAAAACCAGTTATATGGCTCATGTTAGTCTATCAGAAATCAAGACATTAGGTCTGAGAATGTAGTCCTCTAGGAATAATCTGATTGCTCAATATGGTGATAAAAGTCAATGATAAAATCCCACGTGAAGAGAGAAGAAAAGCCTAAAATGAATACTGACTGTTACGGGATATAGGATACTTGTTTCTCTTTTGTACGTGGCCTGACCCACTTATTTCTGTCCCAACTGTAACAGTAAGTACAGGAACAACTTGCTGGAAGGTTTTGCATTTTGCATTAATACAGTACCCACAGTCCATTCTCACATGTAGATTTCACCTGCAATACTAACATGCATAAGATTGTATTTAAAAGAGAAGTATATACTACTATTGTTTTAAAATATATGTCCTGGAATTAATAGATCAAGTTCTGACTTATATCAGTTACCTGTATTTGGATTTGTACTACAATTGGAATTTTGGCTGGTGTTCAACATATGTCATAGATTTCCGCTTGAAAGACTTGTTTTTCCTCTCATGAAAAATGTGGGTTCTATAAACAAACTTCTGAAGGTAAAGAATTTATTTATTTATTGTATTTGAATAGCAATCTGTACTGACTAGCATTTATGCTGTTGTGCAATATTTTGAGTGCCTAATCCCTATGATTTCATCACACAAACTTTTCAGCCCTACTATTTTTCTTGTAAAGCTTGTAAATTTTCAACTTAATTTTATTAAAAAAAAATAATACTTCTCAGTACGTTTCTCAGAATCCCAATAAACAGTGCTAAAAACTAGACAGAATACTGAGCATATATTTTACAAACAGTGCAGATGTTTTTGTTGCCATTTCTAACACACTGATTAAATCCCATGTGCACTATTCACTGAATTTGTTTGGTTATTTTAAATTTAAGCATTGTAAAGGTATTATGCCAAATCTGGAAATCACCATGAAATTTATGGGGAAAAATGATATAAAATGAGTTACTGTTACTTCAACATTCAAGTGAGAGAGTCTGCAAGAGAAAAGTTATAATATGGAGAGATTACATACTAACACATTTTCTATAGTCATGTTACTTTTTTTGTAATATGAACAGGTCATTCTATATTGAATATGATATATGTGACTAGACACCAATAAATACACTTTCAACAAAAGCAACTCTACTTTGCTGATGTAGTAAACAGAGAAGGTACTTCAAAGTCAGAGTTGTATCAGAGATTAACCTGAGCTGCATATTAAGTAGTTATTCATTTTAACCTGACTTTTGAAAGAAAGAGATATAGTCACTAATCTAGAAATAAAAACGAAGGTAGGAGTTTCAACTGTTGTTAAATTTTTCTATTGGTAAAGTACTTAAGGAGACTTTATAGGAACTTAACCAAAATATAAGACATTCTATATTACTCTTTCATGAGTGAAAATAAAACTCCTTAATTTGAAATCTAGCAAATACTATTTCCAGAAGACATGTATGTTTGCAGAAAAGAAAGATATGGAAAATGCTATTTTCTAGAAGAATTGAGTATTAGGCTTTGCATGGAACAAGAAAACTAAACCAACAAATTATTGCTACTGTCTCAAAACCACAGAAATTAAGTACCTGTGTAGAGAGAGTAGCCAGAGTTCACGGGCTTTATCTAGTTTTCTGCAAATGAATAATAATACATTTTTCCAAACAGTAATTGAGTGGTATCTGAATAGTATCTTCACTGCATCTCATACCACACGTCTGCCCATACACAAGAAAATAACATCTATCAGATCTATCATTTCTTTTTAGTGAATTTAAGTCTTCTCAGTGCGTATTCTAACCACGAAGCATTCATGCAAAAATCACTTATATATGTCAGATCATTTTTACAGTAACCTGAGGAAGAAAAACAGTGTCTAAAACCAAATGATCAAAATATTTTCTAATAAAACTGCCGATCACTAGAGTTTCAGTCCAAGTAACATGTGGTTAAGAAATTGCCCAAGAACAGTCAGGTCACAATTTGTATATCATTGGGGAAGGACACAAACTAAATGTTCTAAATCATTTGGACCTGACATCCTTTATGTTTAACAAATTCCTTCTCTAAAGTTCAAGGTGACTCTTAACTTCTAAAATTCTTTTACCTATTCTCCCTTTACACTTCTACAATTATTCATTAAATAGAAAAAGTATATCTTTCAGACCAGTATGACAATCACACAATCCTCCAGTGACCATAAAAATTTAGTGGAATGTTATGACAAAATTTCATGTTACACAATGAGTTGGACAGTATATCTAGGATTTCTCTTACATTTTCTAGTATTTGAATATTCATACAAGGCATGATCTATCACGTTGTTCCTAGAGTTGTCATATAGTATGACTAGTTCCCTCCAAAATTACCAGAGGAAATTATGATAATGTGGAAAGATTCATATAAACAATGGATGAAATGGATAGACTAGCACTATTATGGTCCTTTTATGCACACTTGCCTTGCTATATGTTTTGTGTTTTTCAAAAAGGAACAGGTATATCTTGAGGAGGTTTTTAATTTATTTTTCAAGATTTTAGAATACTAACGCAGATGTTGACACATCTTTAATTACCTGTAATTTCTACTGATGTAAGAGCTTTAGAGGCAGAGTTTCCTCCTCAGGGGAAGATAAACAAAACTTCAAAATCCTGTTTAACCTAATGACTTGAAATGAATATGTGATGATTGGAGAGTTACCTCTTTGCTTGACTGACAACTGAGATCATGTAGCTTGGAACAACCTTTCCAGCAGAAAGGTTTCACTTTTAAACAACTTATTTCAAGAGAAGCAGATGTCATTTTACCATACATAAAATAAAAAAGAAAAATAACACGGCTGTTTCTATTTCTGTTTCTAGCAGAATTTGTATTATGTTCTCATATCCTAAGTATGAATGGAATGGCTGCAGATAATGTTTTTTAAATACCAGAAACTTAGCTTGCACAGCAAATTGCCTGCTGAACACACTTGCGTCATGCATATAACGCTGATCAGCAAGCGAGCCAGCTGACTAACAAGACTGCTGGCTACATGTTTTCTTTCACCTCTTCAGCAGACTGACTTTCCAGGAAGATGGAATCTCCAAAACTGACAGAAGGGGATCAAAACAGCATTTGAAACTGTGTAAGTATTACCTAAACAAAATCTAGCACAAAAAAAAAAAAAAAAAGAAAATCCACAAGGGTGAAACAAAAGGAATAAAAATAACAGAAGGGGAATATTAATGTATAAAAATTAGAGCACACAAAGTACTGCAGCTGTTGTCTGTGTGTGAAGAAGGGGAAGGGAGGGAGCTGCAGAACAATGAAAGACATAGCATGTACTTTATACATTTCACATTCCTTTTTCTCCTCAGGTTATTATTATTTTTTTTTAGTTGTGTATTTTATTTGCCTTAATTCTGTGTTTTGTGCTTGTAGGGCTTTTTGTACTTTTGTTTCTATTAAGAAAAAATAGCTTTCATATACAATAGAAGAAATGTATCAGCAGCAAGCCACAGCAAAGAAAAATGTTCAAATAGTCTCCTGAAAACTTACTTAGGTATAAAGAAATCCACATTTTTTTTGACCAAACTACTTTCCGCCTGCCAGTTCTTTCTTTTTTTCCCCCTCCCTTCTTTCTCCCTTCACTTCTAAATCAGCATCCTATTAATCACAAACATAACATGCAGCTCAAGTTTCAGTTTTCTATATAGCATGTACCTTCATTGCATGCTTGTCACTTTATCCTATATTTTTTAGGGTATTTAGGGTGAGCTGAGAGAAGGAAGAGAATAAGTGATAAAATCTGCGGACGGCACAACTACTTAAGTTAATTTCACTTACAAAAAATTTTGAGAAACAGTAGACCTACAGATATTGACAGCTTGAAAAATGAGCTGGACAACTTGGATGGAAGCATAAGCGTAGATAGCTCATGAAAATGTCAATTCATTGCGCAACAGTCTGAAAGCAAATGTAAGAGGTGTGTAAAGAGATGAGAATAATAAACCCATTAAAATGACATTATATAATAAATTAATGAAATTTAATCCCTCTGAAAATTCTGTTCAGCTTGATTAGCTGACCTCTAAATGGTAAAAACAGAAATAGAATAGTTCCAAAGGAGGTCAATGAGTCTGGTTACAACATGGACAAATTCTCAAAGAGAAATTTTTAGAGACTACTGTTTAGGTCTGAGGCAAGAAGAATAAGAGGTGATATAAAAGGCTATAAAAAACCCACAAAAACAGTAAGAAAAAAAAGTGTCAGTCAATAGCTGTTTCTGCCATTAAATTAGAGCAGGGGTATATATTTTAATACATTGCATAGCTGATCCTTGAACTTCAATTTTATTGTGAAATTCAAGGGGTTAGCAGGTACCCATAAAGATTACACTGTATTAAACAGACCGGACAGATTCAGTTGTAATTATACACTAGCATGAAAGAATCTATGGGACAGGAATCTTCAGCTCAGCAGAATCTCTGCCTTGAACCAGTAACAGGACTTGACATTGTTTGCTTCATTCACGTGATATCAAGCACACTTGAAGAAAAGGAGTGCAAACATCAAAAATTCTGCCACAGTTTACAGGCTGAATTCATAATGACTTCAATTTAATAAATGCTCTTACTGCCCTTTCCCTAAAGCCATACGAGTCTCAAAACAAGTTTACATTAACAAGTGATGAAAACAAATGGGAGCAGTCCTATAGAGCTAAAAAGCCTTCGCAGAAAATACAAACTTCAGAGTACATACCTAGCCAGAACATTTACTCCAAACAATTCAAACCTTGTCTTTTGGATTGAATATTCATTTTCTGCATGGATCACTGCAAGTATATTCTGATATCATTGCTTCTACCTAGCTTCATCCCAAAATACCTAGCTTGTGCAAGTGATGCTTCTTACTGCAGAGACTACAGGCTAGACAGTGGGGGGGACTGGAAAAACTTTCAGGGTGCTTTTCTAATTCAGAGCAGGATGTTATTAGAGACACCTCTTAAATCCAAAGAAAACTTCCACAACATTCTAAGCCAAAGAAAGTACCTTTCTATATACAGTATATATAATCTACAAACTCATGTAACACCAGTGGAAAAAAGGGGGTGGACAACAAAGGCTTGCAGAGGGAGAAACAGAGAAATATGTAGTAATGCTATGAGCACAAAAATTATTCTAATAATTGTTTGTTACAAATGTAGCAATAAACAAGTACAAAAATCAAGGGAATGCTATATTAGTTTGTTTTATTACTGATGACCATGAATATTTTCTACTAAGAAAGTCCCTTAGTCCCTTTTTAAATTAAGTTCGTACATGCATGGAAATACCTTCTCTAATTTATTGTAGTACTAAGCATGGCATATCTCCAAGGTATTCAGTATTATTGTTCTTCTGAAGCAATATTTCAAATAGCTTCACTTTCTTTACTGACTAGCAGTTCACAGGAATTTTCCAATTGAGCAAATTAGCAGAAAAAAAATATATATGCCCATCTCAGTGTGTTTTCTTAGATCACTGTTTCTAAATAATTACCAGGAACTAGAATGGAAGAATGAGCCATGAATAAATAACAAGCTCCCCCAGAGTATCAACATTTCTATCATGTTACTCATTTAAGAACATTTTGATTCAATAAAAGATGGGCAGGAAAATAAGAACAAGCGAATATTACAGTTTAGTTTAATGTAGGAGCATATAGCTCTGATTTAATTCTTTATCTTAACTTTGTATCAATTTCAATTCTATGCCTCTATTTCTTTACTCATCTGATATTAATTTCATGCCTAAATTCCTAAATATCCTTAAATTCATCAGTCTAAAATCAGTAGCTGGAAGAGGTTACAGCAGCAGCAGCATGATAATAAGTAAGATTCACTGAACCAAATACAGGTTTTGAAGTTAGATATTCCTTAAAATGGTTGTATCTGGCAATTAAGAGTAAGGTCTAAATATTGACCTTATTAGTTTGCATTTAGAGAGAACAGAATTTAAGTTATTTTTCTATATAATCTCCTATGATGGTTCCACTGCAGCTGAAAAAAGCCTCATTTTCATTAAGAATATTTCATTTGATTTGTTGCCTCTAAGTTCATTACCATTAATCCCCAACAATTCCTTCCAACTTAAATGGACTTTCTCAGCAGGAGACAGTATCCAGCTCATAGCATGCTAAAGTACTATGTCTGAGCAATCTCTGTGCCTCCTAAATGACTCAAAAAATTAAACCTGGAATACTCTGACCTTTTCTATGTATTTAGAGGAAAGAGCATCACAGCGTTAAAAAAAATTCAAAGCAACCAGAACCACACTATATTATTCTTGCCTCAATTTTTTTCTAAGGTAGGTAGACACACATTAATGATTACATGTTAATAAAATAATAATAATTAAAGCATCTCATTTTGGGAGTTAAGTCCTTTCTACTCTCCCTCATCTTTTTGCTCCAAGATGACTTCCATCTACCTCTCTCTAAACCTAATCCTTATCACACTAAATAGTGAATAAATATAGTTAAAAGGAATTACCATTTCTGAGGATCTTCTAATTCTGTAGTCATAGAAAAAAAAAGTTTTTTTTTTTCCTGAGGATTTGATTTGAAAAAGGAACAAGACTGAAAATTCTAGTAACAGTAATATAATAACACAAAATCTCCCAGAAACAAAGGTTGTGAAAAAAAAACCCCAACAAACAACTTTGCTTTTAAAACTTAAATTATAGTTGTGTCTCAAGACTTAGTTCTGTTACAAGATCTATAAAGCTCAACTAGAGGCACTTAGTCACTGGAATTTATCTTTAAAAATTAATTTGCCAGTTCGAGATTCAACACTTTTGCTATGTACTTCTGATTTCAGACTTCACAGAAATTCCTCTAAGATTGGAACAGAGTACAGATAGTTAGGATTAACCGGAAATATTTTATAACATAGAATACACTCCCTTCATGCACAGAACCACGTTGTCTCTTCTGCATAACTGAATATTTTTAAGGTTGCTTCTGACAGATTACAAGAAAATGACACTGATGGGTTTGAGAAAATGCTTAAAGCCAATCAACAAGAAAAACTTTCAGAATGATCTTGAAGTATAATAATACAGCAAAATTGGTTCTATATAAACCAAGATACAGCTTCACAATATAGTAAAATTTGGTAACATAGTGGTAAACAAGGAAGGTAGAATAACCTTTTTAATGTATTGCTAGAGTAAGTAAATAAAATTTTCCTTTGCTGAAGGAAATAATCAATGAATGTACAGATGTTATAGTTAAGAAAAATACTAGACAGTTTGGCTACACAGTTATTATACCAAAACAGAACAGATTGAACACATACCTATACCCTGGGCTCACTGTAAAACTCCAGGAGAAGGGATCTCTAGAAGAGATCCTTTCCCACTGGTAGCCAGCTCTTAAATAGGTCTAGGAGAGGTGCAGCCTGGTTCCACCCCTTCCAGCAACACAGGTGAATTGCCTTTACCTGTGCTCCTCTGGCTGACTCATTGCTCGCCCCAGGTGATCAATCAGAAGTTCAGGGTGTGATTCAGCAGTCCCCATACAACTATGATATAGCCAAGCAATTCTCCATAAACCTATTTAATATTCTCTCAGTAACCAAATAAGATTTGGCTACAATGTGGCTAGGAGATGTCAAGTCTTGAAATAAAAGATACAAGTAGATTCCTAACAGGAAAGTCAACAATACCATAGTAATTGGTACGGCTCATGCCACCCTTCTTCAGACAGTTAAAAGATAATGAATAACTTTCTCATCATGTTCTTATGCTTCTGTCATTACTTCTCAAAACAAAACAAAACAAAACAAACCCAACCCTAAGAAGTGTAGGTATATACTGAAGAATCAAAGCAGCTTAGTATCTCTCCTATTTGATTAGAAAGAGGTAGGTCAGTGAATGAGGCCAAGAGATATCTTTCTTTTCCTATTACAATAATTTGCTCCTAGCTTGCTTATTTTTCTGTTCTCGTTTACATGTTAATATTATTTACCTGCAAAATGTCTGGTACCTCTTGTGTTATTTTAAATTCACTACTCTCCCAAAGAATCACTACTCTTTCCTAAACATAGATTTTTGTTTCCCAAGGACTTCTGAGCTTCATCCTCCCTCACTTACAGATCTGCTTGCCTAGTTAATACATTTGCAACATAATATTTTTGTTTGTTTCTGTTTCCTGTGTTTTTTCTTCTTATTGTACTAAGCTTTTAGTTCTGGGCAGTGTTTGAGATAAATTTTATTGAACAAGTTAAGTAATCAAATCTGCTTTGCACTGCAATTTTAATCTAGTTAAGTATTAAATTACATTTAGAGAAATGCCAAAGGGAGGAAATGAAGATACTGGGTTTCAGAATAACAGGGTTTAGGTGAAGAAACTCAACAGGTTGAGTGCAATTGAGTATAATAAAATAGCAGAGAGGAAACAGCAGAGAGAGAAACTGAAACGTGTGTAATGAGATTAAAGTGTGCCCAAAGGATATGGAATGCATAACATGCAGCAATAAAATGAGGAGTTTAAAAAGCCAATGCATTCAAAGGAGGAAAGGCAAGGGGAAAAAAAAACTAAAGAACAACAACAACAAAAAAAAAACAAAAAGCAAAAAAACCCACAAAACACAAAGTAAGAAAAAGCACTACAGCTGGAGTCTCACTGAAATTAGACATCAAAAGATTCATTTGGTCATCTTGACCTGCAGGACATGATAATGTTTAACTCAACAAGTAGAGAGAAAAATTTGAATGAATATCAGGAGAAACTGTGAATATTAAAAACCAATTAAAAAAAAAAAACCTACAAAAAATCAAAGCCACAGTTTAAAAGATAGCCACGCAAATAATGGCGTAAACAAAAAAATGTCAAGGGACTGATGCAAGAACTGGCAGAATTCAAAAAAAATTCCTTTTGGGTTTGGTTATGAAAATTCTAAAACTAGAGGGCAGAAGAATGGGAGGGAGGAGAAGTTTTCAAAAGTGCAATTTCTGTTATAAACCAATTCTCCCCAAAATTCCGTCACAAATGGACTTTTTTGAAATCTGTCATTACCAGCAGAAAACTACAAAGCATGGCCTGCTCATCGAACTATGCCACTGCTTTCCTCTCCACCTCTCTGGTTGCATTTGAATTCTTCTACCATGTAAGTGATTCACACTGGTGCTCTGACCACTCAGACTAAAGATGCATGTTTCTTACCACTTGATCCATTAGCCTTCAGAAATAAGAGAGTTGGGTTTCTCCAAAATAGCATTCAGAAAATGTGAGTTGTGATCCTTCTGTGAATCATTTTCTAGAGCCTCACCGTTTATGAACCCAGTGGGAGCCTAAAGAGACAAGCTGAACAAGACAGATTCATGAAGTTGAGCAGGTTAACATTGTTTTACTACCTTATGCAACACCTTAGAATAGAAAATCAGTAGTGGATTTCCAGGGAAAAATATTTTTTGTTAGAAGAGATGTATCAAGTCAATAGTTAAACTGTAAGTTCTCTGTATAAATACAGGTTTATACATAATTTAAAATTTTCATTTAAATAATAAAGAGAGGAGTACATTTCTGAAAGACAGTAAAAATCTAGCATTGGATCAACCAGTCTGTATTTTAAAAAGCTTCATTTAAGCACTGATTTGAGAATTACACGCATGTCTTCCTTACTGACCACTGATAGGACTACTGAGCTAACTGACCTAGTAGGGAAAGCAAGAAAAAAAAAGTCAAAGGAATAATTCAACCAAATGACAAGAAAAAAGTAGTGTGAGAGAGTTATAGCTCATGTGTCATTCAGATGTATGATCTGTTTCTGACTACAATTTATCAGTGTTGCAACCAGCAGGAAACTTTACAAATAAATCTATAAATCTCTGCAGTCATAAATCAGCAGTGCTGAGGTTCTTGTACAATACAGCAATTCATAGAATTACATAGTTGCTGTCTCCAGTTTTTGGTATTGTAGCACAGGTGACTGGAGTGGCAACTGACCCTTAATTAAACATACCTACTGTCCATAATAAATCAGTGTTGTTTCAACAAGATAAATCATGCAAATTTCCCCATAGAGAAAAACAGGGATTTTTTTTCAACTCTAAAAAAAAATACTTAATTAAAAACATCATATTTATCATTTTAGCAGTACTTAGGGGGATGGGAAAGCTGACATAGGAAATAAGCTAAGCCACGTTTTTAAACATCAGATTCAGCACAGCTCTATTTCAGGAATACTACTAGTTGTCAAGTTTATGACTGTTACTTGTCATCACTCAAATAATTTGAAAAGGAACCCAAATCAAAATCTGGATTTCAAAATCAGCTCAGCATGTATGTACTCTTGGTAGAGTTTTAACTTGTACATTGAAGAAATACCTACTTCAGGTCAAAAAAAGAAAAAAAAAATTCAAAAAACATATCACAAAGCAATATTCTTCCCCCCCCCCCCCCCACAAAACTAAATAGATAAAAAAGTGTAAAAATATTTTAAATAAATGCATGTGAATTATGATTTTAATTGAAGATTTCATATAGCAACCCTTATTTTTACAGCCAACTGCCCATCTCTGCCAAATTAAATCTCTTGATTAATTCTTAGACTTTTCTTTCTACGTAAGTAGTTCGTCACCTTCAAAGAAACAGAACGGCAGACAAGTCCCCATGACTTCCTAAGAATTTGTTTTAATTATCCTGTTTGAGTGGCATCTTGTCTCCGGGCACAAGCAATTGAATTGTGGTCTGTTATACTTGGCTAAATAAATATTAAGCTCTAAATAAGTGCTTGGCACTGAGAAAATAGCTAATTTAACTAAACATATTGATAAAGAAAATACTTTTATTGGAAGAACAGCCCAGCAGTAAGGAGCCTCAGCACAAACAAGACAAGTATGGTAAGCTGTCTTCTTCCCTTATTGACTCATAGCATTTTAAAAGCCATAGTTATCTCTGGTAGCCAAAGAATGGATGTATATATACCCTAGCGCTTGCAACTGGTACATGCCTTGCTGTCATGACACGGTAGAAGGTTAATCTAAAGGTTTCCTATGCTACTGTTACTGGATGTTTAAATGATACCTTATGCATTTTAGAATTTGCTTCCACTAGAAAATACTTCTTCATACTGGACTAGTATGTTGCAACTTTCATTCCAAAAACACAGTCTTTCAAATCCATATTCTTATTTCACTCTGAGTTCAGAAATCCATCCTTATATACTTCTTAGAAAACTTCTCTAAGGAGTATGCTCTCAGATGGAGAATTTAAATAATTTTTACAGAATTACATTGCAAATCTATATTTCCTAGCCCCTGAAAGAGTAATAAACCTAACACTTTCCCAAAATATTATATTTATTTATTATTTACAGCAGAATGAATTTCCACTATAAATGTAAAACTTTGTCTATAGACAAATATGCACAAGGAGACTGATAAAATCAGCAATAGAAAACTGGATGTGTATGGCATACAAATTTATTGTATTGAAGACAATCAAAGAGATGTGCCTTCTTGCACGGTTAAGAAATGGTCCATTCTTTCAGTGTACACGCGTAATATTACATGAAATTCAGCTAAATTGAGTAGTGCCAATTCAGAACATTTGAACCCTTACCTATTTAATCAATGACAATGTAATGACTTATTATATTTAAATGTTCTCATCACTCTCTCTACAGTATGTTTGGCAACGGTTCTTAATACTATTATTGGGGTTATGTGTCATATCAGACTTTTCTCTCCCCCACAGTCTCTCACGCTGTGTTTTAACCCAGCAGGTAGCTGAGCACCACACAGTCATTTGCTCACTCCCCCCCTTCCCAATGGGATAAAAAAAAAAGAAGTAGAACTTGTTAACTGAGATGAAACTATTTACTAAGATAGAGAAAAGAAAGGAAAATAGTTATGACTATATATGCATATTTATATGAATGTAGAGAAGAAACGATGCACAAGGAATTGCTCACCACTCACCAACTGATGCCCAACTTGCCACGGAGCAATGGAAGAGAGATAGACGAACTCCCACCCCCTTAAAAACTCCTTCTGCATGATGTCATATCATATGGAATACCACCTTGGCCTGTTTGTGTCAGCTTTGTTCCCGCTCAGCTCCTTGGGCTCCACACTGCAAATGGCCTGCTAAGCTAGTGCTTAATGGAAATGATAAACATCGCTGTGTTATCAGCAGTATTTTTCTTCTAGATCCTAAACATAGCATCATATCAGACACTTTGAAGAAAGCAATTTCATTCCATTTGAAACTAAGACACACGTATTAATATGTATTAACACATAACACAGTGAAATTATTGTTTTACTGCCCACCATTTGCCTTACTTGGTAAAATTCATGCATTGAACAGACTTTTGAGCCATTATCTTTGATCTTGTTATAATAAAATGCATTCCATTTTTATGGAGTGTCCATAATGTAGACTGCAACAAAAAAACATTTATAAATAGAGTTTTACAGATTAAAGAGAAAAAGGGGAGAATATTTTATAGTCTTCAAAATACTGCACAGCATCTCCTATGGTTTCTGTGCCATTACAGTCAATGAGCTGAAGTTAGAAACATTACTTATTGACACCACTTCAGTTGATAAATTGTATTTATTATTTTTAGAATAAATGTGTAACTGTAGACTTGATTTTTATATAAGTTTACATAGAGAGAATAACTTTCAGTCACAAGCAGCTTATTAAAGAGAATCATATTCTTTATACAAACACTTTCCATCTAATGCAAACATAAATGTTTATAATGTACTGCGTTGCATACAGTAAGAACAGCTTTTGACCACTAAGACTAAAGTGAGTATTTGGCACATTAAAACAATATATAACATGTAAATGCAGCTGCTGCAGTATCTGCATTTTGAAAGCAGCATGATTCCTTCCTGATATTACTTGATGTGTTCTCAGTGATCGTACATACTATCATCAGCTTTGTGGTTGATATAAAGTTCCAGCTTGCACACTAATCTCTCACAAATTCATATGAGCTCTTTGATTTGATAGTAACAGACAGGATTACATTTCAGAAGCTGCAGAAGAGTTTTGGTTGTTGGACAAAAAATTAACACCTCAAAACCTTTAGTTTTTGTCTGACACTACTAAAATGCGTTTATCCCTGAATCTGGCATAGAAAGTTGCAATGGACTCCAATCCTTGTGGATTTGAATTTCTGGAATAACTGGATGACAGAGGCTGTCTGAAATCTGCTTCACCTTTGTGGAGCAGAAAAACTGACAAGCATTTTCAATGTAATACTTAGCACATTCAGCAACAAGACCCCAAACTGGCTAGGCATTTGAGATGGATTGGACAGGAAAAAAAAAAAAAAAGAAAGAAAAACAACTGGTAAAGTTTTGTGAATGTTTGAGATTTACTGTAGGTTGGAATGATATTGCTTCATAGTCAAACATGCCTCCAGATTCTAATTTGACCGGGGCTGCCAGAGTGTTTACACTGATGGAAATCCTAGACTTAGAAGGCATTGGGAGAAATATGTACAAAGCACAGCTTAATTATTCAGTTTCATTATTCCCTTACAATTGAATCTCTCATTAGTTCAGTGACACTCTGCTACTTTATAGTATAAAATCAGAGGTCATTCATTACCATTGTTGAATTTTAGAAGTAAAGACTGTTGATATGGTTTCTTACATCAAAGTAGAGCTATGGTATTCTGATCTCAACCTAGAAACATTGCAAAAAACCATAATTGTTAAAAAAAGTTACAAAAGTTTTTTCATTATAAGGAAACTTGTGATGAAAACAATACTTGATGCCACAGTGACTGGGTAACCTTTAGGATTTTTAGTTCTGTCAAGTCACATATGTTCTTTTCTCTTTCATGCGATTATGCCAATATTTGAGTTGACAGAGCTTCATTTCTACATCTTCCAGAGGTATTGCTATTGCCAATTTATCTAGAAGGTACTATGTCATATTCTAGTTGCTTGTCTTACACGCTGTATTCATGTTGTCTAACGGAGAACATAAAGTTGAGCACTGAACAGCAAAGAAATAAACAACTTTTAACCTTGATCCTCAGTTACTAGTATCATTATCTCAAATTTTGATTTGACAGAGACCAAAACATGCTTACGTTCATGTTCTTGTAGAAGTTTTGCACAAGAGTCTGGATGTACTCAGAGGAAAAGAGAAAGCCTGTGAGGCAGGAAATTATATTGTTTCAATTTCATCTATGATCGAGAGATCCACTAGCCAAGATTTATACCTATCAGTATAGGTATATCAGTAAGCCTGATAACAGGTGTGAGGCAAAGCTGGAAATAGACCCAAGAAGGGGAAAAAAAAAAATCATTTATTTGTTGCAGTTTAACTTATTCTCTGAAAAGATTAGACTGTAGAGACTGTCATGTGTTTGGTCATTATTTATCCCTCACTAATTCACAGCAGTCAATTCTTTTTTTGAGTCTCTTCTACTTTCCCTTTAACTCTAGAGAATGCCTGATTCATTGGATTCTGATGATAGCATGTGACTCATTATCCTTCACATAAATTGGGTCATTAAAAAGGAAATGTTTGATGGCACTACATCAACCAGAGTATGTTTCTACTATCTTAGGCAACTGGCAAGGGAAGAGATCTTTCAAGTCTCTAACAAAAATTTAACTAAAAATGTTATTTCTTACCAAGAAAGGAAAAAAAAATACTAAAAACTTAGAACAAGGGTTTATTTTGGCTAAACATAGAAAAGAGAAATATGAGCAAAGATTTAAAAAAAAAAAAGGTGGGGAGGGAGATTATAGGTGGTTTACACAACTGTCTGCTGTCAAGAAAGATGGTTTTTCAATTGCTCTCTATTTACTTCAATGCTCTCAGGTTTACTTCATATCTTAGAGGTTTAATTCAAGTCCATAGGAAAATTTCTGAAATTCAACATACCTCTCTGGACAGAATAGCCTACTAACATCATATTGGTACTTAATATGACTAAAAAGGACATTTTAAGAAGTTGAAACGGCAGTACTGCCACTGTTACTTTCAAATTTAATGAATAACAATCTACTTTCTTTTAAATCAGCTTGTCAATCTGCCTCTTTGTCTTAATATAAAATAACAGGTGATACACTTAAAAGAAAAATAAAATATCTTTAAGATTAGGAGTGGAAATACCCTTCGCAGTACAGACAAAATAACAATTGCTTGTAGAGCAATAGATCTGACAAGCAGCAATCTGCTGTTGACCTGACCTGTCCTCAATCTACTGGTTCAGAGTGCATGGTTCTCCTGTGAGTGTTGTGTCAAATCTAGTGGAATCATATGTGCCTTTTGCATATTCCTGGACACCTCAGATAGCACTAAATGCTTTTTCCTGACAACTGAATTAGGCTCTGTGTTATCTCCCATATTAAATTAAAAAAAAAAAAAAAGAAAAAAGAAAAAAGTAATCTAAGTAGCAGTTTATTCATTATGTTTATGTCTAAATTCAGTGAACTAATAGAATTTGATAGATCGATGTGAGCCAGCAGTGCACCTGTCCATGAAGAAAGGCTGAAGAAATTGGGTTTGTTTAGCTTGGAGAAGGAAAGGCTCTAGGGCAGGCATGTCCAACCCACAGTCTGTGGGCCACATGGGGCCTGGCACAGCTGGCATTGTGACCTATTCCTTGTCCCGTGCCCCGTGCTTCCTCTGTGGCTCTGCCCCACAGAGCAGTCTGGCCTGGCTCCAGGAACATACCCACTGTTCACCCACAGCCAAACATCAGTGTGTTATTAATGCTGTCTGAGGTGCAGCCAGGATGTGGAAAGAGTGTAGCACAATGCTAGCTCAAGTTTTGGCAAATAACTGCATGCGTTTTGATTCATCGGCTAAACACAGTTGTATAAACAGCAAAAAAAAATGCAACCCTGCTTTCCATTTTGATAAAGGAATTTGAGAACAGATTTCAGATTGCTAGAAAAATCAATATTTTTGTATATTTGCAACTCCATTATCAGTTGACGTAAACACATTATCAGCAAATTTTCAAAAGAAATGTATAGAATTGCAATCAGACGTTCAACACAAAAATATGACCACATCTCTTTATGTTTATAAGCCCTACTTCACCAGAGAAAAACATTCCTCACCTCACAATCACACCTTTTTCAAGTCACTGCCTTTTGGCAGTACATATATTTGTGAACAGCTATTTTCAAGGATGAAGTATGTAAGGAGTAAAATATCATCAAAAATGTCTGACAAACACCTTGATGGCTCACTAAGAATTGCAATCACTGTCACTGAACCAGCCTGGAGTGTTAGTTCACACCAACAGGGTCATATATCTCATTAGTTCTGTGTTTTTGTTGCTCTCTCTCTCTCTCCCTTTTTTTTAAATATAAAATATTAAAGAGTAAGATGTCTTGTTACTTAAATACATTTACTATATTGTATATTTAATGGAAGTTGCTCCAAAAGTAATGCCTGCTATTTTATTACAGCATATATATAAACATTATATAGCATATATATGAATGATCTTAAAAATTTTTCCCAACTTCGGTGATTCCATGCCTTTATGATCATACTGGCCTACAAAGTTAGAGGCAGATATTGGTGGTTTGGCAGCAGAGGTTGAACCTTCCCACTGATGTTCCATTACATTTTGTTGCTGTGTGACAGATGGCAAGAGAGGGGCAGACTATTGAAATAGTGCATGACATGAAAGTGCACATGAAGCAAATTGAATTCCTCCATGTGGAAAAAATGGCACCCATTGACATTCACTGATGCCTGATGAACGTTTACAGAGACCAAACAGTAGATGTGAACACAGCGTGGAGATGAGTGGCACTTTCCAGTAGCGGTGACAGCAACAGTGTTACCACCACTGATACAGACTGCTATAAGCACAGCATGCAGGCTCTTGTTCATTACTGGAAAAAAACACATAGCTAATGGTGGTGACTGTACTGAAAAAAATAGTTTTGTAGCTGAGAATTTGCTATATCAAATAGTGTTATTGCACTCTCTGAGTCAGCTGTATTTCCACAGGAATCAATAGGAGGCATTACTCTCAGAGCAAATTATTTCATACAAGACAACTCCTCTCCACTCAGTGTGGCCAAGCCAAAAGGTTGGACAACCGTGCTGTAGGGAAACCTCATTGTGGCCTTCCAGTACTTAAAGGGAGGTTATAAACAGAAGGGGAGTGACTTTTTACACAGTCTAGCAGTAATAGGACAAGGGGCAGTGGCTTTAAACTGAAAGAGAAAAGATTTAGGTTCAATTATAGGAAAAAAATTCTCTACTCAGAGTGTTGAGGCACTGGCACAGGCTGCTCTGAGAAGTTATGGATGTCCCACCCCAGGAGACATTCTAGGCCAGGTTGCATGGAGCCCTGGACAGCTGATCTAGTGGTTGGCAACCCAACTTACAACATCGGGATTGGAGCCCAGTTATCTTCAAGGTCACTTTTAACCTAAGCCATTCTCCAATTCTATGAGATACCCCAGTGTGCTTGAGGTATCTACGTGTAGAAGGAAGTTCAATTACTGAGTCAATGGGAGAACTCATGTTTGCACATAGAGAATTAACTTCAGATGTCTTAATCTCAAACACTCAACAAACAGGTGGTCAGCAGAAGTCAGTTAATAAAGAGGTTCACTATTTCAGTCCAGAACAATATTCTGTAAGTTTAGGAGGGAAGAAACTCTAGAATCAGCTTAGTCTTGTAATTTCTATAAGAGCTCTTATGACCAGCAAAGGGAATCTTTCTGTAGTAATGAGAACAACACTGCTGCTTTTACTGAAGAGAGAATACGTACAGTATTATGAAAGAATATTATAGAACTTAAATATTATAAAGGCATAGTATTTGGAACTTGTTCAATTTCAGAACAAACAACTCAGTAACGCAAAAGGTGAAAAATGTGAGAAGGTGAAATCCTATTGAACCATCAGGAAACAAGCAGGAAGAAGTATGGGATTTGTTAAACTAATAAAAGATATGCTTTTATTTTTTCTGAGGAGAGAGGAAGTGTAATGCTCTTTTAAGACTGGTTTTTCAAGGGTACATAAGAGGTTATTTTTATATAACTCGCCAGTGGAATGACAGGTGAAACATTTGCTTTAAGCATGTACTTTGGAATGAACAATTTAATAGAGTTAGGTTATTAATTCAGAACCTTTCCTGAGAGATTCAAGTGTCCAGCTAGACAGTGGCTGCTTAGCTCGAAGAGAACGAAATAAATGTTAAGAATAACACAAAGCTATCAACATCTGAGACAGACATGCCAACAGAAACAAGACCACAAACTCACTTTCTTGCTCCCTGTATAAATCCATCCTTATACATATAACCCAAAGAGAAAAAAATCTCTTGCTCCCACAATCAGTGCTGAAATCATACAATCCTATGTTATTTAAATTGTAATTCTGTATGTCTCCATGGATCATTTTTGTTTGCTTTCTTCTCACTTTCTGTGAGAGTATGGTATGAAATTAAACATTCTCTGTACATTTGTTTTTTTGTGGAAATGTGATATTCTTTCTGCCTATAATTTGTAAGTAACATTCTCAGAAAAAAAAAAAAAAAGAGGAAAGGAATTGTTATTGTTATTTCTTTTTCTTGTTCTATAAATTTTATGAGGAAAGTTTATTGTACTGTTACTAGGAACTAAACAACTGTGAATTTTTTAAGGCAAACAGCAAATTAGTTACACGTTATTGTTTGAAGTGGGTATCCTGTGAATACAGGGATGACTTCTGTGCTGGAGAGAAGAAAGGGGAAAGGAGAGGTGTGACTGTCATTTGGAGCTGTGTTATTATGTTCAGCTATAAATCTGCTGTTTGTACCACTGATCAATAACTATTAACAATGAGCATTACTAGTCACCAGCTTGACATTGATGAATGAAATAAGCAAGAATGGGAAAAATCTCCAGGTAATGACATCTAGCCTCAAAAAACAATCAATTCTCACTTCTCCACTTACTTTCTCCTGGGCCTTATCCCAGGCTGTTGTTGCCCTAAAAAAGGTGCTGCTCCCTTTTTTTGTCAGCTCTTAGTACTTAGTAGTGCTAAGATTCTTCTTAGTACTAATTTTGCTTTAGTGCTGTCTTGCACATGTTCATCTTCTTATACAATTCGCCAATTAATCCATCTTTCAATAACAATTTCTAAAATGCAAGCAACAGCTTAAATAGATGTGTTGTTCTTTCCTGCAATGAGTTTCAGAAACCATAAACAGGAACAGAAATTTTCATCCAGCAAAGTTTGCACTCCATAGATAAACAGACAAGAAATCTTGAAGCAGGATTCTGGTAGCAGTTGAAAAATATACTTCTATTAATTCCTGGGAGAACATTTCATTCCAGGGTAACATTTAAGTATATATGCAATATATTTTACATGTTAAAAGTCATCTATTATTTCATCTATGGATTTCATTATTTCTGGGAGATCATGTAGCTTTGATATTATGTTCCCAAGTCCAACTAAGCAATACTGCTCACTGGTGGCATTATTAACTTATGAGAGCATGAGCTAAGATAGCAGAGTTAGACATGCACATCAATAGTTAGATTATCTATTTATTTATCATATTACAAAATTCAGAGTTTTGTTGAATTTCTCATCAGTTGAAAAAAAAAAATCAAGCAAGAAAAAAAACTTCTACCCTTCGCACTCATCCCTTGAGATTTTTACTAAGTTGCTTCAGAGGAGGAGTTCAGGCACACTGATAGTGAAAAATACTAGTTATACAATTTCATCTAAAACAAAATTTAAGTTCTGCTTTCATTTACTTTAATTGTTGTAAACTATGAATTGAATAATGCACTGTTTTCATATGATTAGTAAAATTCAATTATAATTCTAGCTTTGCTTGAATGCAGCCTTGTTTTTCTGTTCCAATGTAATTTTCTGCAAACACATGCATTTTATAGCCTTAAAGACTCAGGTCTGGTCTCTGTAAAACAGAAGACTCTATCCCCATCTGTGGAAAAAAGAATTATGAGCAACATCCTGCTTTTCTATCGCTACATTTTTATGATCATTGTTATTTTTTGTTTATCTGATCTCAATGCTGTTGCTTTTAAAGAGACTAGAATCATTTTTAAAAAGACAAATGGCAAGAGATCTGCAGATATTAAATTTTCTTCAACTCTGTTGAACTAGAAAAGTCCATTCTCAAGATTACAACTTAGAAGGGAGGTGAAAACAAAACACTGTATAGTTCTGGGACAAAACAATCTTCAAGTGTTTTAAGAGTTCAGGAGCTACATAGCTACACTCCTCCATCGTCTGCTGGCTAAGACTTTGAGTCATGTAAGTACTGATTCATTTCATGCCATCTCATCTGACACTGCAATCCTATCTTTCAATTCATCTTCAGTTCGGTGGGCACAAAGAGAACCTTTCCAGTGATAGCCTCTTAGGTATCCTTTGATATCCTTTGTGCTCAAGTGTTCCTCTGAAGAATTGTTGCAGTCTCAAGTGGGCATTAGGGGAAAGAGTTAAGTACGTTTTATAGGACAAGTCACGTCCCAGTAATCCTATTCTTATGCCTGACACCTGCCATAGGTGGTACTTACACTGAAAGGTCACAAGCTAAAGCATCCCACCATATTTAGAAAGCACACTCACGTCCTGGAAAACCTAGTTTTAACAAAGCAGTACATCTTGTTGTCCTTCTCAAATACATCAAGCAACACTAAAAGCCTTCAGCTATATTCTGTTTAGATAGATCTTCCTGTGGTTAATCTGAAATTTACATTAAATTCTTACCCTTTGCATTCCAATGTCTGTACCACTTCGGTCCCCATTGCTTCTTCACTGCAGGCTGGCTGGGTGCACACTTCCAAGGTCAAACTGATTATCCAATAAAGGTCTGCACTGCAAATTACAGAAAATGTTCTAAATATGTACTGCATTGAGGACTACAGATGCTTTACTGGAAGACTGCAGCATTTTTAAGGGGAAAGCAGCACAGTAGTAAAGCTCTTGTGCTGAAAACAGAAACATCCCACACAAAGACTAGAAAGGTGTTTGTTTGTTGCTTTCTTTTTTTTTTTTATTATTTTTTTATTTTTTTACAGTTCTCAGCATTTTTGTAATTGCAAATTTGTAATAGTTATTTTCATTTTTTTTTTTAATGAGAAATATTTTTTGCTAGTTAAATGATACCGTAAGCTCAGATTTAGATAAAACGACATTTTCAGTGATGATGGTATAATCTTACTGCAGGACCCAAATTGAATTCCTATTTTATTATAAACTTCCACTTTTAGAAAACACAGAAACTGAATAATTGTGATCCCATCCAGTCATCTTTTTCTTTCATTTCATAGACATACAAATATGACAGAATATTTTCTGTGTGGTCTTCACCAAAATAAAAGTGTGCAATTGTTTTTGTATACTATTTTCATATTCAGAGTAGCATTTTTTAATCACTTTTCAGATATCAACTTTTTTTAACTACTCAGTCAAAAGACAGTAGTTTGAAAATACTAACAGCTTGATAGGAATTTTTTTGTTTACTCCTCATTTCAGTAAACAAATTTACTTATTAAATTATAAAAAATTCTTCTTTTCCTGTGTGTTTTAATTTCAAACCAGCACTGTTTTTTTCTCTTTTACCTGTCTTTTTCGAAGACAGCTTTCTTTCATCAGTGGGACAAGAAATTATAAATACCATATAGACCACAGTTTTCAGATAACAAAGTGCAAAATGATACTGCAGAAAGCTGTAGGTAGGTGTTATATTTATCATCATCATTATCATCACAGTAAGAGCAAAAATGAGATGACTGCAATATCACATTCTCAATATATTGAAGTGGCAGAGCATATGTTAGTGTTATTAGATTAACTGCAAAGAGCTAACAAAAAAATGTGATCAAATTTCTATTTTTATGACCATTAATTAGCAGTGGGCTCTTCCCACTTCCCATCTCAAGCATTTATTATCTCGTATCTGCTTGTATTACTGCTTTCTTTTGTAACTTATTTATTCCATCTACGACTAGTTTAGAGCAAGCATACACAAATCGCTACCTAATGGCACACTTGTTAGTGTCTTCTGTCATGCATGTACAATTTAATAATCTTTTATGAATCAGTCAGTTGCAGAATGTGCACTGACTGCAGATCTAATGCAGCTGAAGCAGCAAGCAAGATGAACTAATGAGTAAATACTTGTGGGAAAAGGCAAGTTTAACATTTCTGCAGGGTGACAAAGAAATGCCCAATTAGAAGTGTTTTGAAATTGTTACTGATAGTATCTATGAAACATGCATAGTTTCTGCCTGTGTGTTCCCAGTGTGTCCATTTTCACTGCACACAATAATTTCACATTATCTAGCACATGATGCCTTTGATCAGAAAGCAGAACGCAAAAAAAAATGGGGTTGGAGGTTTTCTTGTGTATTCTAAGACAGTTCCTCCCTAGGATTGATCAACTAAATGTATGCACATTACATTGCATTAAAGCAGGTGACATTAACTCAAATCCATTCCTTTCAGTAAGTTCATACCTCCGTTATGACTATCCTTCCTTTCCACTCCAATCAAAGACAAGGAGTTTTATTTCAGGTCAATAGCAAAAGGCTGCCATGCTACTCTATCAGTAGGTAAGCTTTCATTTACAGTCATTGAGTTTTTATTTTTGCTGAAAATCTGGATGGACACTGAACTCTACCATCCACTTGCTCTTTCTTCATTTTGGTCTTGTAACTAGATTTTTATTTACCTAATAACATATAGTCCAGACACTACCTCATCATTTCACTTATATTTAACTTCCACTATCACATGGAAAAAAAACATGCATCCTATCTCAAAGATTAATATTTCATACTAAAGAATTGTTTTCTTTTAGCTGTTGAGTCACAGCTGCCTGCCTCTCTTTCGCAATACTCTAGTTAACCACAAAGATTACTGCCCTCAGGGCAATCCTCTGCACGTTCACTTCATAAGAAAAAGAAATTACGATTATACTGTCCTTTTAAAGAGCAATATATTTATCTAGTATATGTTTAGGAAGAAAGACATTTGATTCAAAGGCATGGCAATACAAAATGGTTTTGGTGGTGGTGGTTGCTTTTGCATTGTTTTGCTTTTTTAAAAAATGAAAGGTATATACTTTCCAATAAAATACCAGTAGCATTTTAGGTAAGCCTAAGTAGAGCCCTTGGACGCTCCGAAGCCTTAAAGGACAGAGAAAGAATACAGAATGGATGACACAAAAGGAAAAGTTGAGACAAATAAACATTATCCCAAGCCTGAACTGAAACACTGCCTATTTAATTTTTTACAGTACACAGTTACTTTATTCACCTACTTTTTCAGATAGGATTCAAATGAGAAATGCCAGAGCAAAGACAGACTAATTAGTTCAGAAAGGCAATGTCTGCTCCAGAATTTAAGCCCCCATGTATCATCCCTAGTTTCTCTTACCAGTTCAACTGTCATGAGTAGATTTAGAAATATCCCTTTTTCATCTGTGCACATTTTGGTAGTGATTAAGCTCTCTTTCAATGTCCCATTAAAGTTTTGAAATGAAGTTTTACTGCATCTTCATTTCTTCTTTGAGAGAAATTGTTTAAGGAATTATAGTCACACTAACACAAAAAATCCATCTTGTTACAGCATAGTTAAATGCTGTTATTGTAACACAATGTCTTAGTTATACTTGTGAGTATTTTACCCGAAGTGAAAGAGAACTAGTACAAGTTAACCTCCTTCTTATAGAGAAAAATTGTTCATTTTGAATTTTGATGTGAACTACTTAAAAATTTAGGAAAAAATAAGAATTACCAAATCTCAGGATCAGTGGGGTTGGAGGGTACATCTGGAAATCACGGAGTCCAAACCTCCCGCTAAAGCAGGTTCTCTATACAGGTCACACATGTAGTTGTACAGGCAGGTCTTTTAATATCTCTAGAGAATGAGGCTTCAGAACTTCACTGCGCAGCCAGTGCCACTGCTGCATCACCCTCACAATGAAGATCTTCCACATGTTTGTATGGAACTTCCTGTGTTCCAGTTATTGCCCGTTGCCCTTTGTCCTGTCACTCCACACCCCTGAAAAGAGTCTGACCCCATCCATTTGACCCCTGTAGTTTAGATATTTGTAAACAGAGATCAATTCACCCATCTTCTTTGAAATAGGGAGCCCAGAAACTTGCAAAGATTTCTTGAACAGGTTAGTAATGGGAAAATACAATTACCAGTAGAACACTAATAGTCAGAACAATAAAGTGAATGAACTAAATCAAAGGACTTTCAATTGTTATGTGCAGAGTCAGAAAAATGTTTTATTTTCCCTTTCCAGGAAAAAGCTATCAACCAAAAGCTCTGTCATTAGATTAATACAACAATAAAGTAAAAGAGTGATTCAGAAAACAACATACAAATCACACTTGGATGTCTTAAGGAAATGATTAGTAGGGAGGAAATCAGAGTAAATTCAGCCTTCATAAAATAATGTCATGAAAGTCGTACATTTCTACATCTGGCAAAAGTGAAGGCCTATATTATTATGCTTCTCTATATCAATATCTCTAAAAGCTCTTTTTTTGTTTTTCTAGACACATTTGGGATTTCCTTCATATTTCATATACCATGGTATCACACAAATGTGATTTTTGAGAAGTGAGCACATAGTTTGGCGCTTTGCTCACAAGCAGACAGAAATTTTACATACTCACAAAGCCAGCTGATCACTTCTTTCAAACACTCCAGTAATAAAATCTTCTAACCTAACTGACAGCTTAAACCAGGCTACTTAATATTAACAATATCTACTGGCTTCAGGATATTTTTAAATTATTAAGTAAAATTAGCTGTTTCTAATAATTACATGGCATTGTGGAGAATTATGATAATGGGCAAATTACAATATACAGAAAGATGTTTAGCTTTGCATTTAAGAAAAAATGAAATTTAGAAAAAAGCATTAGAATACATATTAAACAATCATTTTTGCAATATTCTCTCTTATGGCTTAAGGAGTCCTCTGAAGATGGAAATCTTGTGCTTGACAGTTTACATATATTAAAAGTGCATTTGAGAAAAAAAAATGGCAAAGAAAACAGTTGTTTTGAAAATCTATAGTGTGAATAAGCCAGAATAATAGTATTCATGTTTACCATATGAAAGTTATATTAAATGTACAGCAAATATTGAGATCGTGACAGTCAAGTGCCTTAGGTTCTGGTAATCTTTTGATAAAATCAAACTGTGGAATTATTTTAAATTGTTCTCTTGGACATAGGCTAACAAGAATAAACTTACAATGGATAAAAAGGCAAGATCATTAAAATTACAGAATAAAAGATAGACAGCAGGTAAGCCAAAGCTACAGACCACAGGAAAGTTTCACTAATAAGTGCTTTAGCTTCTTCCTCTGCAATTCAAAGCGATATCCGATTCAATGTTGCAAGATTAATTCTTAGCTAGAAAATGATAGCAATAGAAATGATATGTGTACTTTGCAAATTTGGCTCATATAATGTCAAGTTCCTTGCATTTTGAGTTTAGTAATTGTAGACAGCATAGCTTGTAGCCCCACACAAACACATACTCCTATTCACTTCTGCTATATTCACTTTCGCTTGCATTGCAACACTGCAAAACAAGCATTCAGCAAGCATTCCATAAAAAAGTCCGGAATTTTATATCTTCCTGACCTCATTTCTCTGGAGGAAGAGTTAAATCTATTTTAAAGAAATTGATAAAAGCATTCAGATTCCATGTCTTTGTAGACATTTTCTCATAGGGAGGAATAGTACTGACTGAAGTCAGGTCTGATACTTTCAGTTCCCTCCACCTCAAACTTCCACACTAAGTAATAGAAAAACATCAGAAAAGGTTTAGGGGTGAACTGTAACACTGACCACTGGTAACTGAAAAAATCACTTATTTAAGGTACTACTTAAGACCTTAAGTAGAATCTCCTCATGCCAGAGAAAGCTAGAAACAGTTTAAGAATATTTACTCCTAAGCATTGTACAGGAATCACTTATTCACTTTCTTAATCCTATACAAAAACTAGGAGGTCAGCAAGTGAAAGCAGATGATGACAAGTTTCAAACATGTAAAGAACTGGCAACTGATAGCAAACCAGAAGGACTAGCTGCCAGAGAATATTCTAATAGACATCTATATAGATTCAAGAGGACACTCAGCAATTATTTAAATGGAAAATCCACTACAGGACACAAAATACACAAATATGTCTACATCACTTGAAAGCTCTCAAAGTTGGAAAGATCTGGAGGATCTTTTTTTATTTTACTGCTATCATCCTTGACATTTTACAGGAAGTGTGTGTTGGCACACAGCACTTGCTGAAGATTTTGTTCTGTCATCAAGGCCATTACTTAACAGCTGTAGTCAAATGCATCATTTTTTAATAATAAAATATTTGCATGCTTTCTAGAAACTCTGTACTTGGAACCTCAAATACTTTAGGAAGTACCAACAGAAGTTTACAGAGTATTTCCATCCCTGTGTACGGTTTTGGGGAGCATGCTGCTGTTATGAACATTATCAGCCTCAAGAGAATGCAGACATAATTTGGATGGAAAAGCTGAATACCAGTGCAACAAAAAAGAAGTCACATTAAGAGACATATACATCTATGTGGCGCAATTTAATTTTAAACAAATTAATCAAAGCTATTTATAGGAGAAGAGCTCTGAGGCATCTATATCAGCCTTACCACTTGTTATCAGATGAAATTGGTGCCACATCAGATTTTATGAATGGAAGCTCTGGACTACGGTTTGCCTTAACTTGTATTCCATTCTGCTTTACTCTACTCTCTGAAGTTTTGCAAACTGAACAGGACAGAAACAGCTATTGAGACTATGAGATAAGTCTGTATCTTTTAAAACTAAGAGTCTTAGAACATTAACTTTAAGCACTATCTTTGCTGGCAGTTAATCTGTAAATAAAATATGACAAAATTTAGCAATTGTGCCCCACAGAATTTTCTTTTAATTGAAATGCATAGATTTTTGTAGCTTTGAGTTCTTTGGCAGTGCAAGCGAAAAGAATAAACATTAAATAAAATTATTGCATGAGTTTTTAAGAGGTTGGAATTAAAACAACATAGTATGATAAACTAAGAATGAGAGGTAATTTTTCAAAATTGAACAGTTAGGACTTCCAGGTCATGTTGATGTAGTCCATTTCTCTGGACTTGATTGACAAGTACAATAAAAAGTTGAAATAGGCAGAAGTTCAACTTATAAGGATGATCAATAAACAGCTCAAAATTCTGAGTGAAACTTTGTAGGGTTTGCTCAGAAACCTTAAAACACTGAGTGAGAGTCTTTTGCTTCTCCTTTTCACAGTTCCACTGCTGAGTACAAACAGAATCATAGAATTGCTCAGGCTGGAAAAGACCTTAAAGATCATCGAGTCCAACCACAACCTAACCAAACTACTCTAACTCTAACAACCATCCACTAAATCATGTCCCTGAGCACCACATCCAAACGCTTTTTAAGCACATCCAGGGATGGTGACTCAACCACCTCCCTGGGGAGTCTATTTCAGTGCTTAACAACCCTTTCTGTAAAGAAGTTTTTCCTGATATCCAACCTAAACTTCCCTGGCACAACTTAAGGCCATTTCCCCTTGTCCTATCACCAGTGAGAAGAGACCAACCCCACTCTGGAAGAGAGCAATAAGGTCTACCCTCAGCCTCCTTTTCCCCAGACTAAACAGCCCCTTCAGTCATTCCGTGTAGGGCATTGTCTCTCTTATATTTTGGTAATCTTTCAGCACCTCAAAAACAGACTAAACCCACCAGTGACCCTCAAAGCTCAAAGCTGAGCATAGGATTTCCAATTTCCCCTGGAATCTGGAGATGATTCTTCAGTGTTCTTTTGCATTGCTATTTATCCAGCATTTATCTACACATTGAAAATTTTACAAATATAAATTATCTGGTGTTTTTTTAAGCTATGTTTAGTTTGTGTACACACACAGTTTTTTAGTACCTAGAACAGAAATTAATTTAACTGCAAAAGAATTAATATTTGCTTATAGACACAATATAATCAGGAACATTATAAAACCTAGTTGGAAGTTTTTCTGTTATTAGGCAAACAAGCTATGCTGTGAACTGAAAATCAGCTGTTTCTTGACCTTTTCAAAGCTTCTAAAAGCACAGTACCTAGTCATCTACCACCTAAATATCCATGCACACCATTAAACTGAGTCTACAACATCAGTTGACAATTAACAGAGTAGATTGGATACAAAATCAATTTCTAATTGATAGAATCATAGAATCCTTAGAATTGAAAGGAATCTCTGAGGGCAATCTAATCCAACTCCCTGCAATGAACACGGACACCTTAGATAGATCACGTTGCCCAGGGCCTTATCCAGCCTCGCCTTGAAAGTGTGCAGGGATGGGGCACCAATCACAACACTAGGTAACCTGTTCCAGTCTCTCTTTTATATCTTCACTGTAAAATATTTTTTTTTTCTTATATCTAACATAAGTCTACCCTCCCTGAGCTTGAAGCCATTTCCTCTTGCTCTATCACCACAGACCCTGCTAAAGAGTCTGTCCCACAATTGGAGTAAACAAGCTCCAAGGAGTAAACATGGAGAAATAAATTTATCAGGGTAGTGGATATGGATCTGATCCCTGGTCTTGGATAAAAAGTAACTGCAGAAAAAATCTCATAGTTCTAAACTGGAGTTCTTAAATGTTCACAGAGATTTGGTTGCATAACAGCAGTGAGAAGAATTGCAAAGGTAACAATGGTCAGTGCAAAATTATGTGCACGTTGGCCTTATTTGTTGTATTTTTGGACTTCACTATCTTATCTTTCTATATGAGAATTTCAAAACAGTAAACAAACTCTACAACCTTCCTAGAATCCAACCTGGAGAACTGAATTAATTCACTTACAGCAAATGTCTCAGTAATCACAGGGCTCTACAGTGAAATCATGATTTCTAAACCTATTCTTAAAACCACGTCACACTTCCTTTTCTACCTTTCTTTAATCTTCAGTGTAGTGCCCTGGTGAATTAGCATTTATTTTTCTAGCTCTTTCATCTATATTCTCAGTGCCTCAAGAGGGCAATAGGCATTTTCCTGGGACAGGGAATAAAATGTTGCAAAAGGAATGGTTTTGTCTGCATTTTTCTTACTGTAACATTCAGATTATGTGAACATCTTGATATATAAATTTGATGTATTCAACCTATAGGAAAGACTAAAAGAAGCAATTTTGTTATGCTTTTAATTTGTTTGAAGTCAGATTATTAGTAACAAAAGAAAGAAGGCATATTACTTTATCATGCAAAATGAATGCAACAGCTGCATCACAATTACTATAAAAAGAGAGGAAAAACACTGTGACATTCAATTTATTGTCATTTAAACAAACATTCTTATTTCATATTCTTTGTGATCATGACCTTAAGTCCACCAGGTTGTGAAATCAATTTACAGGCAGACCACACTCAAAAGGATAATCTTTAAATGATTTCACTGAGACAGAAACTTTCCTGGAAACCTCTAAGGATGTCTGCAGTCTGAATAATTCTTCTTTCCCACCATTTTGGACAATCAATTTCATCTATGTTGATGAAGAACATAGAAGAAGCTGATACAGAGTACATTTCTCACCTTGCAATGTCAGCTGATTTATTCAGCATGGACTGCATATCAGACTGCAGCATGAAGAAAGTCAAAATAGGGGGAAAAAAAGAGACAATTCATAAAAATGCTAAATAAAACTTTGTTGTTGCTTTAACTGTTGCTTATCTGTGACAGGTAACAGTCCACACAGGTGAAATTCCTTCTTTCCCTTTCTACTTAAACGTAATCAATTATCTTGGATTATAGATCCATACAGGTAAATCTCAGAAGAGAACAATTCCTGTTAACTCAGTAGAATTTAGCCTTGAATAAAGGGGCCATATTGTCCTCTTAATTAGCAATATCTTGAAAGCAGTAAGTATAGATAACACTCAATAAATCTGATGTCTTAAAAAAAAAAAAAGATTAAACCTGCAATTACGCTACAGAACAAAAGCATTTTATTAAATAAAAATCAGTTGAATTTCATCAATAACGATGATTCCACCTTCATTAAGCTCTTAATGCTATCACAAACACAGGTGTAAGTAGTTCCCTGTTCATTTTACCTTTCATTAACAATATTACATTTTTCATTATATGAAGCAGCAGGGGAAAGGAGAAAAAGCAGTCACTGTCTTTTCATTCAGTTAAAATGATGAGGAAGAACAGACTATTTCTCCTAATTAATGTTTCTGATTCAATTCTGATTCAAATTCCTGACTCATGTAAATAACACCAAGGTTCTCCAACTTTAAGAAATAATTCCTTGTTTTGAAAAATCATACAGGCATGTGTTAGGGCACAACTGTATATCAGATTAGCCACCTGATGACCAGCAATATACAGTTCTTAGATTAAACTAAGATTAAACGCCAAGAGAAAAAAAAAAAAAAAAAAAAAGAATACATCAGCAGTCCTGTGGTTGCCTCTCGGTTGACAGAGCAGAATACAAATTGCATCCATATCAAAACTCTCCAGAGGAGAAAAAAAAATCTTTTTCTTAAGAATGCTAAGATTTTTTGAAAGTGGAAATGTTGTGACAGATGTAGTTTGCCTGCATCTTTAAGATCCATGTAATTTCCAGTGTTATGTTGCCAAAAAATAGAGAAAATATATTTTCACATTTCCTCTGGAAATTCCTGAAAGAACAGTGCAGGGAAAGCACCTGAACTTGCATTTCTGGAGTATGAGGATTTTAATACTGGTCTATAACCTAAGAAAGAAGTCCATATACTTAATTCCAACAACAACTGTAGCAGGGGCTCCTGCCTTTCCCCACTTTTCAGGCTTTTTGTAGAAATACATCACAAAGCACTTCCCTGTTTTTCTAGAAGTGCTCAAAGTACCTAGAACTCTTCCCATAGAATATTCTGATTTCAAACCAACCAACAAACATACAGCAAAACAGAAAATACAAATTTGTCAAGCAGTGTCTTGTATCTTAAAATATCTTTGTAAATACCTTATAGGACAAATTGAAATCTATCACTCATATTTTACCACATTATCAAGCGTTGCTATTGAAATTCACTCCAGCCACAGAGGTCAAAATTTGTAAATTAGTCCAATACCTTACTCACCTTTACAACAGTAGTTTTAAAACACTCAAAAAGGTCATTACAATGATCAGTAATCTAGTATTGTTAATCCTTACCACTGAAAAGCAATACGAATGCACGCTATTCAGCAGAGCACTCTTTTCTGCCATGGGATAGGAAATTAGTAGAAACAGGCTTGGGATACTACATATAGCCTACATAGATACTACATATAGAGTTTGTTTTGGCTTAAGCTCAAGTTGCTGCTCATACTGCTTCCACGGGTACATGTGCCTTCACCACATGCATTCAAGCTGTTCTCATACTTGACAGCCCTGCAGCTAGGAGAATTCCTGCTCAATTAGCCTTTAAACTAAGGAAGTTATGTTTTTTTCAGTCTCATGCTTTTAGTACATTCTTTACAGCCAGACCTCAAAGACAAAAGTTCGGAATAACATTCTACCTTTATCATCATTAATTTTGGCCTTCTGTAACAATGCCAACAAGAAAGATCACTTTGATGTCTCTGCATTCAAAACAGCATATGTAATGATATTTAAAAGTCCGATGAACAGCAAAAACTAAGACCTCTGCCATTTGCTATCTTCCTGCTACATGACCACCAAATGCTCCACAGCAAAATTTACTGCAATTAATACTGTATACAAATTATTTACCTATGATAGCTCAAGTACAGCACATAATCTTAAATAACCTGGAGTCATTACGTAACTACTACAAAAAGCAGCTGAACTTCTTGGCAACCACTGAAAAGACAAACTATCAGGTTTTGTGAATTGTACTAAAGATTGCTTTAGTCTGAAAAACAAGTAACAAGACATCCACTGTGCTGCTTTGCTACCTAAGTGTACTGTCTTGAAATATGATCTCTTACTACACTAAATATTTCCCACTAATTTACCTTGAAGACTCCATATTTCTGTCTGAGGTCCACAACTTGCACCCCTACCCCCCCAGTTAATAAATAACAAGTAATATAAATAAAAAGTAAAATACATGTTTATATAAAATCAAAAATTGGTAAGACTAACAAGCCATGCAAGAATGCAAAGAGAACCATAAAAATTATGTGGAGACATAAATTTGAAATGATTTCAGAGTTAGATCACAAGCTGGAACAAGAGTTCAAAATAACACAAACATTTCTCAAAAAGGAAATGGATGTTTTTCATTATAAAGCTTCTCATGTACTGTATCATAGTGCTTAAAATTCAAAGCAGCTAAGACTACATTCCATCCAATGCACTTGTCAGTTGTATTTCTTTGGGTATGTAATTTACTTGACAGGCACAGTTTAAATGCTTTAAAATAAACCATTGTACCAAGAACTGATGCAGTCTAGTAACACAGCTTTAAGTTTTATTAGGCTTTTAAATGCAACCAATTTGTTAGGGTGAAATCTTTAGAAACGACCCCTAAAACCTGTTAGTGGAAGAATCTATTTGAATAGCCTCTTCTCCCCTCATTGAACCACTCAAACCTTTTGCATTATTCATATGCAAAGTCCCTGTAATATATTATCTACATTGTAGAAGACACCCTCTACTATGACTGTGGCTCCTATAACTAACGTAACTCATGAATGAATGCTGCTGAAAACCAGAGTCAGCGAAATATTCTAAATACTTCAAAAGTTAAAAGTGATTTAAGTTTTACACTTCTATACCTTCCATCCACCACGTCTTGAACATTAAATAATCTCAATTTTTCTTTTGGAAGGAGACTTGGTTGGTTTTATGTTTTGTTTTTGTTTTATTTATTTTCAAAGCAAGCTACTTTAGATCTAAAACTGTATCTTCCAAACACAGTGAGCAGGTTACGAAACTACAAGTATAAAACATGCATCTCTTCTAAAGAAAATAAAGCCTATTTATTCTTAATTTTAATAAACACGGCACTAGTCAAAGGGGGGCTTGATTCTTCTAGATACTAATTCAGCTGCGCTTCTTTAAATTTTACTCCAAATGCATTATCAATCTATTAGTCTCATCCTGAAAACAGCAAATCATTCTAAACACGCTACCTGAAATTTTTCTTTATTGAAATAAACATGTATAAAATAAACGAAAAAACCCTACATTCATGACAAAACTGCAGGTGGAAAATAGAAACAAAAAATAGTCATGCTCTGAAATGTGCTTTTTCTAGGGCAATTTAATTATCTCACAATATGGTACACAAGCAATGGGGTTAAACATTGTCTTAATTACATTTTAGTATAAACTTAATTAAGTTTCAGTTTAGTTTAAACTTGATTAAACTCTAAAATTTAGACACTACTGGGAAAAAAAAAAAAAAAAAAAAGATTGGAGTATTGCTTAAATCTTAGATTTCTCTGACACTGTAAAACATTTCCATGCTCTAAAATATGTCTGTTTCATTCACTTCTTTGGCTTGTTGAGAATGATTTTCTAATTTCTTTCTATCTGTATTGCATTTGAGCTGACTTAGTGACTCAAGGTTATATATTCCTCTTTTGTTATGATCTTCTATTGACTAACCACTCAATTTGATTGATTCTATGCAGTTGAATTTTTGTTGTTTTGTTCTTTAAAACATTTTTAGAACAAACCAACGTTGTTCTAAAAAAAAAAAAAACATTCACCACACACATAAGTGTGGTATCTACACTTATAGACAACCTTATTTGAAAGTCTATGGAGAGACTAAAAAACTAAACTAAACAAGAGCGACATGAAGCAAATGAATGCATTCAAGTACAAAGGAATAAGTAATAATGGCAAAGACAGCTATTAATTTGTAACACAAACACACATAAACAATACGGATATGAATAAACAAAATTAATTATATGCAAAGACTTCTGGTTTCTTGTGGGGCAGTTTCTAGACTAAAACAAAAGATGTCAGAGATAGACAACTGTCATGAAAATGAGAGTCGGGTGCTCTGCATAATCTGAGCAGGTGCAAATGTTTTCAAACTTACACTGCATGAAGCTTTTCTTCAGAGTCTTCCCATTATCATCTACCCATTCATTCCTCTTCCTTCGGAACATGTAGCACAAAGCAGGTCATTAAATAAGAATAACAAGACATCTAAAACGAAGATACATGAAGGAACCACAGAAATAGTCATAAATAGTTAATTGGAGGGATTTTCAATTTTATTATCAAAGTTCAAATTTCTACAGAACTGATATATCAAAACCACTTGTTAAAATGTGCTAGTAAGACTCGTGAATGCCAGTACAGTACTGATTCTTTGCAGTAGCAGTACTTCATCACTCATTAACTGGGTGCTTTACAGTGAAGCAAAATGTAGGGATTCCCCAGACTGCCTTGAAAGAGTATAGGGTCCTGCCATCCTGGGTTGAGTATAGTTAGACTTGACACTCATAATTAATAAATCTTATATATTAATGCCTATTTTCAAAACTACTTGTATGCTTTTTGTTAAAAGTCAGCATTTACATCTATATTAGATACCTATGTAGGTATTCATTACTTTAATCATAAGGGTTCAGGGCAACCACACTAAAAACTGTTTGCCAAAGCAACAGAGAAGGTTACTGAAAGTGTTGATAGGTTCTGAATTCCACTGGTTTGCGTTTAGTTAGTTTTGCAAAATAGACTTTTGCAAAAGTGTTTTGCTTTGAGAGAGAGCATCTCCATCACTTCTGTTGAAACTATTTCAAGTTTCAAAAACAGTATCTGTAATGTCAAGGGAATGAGACATTCAGGACACAGGGACCAATTTCAGATCTAATAAAGCTTAAACTTTATCCTAACAATTTTTTGTGACATGACAGTCTAATAGGGTCCAAGCTTGCATACTTCAAGTTGTTCTTTTTTTCCAACTCCCTCCTTGTGCACTGTCAACTTCCATAGAAAAAGTACTGGTTTGTGGCATGTTAGCTGGATAGGAGAAAAGTTGTACTTTTTCAAAATGTTCTGTTCATCTTCAAATAAATACAGGAATCCCTTAACATACTTTTGTTTCCTTCTCATCTCTTCCTCTCAATGACTGAATTCAGTTAAAAAAAAAAAAAAAAAAAGTAACAACAACAACAAAAACTAAAACCAAAGTATGAATTACAGGAGTTGCTTTCCTTCAGTGCAACAAACCTATCAAGTTGGACCAAATATCACGTATCTGTGATTGATAATAAGACTTTCACAAGCAGATAAATTAATAATTCATACTCAATGTGATAGCTGGCCTAGAGTTCCATGGTTTTTCTCAAATTCACTACTTCAAAATTACTCTGTAGAGATTTCACATGACATAGAGATTCTTTTGTACTTGTCAGAGAGTCAAGGTGGCCTCTCATCAACAATATGGCTTCAGGTTGATTTTCTTTCTACTTTTCAGAGTCCATTTCCCTCCTCTGAATACTGATTAGTACAGATAACTACTTTGCTCCTTTCTATGACTTTCAATCTTTCAATTTTAACAGAGTCAAACAAATCCAACTCTGTGAAGACAGCAACTAGAAAAGTGACTGTATGAGGCAGGAGTACGTGAAATCTCCAAGATTAAAGGGATTTATTCCCTAATGCATTCTTACAGTACCATTCCTCAAAATCGGTGTGAAGAAAATGCACTTCTATCTTTTTCCAGAATGTCTTGCACACACTGTGACACTTGACAAGAATAACCTCGTATTGACTTTTTTATTGCTAATCTTTTTTCATAGCATAGCAAGAGAAGTGGAAACTTGTCAAAATAACATTTCATGGAGGGAAAATTACAGACGTTAAATTAAATACCTCTGATGTTAAGCTCTTGCACATCAAGACGTGCTAACATTTTAAAGCATGCACACAACATGTTTCTGTGTTGATATTGTGTGATCACCAATTATTTTTCTCCATTAGAATTTTCCTTGCATCAGTAGCTCTGCTCACTGAAAAAAATGAATTTCCAACATTGACTTCATGCTTTATTTTCATAACACTAACCAGGTCTTTTGAGCATCCAGAATGGTTTCCTTTCTTACTAACTGTGTAGTGTTTAGTCCTTATTACTGTCAGAATGAAAATATTCAAAATAAGAGAAAATGTATTATCTATATTTCGTATATGGAGAAAAAAAGTAATAAGATGTCCGAAAAATCAGGAGATAAAGCAAGCTTGTTTTAAGCACATTGTTATGTGCAGAAGCTTTCACAATCCTCAATCATATCATCCGACAATGGGAGGGAAGAAACAGATACTTTTTTTCTTTTTTCCCTGAGCACTGATTTAAGGGATTTTCACAGCATCTCAGAGGAGATCTGTAGCAGAAAAGATTTTAAAAATAAATTATCCATTTCTCCTGAAATTATTTTTTCTTTACAATATTTTTATTAACTGTGAAAGCTTATAAATTTCATAGAAAAATAATTAAGTAGGGAATCTGCTTGAACAGGTGTGTCAGGGACCTTATGCTCCTGACCAAGAATAATCCCGAGTTTAAAAAAAAAAAAAAAAAAAAAAAAAAAAAAAAGTCGTGGGGGGAAAATTGCACTTCCTACCAAGCCCATTGCTGTTCCTTCTCTTCTGCTTGGCATTTTGTCTGTCACTGGAAGGTAAGTCATATTGCACTTACTTATGGAGCACCTCTATCAGCTTAATAGAGTTCATATTGCACTTGCTTAGGGAGATTCTGCTTGCAACTTATCGGAGTTATCTAAGTGTATGCCTCTGTGCTGTCCTGAGTGAATGGTTGCTTGCCTCTACTCCTGGCACATACTGTCTCTCAGATCCAAACGTACCCAGAAACAACAGCTAGTTTCACTGTTGAGCTCTCATAAGTATCAGAGACTAGTTTGAAAGGCTGGCTACTGAAGGTGAAAGTAAATAAATAAGCAAACTAGCTTTGAAAGAGACTTAACAGAATAAGTTCCATTGGCATTCCTACATACAAATGATTTCAAGCATGTTTTTGACTAAAAGAAGTACAAGGAACCACACCAAAGTAAGACAGAACCCAGATTAGCCAGTCCTTATGAACTGTTTAGAATGAATAAGAGAATAAACAGAAATATTTCTCCTCCTACACACATTTGTTGCAAGAACTTAGAATAAAAATAGTAAAAAACTATAAAAGCAGTATTCTTTATGTTCTAAATCATTCTATATAAACTGGTAAGATCTTAATACAAAGCTGAAGTTGTCTAGAAATGAAGCAAGATCAGATTTTCTTTACGAGTACAAAATTAAGCATAAACATTTCCAGGTATTTTCTATTCTCTCAACAGAATAGAAACTTCAGTTCTGATAGAGTCAAATTATTGCAAGTTATCTGACTAAGGAGCAATTCATACAGGCAATCACTTGTATCTCAAACCATAATAGTATTTAGGATTAGCAATATGATACTGAATCTCAAGCGTCCTCTGTAATAACTCCCATTCCTTTCTAGATTCACACAGAGAAAGTGGGAGAGAGGAAGATAAACAGAGAGGGCACAAAGAAAATAGGGAATTAATTTGTTCAAACATAAAAAGGCAGAGTAAGGAAAGTATCTGAGTGAGTGGGTTTGAGTAAATAAATATCATGTGCACAGAACTCTCTACTAAAGAGTTGCTTAAGGTCACAAAAAGTGTGATTGTTTCAGGAGCATACATCTACCATTATCTAAAAAAACCAATCCTGCTAGTTCTTGTTCTTTTCTGTACAAAACGAACACACACATCCACCTCTCCCCCAAAAGATAATTGTGTACTGGTGGCAGTGAAGTGAGAATCAGGATATGTGAATGCGTTCTTTACCATTTATGAGGAAAAAGGAAACAAAGAAAAATAAACCACAAGACTACCACATTGCACAAAGGATTAAGATATATCCACAAGGGTTTTAAAACAATGTATGTAAACTAAACATGTTGTACAGCAGTTTGATCACAGAGGCATTTATTTAACAAATGCTTCTGAGAAGGTGATCAAAAGAGATTCAGATTTTTAATTTTAGTAGAAGCCTTCTATATAACAGCACAAAATAGAAGCTGTACCAGTTGAAAACATGTGGAATATGTTGCAGTTTATTTGAATATGAACATTTATCAGCCACTGAAATGAAATTAGACAGTCTTTTAATCCCTGAAGGGCTGTGGACCTATTTCCTATTTTCACATCGGTGGATTAAGTGGATGCTTTGACACAAAAAAATGCAAGTCTGGACTCTACCAGGCATGCTGTAGGCTATGGTGTCACTCTAGGCACAGTTGTGAAATACAGACAGCATGTTTACTACTTCTGGTATTAATAACTCATGAGTTATTATAGGAGTCACTATAGCACAGAAAGACATTTCAATCACAGTTTTCCCTCCCAGTTTCTTTTTCTGAGAGCATATTTGTTTTGGAAGACATCCTCAGTGACTTACCATTCACTCTGTCCAACTTCAAGCCAATCAAGCCAGTAAACAGGGCTGAAGGCAGTGCTAAGATCACATTTATTCCTCATTAGTTCCCAGATGTGAGAAAAGGGCATTCAGGGAGGCTTTGACATACAATCAATATGACTTGTCTTGAAGGGCAAGACTGTGGAACCAGGGTACAGTGTATTTCCATCCTTCCTTAGATCTCCACACAGAATGATGGAGAGCTTGGGAGATTAACTAATACAGAACTCTGCTCAAAGCAGGGCCACCTAGAGTAGGTTTAATGTGAGGGCTGTCATCTCAATATTCTTTTTCCTACTACTTTTGAAAGTCTAAGATGTGCGATCAAGCATAAATCTACATTCCTAGAACGCATAAAAAGGTAGCAGAATAAAACCTGTGGGAGAAGGTAACAAATGATTAAATGTATAGGAAAATATTAAGAATCATTAGCAAACTCAGTAAAAGCCATGTAGAGAAAACTTTGTTTACGTTTCAGGCAAGATTTGAAGTAGACTGAAGAAGACAAGTTGAGGAAAAAGATAAAACTTTTTTTTTTTTTTTTCCCTCTCTCTGGCCAGACCAGGAAAGAAAGTTGAACTGAATTAAAGAAAATATCTACAAGCATCCCATCTGTGGATGTCCAAGATAGAGATTAGACTGGACTACAACAGGTAAATAGAGAGGAAAGTCAGAGAACCATTTCCTAATTTTTAAATATGTGAAAAATGTATCAAGGTGATGAATACCATAGAAGGCTGAACACTTTTCCAGAATAGAAGCAAAAAGTCAGAAAGAGAATGGAGTTACAAAAAAAAAAATAAAATAAAAAAAATAAAATAAAATAAAAAAAAAAGCCTGCTGAGAAAATGATTGTTTTCCTCCCTTATCTGAACCATTAACTAAAAATACAGTATACATATATACATTAACTAAAAATAGACTGTTAGTACTGTTTTGATATCTTCTTGATGCAAATTTAGTCTCAGAATATTCAATTCTTATCAGGCCAGACTACTTTCCTTTTTTGTAAATCATGAAATATTTATGTCAGAAGAGAACTTATTTCAGAAGAAAGGAATAAGTACCTCTTGAAATGTAATATTCAGAAGAACAAACCCAAGACTTTAGTACTTAGCATTAGTGAAACAAGTAGACCCATAAGCAAGCAGAGAGCTGTATGAGAACAACCTCAGCTGTTATGAATTCGTATTTTTCCTTAAACACATCATCAAATAAAAAACACTGTTACGTAGCAGGGAAAAGAAAAAAAAAAATTGGCAAAACCCAAGTCATCTTTTAGTATTTCCAAGGTAAACGATGCTGCTTTATGACCTTTGTTCAATGTTCTTTCCATTACTGTTAATATAGAGAAGATGCATAGTCACTAAACTTTGAGAATAATATTTTGAGTTTAAATAGCATGGGTTAGGGAGGAATGCCAGTCAAAATTCTCTAATATTTGTTTTCTGACAACTAGGCAATAAGATATACGCTTCTTTCAGTTACACAGTGGTAAAACAGGAAGAACTCCACTATAAAGCATAGGATAAGCCCTGAATTTGGATAGGTAATATTAAACCTTAGTTGAAATTCACTCATATTTACTTTTTATAAGATGGGAAATATCTCCTATCAGCAAAAGTGAACAAAATGTAAACAGTGTGGACATAGTCTACCTAGACTTTAGCAAAGTTTGTAACACACTCTCCTATAGCATTCTGAAGAAACTGGCCGCTCATGGCTTAGATAGGTGTACTCTTCATTAGTTTCACAAAAACAAGACCAAATATGCCAGTAGTTTTGAGGATTTTTTTTCTTGGTCTCTTTTTTTAATGCTTTAATAAAAGTATTATATACTAAAATAAGCTTTGTTATTTAACATACATTTACTATATTATACCCTTTATGAGAGCTGCTCTGAAAGCAATGTTTCCTGTTTTATTACTCTGGCCCATGAGGTCAAAGGCAGATGGCAGTGGTGTGGCAGTAGAGGCTGAATCTTTCTGTCAGTATTCTGTAACATATTCTTGCCGTGTGACAAATGGCAGCAGAGGAGAATGGCATCTAACATGGAAGTCACTGAACTCCTCCATGTGAAAAAAATTGTATCTATTGACAGACACTGGCATTTGCTGAATGTTTCTGGAGACCAAACAGTGAACGTGAGCATAGTGAGGAGGTGTGTTTCAGCAGTGGTAACGACAGAAGTGCGTCACCTCCACTGTAACAGGCTTTGGCCTGCATGCCATGCTTGTCTTTTTTCACCACTGGTGAAAATAACAAAATTGCAGAATTCTAGGGCTTTGAAGGGAGTCCAACTCCTATGGTAACACAAATTCCCTACAGTATGTTGCATAGGAAAGTGTTTGGGTGGGTCCTTCAGAGGAGACTCCACAACCTCTCTGAGCAGCCTGTTCCAGTGCTCTGGGAAGTACAACACCTAATGGTGTTGACTATTTTGAAAAATAGTGTTCTGCAGCTGAGAAGTTGCTCTAATAAACGTTGTTATTGTGCTCTATGTTGTCATTTGTCATACTGTACTCTGCTGTCATTTCCATTGAAAAAAAATGGGAAGCATTACTTTTGGAGTGACCTACAGACATGTGGCTCAAGACAATTCTTCTTCACTCAGTGCAGCCCGGCAAGCCAAATGGTTGGACAGCCATAGACTAGATGGTCTTAGAGGTCGTTTCCAACCTTATTGATTCTATGATTCTATATTAAAAAACTGTTCTGAAATATACATGTTCCTCATGTAGTTTCCATATCGCTATTTAATTGCACGTTGTTAAATACTCCAGAAGAAGTATAGCTTTGATGGCTGATCATGTAAGGAGGAAAACCAAGTATTAGAAAAACCAAGGTTGATTTGGAGTTGAAGTTGGCATGGGATGCAAAGGGCAATAAAAAAGAATTCTAAAAATATATAAACATTAAAGGAAGGACACGGAAGAACAGAGAAAAAAATCTGAGATGACGAATGTCTTATTTGCCTTTAGGAATCACAGGCCTTGAGAACAGAGGGAAAATCTGAAAGAAGACAGACTTACCCTCAGTGGAGGAGGACTAGTTCGGGGAGCATTTCAGAAAACAAGGATTCTAACAAAATACATCTTAAGCCTAAGTTAACTGGAAATTGAGGGAAAAGAAACATGGCATGAAGTAACTATTGGAAATACCCACTTGGTGCTACTGCAGAATGAACACAAAGTGCCCAGAGAACTTCTCTGCAGACTTTGGTTAACCTGTGAAACATTATTACTGGATACAAACTAAGATAAGTCCCAAAAAGCACTGACACTCAGAAAAAAGGTTAGAGATTTTTATGAAGAATATCTACATCTGTGTCTTAAAATATAAAAACTAATCATCACAGAAGCCACCTTCCTGAAAAGGAACATTTGTAGGGACAATGAGTAAGTACATCATCGAGCAAGTTATCCTGTAATTTCCAGTATTAAACTGATTCATTTTCTCTGGAACACCGTTATCAATATCTATATACCCTGAGCAAAGACAAAATAGTTCTACACTGACAGTAGTTTGTTCTCCCAATTGATAGGGTTCATCTGAATTTACAGCTAAAAGAGAGAAATAGAAGACAGAAATCTAGCTTTGAAATTACTATTTTAGGTATCTCAACAGTCTTACAAGTGTCAATATAACAAGCAGCACCAGCAGTTTTCCTTTCAGTATTAGTCCTCTAAGTTATCGTGCAAACATAACTTATTCTTTTGCACTAATTGTGATAAGTCCTTATTAAGTATAAAAATTAAGACCAGTAAGTTTACACTAGCTCTTAGACTTGCCTAATCTAAATATTAAAAACAGATTCAGAAGTCAGATGCTTGCATGTAACTTTTTCCCACAAGTCTATCTCTACCAATATAGCAGAATATAAAGCATGGGTTAGTGCATACTACATATTTCTTAGTTTCTCCTTTCTTTCATCAATTGGAATAAGTCACAGTAGTTGGAGACTACATGAACAAGCTAACAAGCCTGTTACACTTGTTAGCAGAAGTATCAAAAGACTTCATGGAAGGTAATCAGTGTGAATACTTATACAGGGCACTAGCTAAGAGAGGTTGAACTTACTGGTCAGTTATGAAGAAGAGTCCTGCATTAAATATTTAAGTATATGATTTTCACTCTGAAAACATTTGGGAAATTTTGGTTTGCAGAGAATATAGCAGAAAGAAAATAAATACCAAGACCTTGAAAGTTATTGTGGACACACTTACTGTCCTTTGCCAGGCACAACAACACCAAAATCTAGTATGATCTTTCCCACATTGTTCTCCAGGCTCTCATCTTGAAAGGACCACATCAGATAACACCTACAATGTTATCTTCTTGATTGGAGCATGCTTTAAAAATATATATCTATGCAAAATTGTTAATTTAAGTTAATAAATGAAGAACAAAGTGAAGAAAAAAAGATGATTACTGCTCTTCAAAGTAAATGGAAAACTATGTCCAGCTTTATCTAAAAGCAGAGAGACGTCAATAAAATGAGATATCTTCTTTCCCTTGAAGTGTGCTGTAAATAAGCAATGGCATCCCCACAGAAGAACTGGGTATGAATTTATGAATTATTTATACTGTCTGGAATAGATTTAGGTTCTTTCAGACACTCTGTGAGTTTTGCAGTCAAGATGCAATCTTTCAATAATTCAGATCTCATCAGAAGAGAATAAGAAACCTTGTTTGGATATATTCTAGTAAACAACTTAAAAATGATGGAAATATACAGTGCAAGGACAAGGCAAAGTTACTGTTTAGTTGACATGTGAATTTAATTTTTTATATTATTAGGTTGACTATAAGCTACAAAAGGAAGAGGCTTAAAACTATTATTCCTGTGGAGAAGTAGGATGGACTAGAATTTCTTATGCTATGTATGTAGCATGTTGTGAAGATGTTCTGAAGGTAGGTGTAAATACTGAAAGAAAGAGAGCATGAAACCAAGGGTCATCACTGAATATATGAACATCTCCATATGGATTTTAATTCTAATTCAAGAGAGTTGACTGTTTGAAAATTAAATGCTTTTTTTTAAAAAAAAAAACAACAACAACAAACTCAGAAAAGTATCAATGATAACTGGGCACGTGAAATTTTGTACATATTTTATCCAGTGAATAGTAATAACTTTTGCCAGCTTAGCACTCCCTGATTATATTCTCCCTATTTCCAGTAATTCCTGATCTTTCTTCCAAGCATAGCTACACTCAGAACTTTGAGACAGAGTTATCCCTAATTTTCTGTCAGATGAGCTTTTTACACTTGCCTAGACAAACAGTCTTTAAAGATGACTTGCATTACGACACGACTACTGACCTGAAACAAGATATATCAAAGCAATAATGTGAGAAATCATTGATGAAGCAGATAAGACATCCCCTCTGGCTAGTATCATACTGTTCCTTTCATTTTATTTTCTAGCACAGACATTCTACTCACTGTCTTTGTTGAACTCCATGTCCTCTTGAGCTCTTAGAAAATCTTTGTTCCTTCTGCTCTAGAGAAGCTTTGGCCTGGCAAGGAACCTGCTCCTTAGCCTGGGGGAGGAGAACTCAACCAGGCATTTCTCCACATCCTCCCCAGCAATCATTAGGGCTGGGTGCTGTGTAATGAACCCAGTACATATACAGGCCATTTCTAAAATGGTGAACAAGATATTTTTTCTCCCCCACAAATATACAATGTAGAAAAGGAAAGCTCACCCTAGGCTGTCACTCCATTTAGTTAACCTAAATTAAATCCCTGTCTCCCCCTTCCTGTACTCCTCCTAGGTGGCTAATGCTGTACAAATCTCCCTTCACCATGGTAATGCAGCATTTTCAAGTTGGAAAGTCAGAGTGGACACATCACAGCAGCTGCTTTTACCTCAGGCAGCATTAAGAGGAGTGGACATCTGCTATGTTCCAGAAATAATCACTCTTGCAAGTCCCTCCTAAGATTACAGAAAGATCCATGGGGCTTTTAGTGACCTTCAGCTGACAGCACCAGTCACAGCAGAGTGTTTTATCCCATCAGATATCCTCAGTTGAAGGCCACAAAAATGATAGAACAACACCCTTATGAGAAGAGAAGGCTTCTGGAGACCTGATGGCAGTCTTTCAGTATCTAAAGGGAGGCTGTAAGAAAGAAGGGGATAGACTCTTCGGCAGAGTCTGCTGTGATGGCAGGCTGTGATTTAGCCCAGCAGGAGGCTGAGCACCACACAATTGTTTTCTCACTTTCTCCTTCCCAGTGGGATGGGGGAGAGAATCGAAAAAACAAAGTAGAACGTATGGGTTGAAAAACAACTAAGATAAAGATAATAATTATAACAAGTATGTATATATAATAAATGTATATAACAAGTGATGCACAAGGAATTGCTTACCATCTGATAACCAATACCCAGCTTGCTCCCTGAGCAATGGAAAAGAGCAAGATGCACTCCCACCTCCTTCACAATTCCTTCCACATGATTTCATATGGTGTGGAATATCTCCTTGACCAGAACAAGTCAGCTGTCCTAATTCTTTTCCCTCCCAGCTTCTTGGAACTTTGCTGCAAATGGCCTTGGCTCTGTACATAGCAGCAGCTATAAACATTGATGTATTATCAGCAGTTTTTCTTCTAGAATCAAAATACAGCATTATACCAGAAACTCTGAAGAAAACAATTTAATCCCAGCTGAAGCTAAGGCAGAGGACAAGGGGAAACGGTTTCAGATTAAGAGAGGGGAGATTTAGAATGGATATAAGGAAATAGTTTTTTACAATATGGGTGGCAAGCACTGGCACAGAATTCCCAGAGAGGTGGTAGATGTCCCATCTTTGGAGACATTCAAGGTCAGGCTGGTCAAGGCTCTGAGCATCTGATGGAGCTGTGGATGTTCCTGCTCATTGCAGGGGACATTGCAGGGAATTGGAACAGATAACCTTTAAGGCTCCCTTCTAAATCAAATGACTCTATGATTTCACTAATCCAGCTCTCCTATACCAACAAGAGGTAGGAGGAGGATCAGATTCAAAACAAGGCTGCAAACAGAGGCGATAAAAATCAGCCTCCAAGCACGATCCCCCATATCCTTTTACCTTGGCTGAGGATGTGTTCCAGCAAGTCCTGAGCTAGAAGTCGCTGTGTAACACAGAGCTGAATGTAAAGTCAAGTGGATTAACATGCAGCATTGGAAAGCAGCTGCGTTGGTGTTAGAATGGTTTGCTTCAGGTTATTTCTCTGTTCCTACACACCAGAGTCCTTTTAGCTTCACATGTACAACATTGATGTAAATCTACTTTTTACTTCTGGAGCAGATTGGATTCCACTGATGTAACTACTCTAAGGACAAAACCTATAGCGCTGTAGCACTTGCAGTTGTGTTTTTTTTGGTTTTTTTTGTTTTTTTTTTGTTTTTTGTTTTTTTTTTTTGTTTGTTTTTTAACCTTTTTACTGAAGAAAAAGAAATAAATTGAAATATTATATAATAAGTGCCACACAGTCTTCATATTCATGGAGAGCTAAATGAAAGCATTAACTGAACACTGACAGCTTGAACAAATATTCGTTTATCTGCAGCACAGCAGTGAAGAGATGCATGCAAATAATACCCTAAGACACTTGTAGCCTCCTGCTGATATGTCACATTTGATGACCAGATATAGAGTGCATTTACTAGGAGTCTATACCTCAAGATGGAAATAACAGCAAATGACCACTTCTTTTCTTCTAGAATAATTGGGGTTAAAAGTTCAGAGAAAACAATGACAAAAATTAAAGAAAGAGTATACATATATTTACCCTGAAGTGCAGAAAGCTTTCACAGACTCTTCTGAAGACTGCAGTTTCTTTCGACACCAAAGGTTTACTCAGAGGGAAAAACAAGACGTGATCCCCGAGCAAAATGTGCACTGTTCTTGTGCTAAAGGCTGTTCTTATACAGGTCTATCCCACTCCTCTAAACTTACAGACTTCAATGTAGTAAGGCTCTTGAAGGATTCTTCCTGCCTGAGAAAGGTACGTAGATTTCTGGATGTGGCTTAAAATATTGGGAGCAAGGCAGTCTGTAAAGCTGGTTTACAGTGGGATGAGATGTGCAGAAGTCTACTCTAAAAAGCTCTGAAACACTTAAACCTCATCACCCTCTCTCTCTACCTGAGAACAATGATAGGTTGTTTCTTCTGAGCAACATAGATGTTTTCCTCACATCTTAAATTCCAGTGTCTTGATGTTATTTTCCTGATAATCAGATAGATCGCAAGAAGGGAAAAAAACAGCCTGGAACATTTTCTGGTTTAAATAACCCATCCCAAATATAAACTTAAAAGATGGACTATTCTGCGTTTACTTTTTTTTTTTTTTTTTTTTTTTTTTAATTTTTTAAATCTTCATTGCTGTTATTTGTGACTGCTTTCACTATTTCTGTGCACACAAAATATTTACAGAAAGGATAGACACATGTTGATCCCCTAAACAGAATTTGAATAATTGGTAAGTAGGTAAACAGCTTCCAGAATCATGTTTACTTTAGCATTAGTTACATTTCCATCCCCTGCTATTAATTAATGCTGGTTACTTACAGGTCTGATTTCATAAGAAGATATGCACCATTTCATCAATTTTCTTTTCCCCTAAAGGATGATAATAGGAAAGAAATGAGGTAAAGAGAAATACATAACAGAAGGCAATAATGAAGACTAGGACTTAGAGCTTGGGATGTGCCAGTAATTCACTGACTAATTAAAAGAGCCTAACCAAATAGAACAAGTTTTCAGGTCTTATTACAATCTCAAGCGTGTCATTTTTATTAAAAACACTGAAATTTAAGGTAAGACCTGCAAGATCTGTGGAAGCATAGTGCTTCAAAATGCTACAATACACGATAAATAACTGAACACTGCGAATGTGAACATAAGATTTCTGTAGAACTGGCTGTAAGTATATGATGTATGTTAATCAAAGATATGATTCCTTTTGGGAACAACTCCCCAGTAAGAGTTCTGACATTCTCAAAATTTTCTATAAGAAGTTTTTTATCGCTCTTTTTCTTATTTTCATTATCTCAGAAGCTTGTTCTTTACTTGGAGTAATAATATTTTGAAAGAAAAAAAATGGTTGTGATGTCAAAGAGATAAATCAAGAAGCTGTTGATGCTTAAGTGGTTCTTTTAATAGTGAGGGACTGTGAATATCCTAATGATTAGTTCAGAATGCAACTTCTCAAGTACTAGCAGGCTTCAAAACAAGCAACAACTTGGAAAGGGATTTCATTTCAATTTAAACATATTTTCCTTCTTTCTGTTTTGAAAGGGCGATTTCCATCCTAATTTTTTCTTTCAGTTATTTGGTGCCCCAAAATAGTACCTTACATTTCAGTCTCCCTGAAGAGCATAGGGGAGGTAGTATTAAGTCTCAGCCATGTATGAAGTAATATTAATCACCAAGTAATACACTGTTACACTGGAGATTGTTCTGGATGCAGTTACAGACACCGTGCCATCTCTTCTCAAATGTGTTCTGTTCCCCCTGAAATATCAGTGTCTTTCCTTTGCTACACATACCTTGCCTACAGTGCTATCCACTGTAAAGCCTCTGTAATTCCTACCTATTTTTCACTCAGTCAAGCTTATCAACTCTCTTTTAACCACGTTCCTGCAGGTACCCTTTCCATGTATGACTTCAATACCCTTCTGTAAAGAGAAGCACAGACTGAAATTGCTGTTGACCATTTATTCAAGATTAATCAGGCCAACTGAGTAGTGAGCAGAGGGCAAAATACCCATCACTGACTTAAAAATTAGGTGAAAGACAATTAACTGCAAAAATTATGAAAAACAGTAATAACAGTAAATTACATAAGGGCAAGAAAAATGATATATATTTTTTAACTTTTAAAATTCCATTGCTTTATAATCATGTATTTTTTTTTTCACATGTCCATATTTATTAATTAGAATCAAATGATGTCACAATCCTTGTTTTTTTTAAACTCTCTTAATCAGCAGAGAATAGTCCCAATAGTTACACTTAAGAAGGTTAGCATAAGAAGTAGTACATATTGAAGAGACAATTTTGTGAAAACTATTGTATCAATAAGATTGAAATTATGTAGATTTAGAACATTCAAGGCTGAAAACCTTCTTAGTGGGGAGCTTTTCTCTTTTTGTTTTGAAAGCAAATTTCAGATTTAAGTTTCCTTGTAGCATCACTGAAGTTCAAATTCTAATTCAGGCTTTTGTTCCAGAAAAGTAGCATCATAAGGTTCTAAACAAAAGTTCAACTTATGAACAACATCTGGAGACCAAGTTGTGCTCTTTTATACTTTGTACACCACAATCATCACAACAATAAACTCAAAGGCATCTTGAAAGTAACAAACAACAACTTGCTAAGCAGGTCACAGATTTTCAACTGAACATATTTTAGAGTTTATTATTACTTTTTTTTTCTTTTCTTTTTTTAAACAAGGTGATATCTTGGCATAGCAATAACTTCACAACATTATATCTGTAAAATAATGGGAGACTGAAAGGAGATTATTCCTATAACTGTCTGAAAATACGCACAGCAAATAGGAGAATACACTATTTACTGAAAAAGAGTATTATTCATTATGGATTTTTTCCAAAATGATGCTATTCTTTTTTATTCTCCCTGCTTTTATTAAAAAAAAAAAAAAAAAAAAAAAAAAGCTATGAGGCAATTATATATTATTTATTTAAACATTTGGAAGTGAAACTCTCCTGTTCCCCAGATCCATACTTAAGAATGTAACGGCTTACTTCTGCAGTAAATTTATCTCAAGAACAAAAAGAAAATAAAACAAACAAAAAAATTCATCTCATATTTATGTGTCCCTTCTCCAACACCGGAGAGTTATACCCTGTCCTCTTCCGTGAGTGATCAGTCTTTGTACCGTCTAAATGCACTTATTTTCTTTTGCATTCTTGTTAAAAGTGAATAATGCTTTACCTTCACACTGAACTACATCTGGATGTGAATGGAAAAATATACAAAACAGTTTAATAAGAGAGGGTGCTGGAAACCTTACTGCTTCTTCCTCTACCACAAACAGCCAAAAGGTGCATAAGCAAGAGCTAAATGGGATCCAGTTCCCATTTTCTACACTGCAGGGAAGTTCTCAGCAGCATAGGATAAATTGCTCTAGTCACAGGTCATCTTAACGTTTATAGACACTTTCCTTGTGAACGATCCCAGAGAGGGTCATGAACATTACAAACCAATTACACTAACATTACACAGTGGCTTGAACTTGCCAAAAATAAAAGAAATTCAGTATGCAAGTAATTCACTGAAAATTCTTAGCTAAATAACATTTTTACATTCAAATACAAAAATTACTTCACAAAAACGTAACTAGCCTAAACGTACTCAATTCAAAATGGAAGTTAGTGTTAGTCAAAAGAAAAATACCTTAGCCCTGACCCTTGGCCAGGACTAATTGTTTCTTTCTATTCTTCAGTAGAAATTGCTGGACAGTTTAGCTACTAGATAAATTCCTTAAACTACTGCTGTTCTTTTATCACCTTTGCCACTTGTGATTGTTGGCCAAGGTTTTTCTTCGTCTGCTTTTACAGAGAGTTTACATTCCACTGTTTTATCATTCAGACTTCCTTAAGTAATCTGAAGAACTGGCCACATAAATGACTTTATAGTATAAAGAGTGTCATATAGGAGCACCAGAAAATTGGGCACGAGATGGGAAAGGCATGCTTCAGGAAAGAAAAACAAAATGAATGTAACACAAATATTTTTTTCCCTTCTGCCACTCCCCAAAGAACATAAGTTCTGTGGAAGTGTAAGAAAGCTACTGCCTTCTTTTATATGTGCTGTGAAAAAAACAACAAAATACACTTTCTGGGGCATGCTTGATATGCCTCAAGCAATCTTGCAGTGCAAAGCCATCACCATGAGAACCAACTGAAGGCTGATATCAGCAAATATATCCTGTCCTCTAACTGGCTTAGCCTTCCTGCAAGAAAATTTTAGCTATAAACTTACTTCTGACAAACTTGTTTTTGCAACTTTGGGATGGTGCAGCATACCTGCAAAAGTAGCAGGCATAAAAGGATGCCTCATAAGAGATCAAGGGGGTTGTCTTCTTGGTGGTCACTGTTCCTGGTTGGAGACTACAATCTCCTCATTCCTTCTCCAGTACAGCAGGCCAACACAGGAACTCTTTGGAACAGGCCAGTGATCAGTCTTTCTCCTGTTCATTTTCTGACTATTGTTTTTACTCCATTTTCCTTAAATGCGCTCTTTTCATTCATTTTTTCCTCATAAAATTAAGTAATTGCGAGGCCTATTTTGGTTTCTTAAAAGCTGCATCTCTCATGAAGGTGTTAAATATTTGTGAGACTTATTTCGGTTCCTTAAGGTCATATAGTTTAGCCACACAGATTAAGATAGGTTCTAAAAATTAGATTGCCAGTATTTTGGAGATAATTTTATATATAAATTCTCATTAAAATTGATGATTATGTGAGGACCTCTGCACATTGTTTTACCTCTGGTTGGATTAAGGTATTCATGAAATCTGAAAACATGACTATTCCTCCCTTTATGGGTGGGATGTGACACATGCCTAAGAAACCCAGCCATGAAAATGAAAGCCACATTCTTTGTAACTCATCCACTATCCTGATAGGATAGGTGAGGATAGGTTCAATGAGTCTTTCTGTATTTTCACGCACTGACCAGCAAAGCTGACAAGTGATCATAAAAGCCAACGAGCTTTACTTATAAAGCATTATACACACTGCACCTTTATGTCTAGCTACACCTGCTCTTTTTTCCATACCTGTATTAAAGCTCTCACACAAAAGCCTTTGTAGAGCATCATCTCAATATGCAATTTCATTCAAACCTCCTATATCCAGTTCATTTCCCATTCACCATTTTCTCTGCCTGCATTCCCAGGAGACACTTCCTGCCACACACTTTGAGAATGCATTAATTGAACACAAACCCTTTACTTGGCCATAGACTTAATCTGTGACTGTTTGGGGATACAAGAGTGGTTTAGTTTTTAGAAAAGTTCTCTAGCATAAACCAAGGATCAGTTGTAATCACTCAAGAAAACTTTCAGGAACTACACAATGATCAGTTTTCTTTTATGAAAAAAAAAAAAAAAAAAAAAAAAAAAAGGTTTCCTTGACAGTATTCTTTGTAGCATTGACATCATTACAATTATTTGTTTGGAAAGACAAACAAAATCTACTCCTGTGGCCTCCTGCTGCTTTAAGTATTTTATTTTTTGAAACATAGAAGGATGTAGATTGCTTAACAGTTATATGTTCTTGTTCACTACTGAACTTCTACATTTTCTAGTACAAAAACAGTTTCATCAATTTGATGTTGTGGTTAAAGCACGATGCTGCCACTAAAACATATTTTTGTCAAGGAGAGGTTGATGTCATAAGAAAAATAATTAAGAGAACTACTGTAAGAAAGAGAATTTATGGCATACGATTGTAATGTCCACAGCTAGTGTGCAACTAGAAGGGAAAAACTTAGTTTCAAGTGTTTTCCTATGTTACCATTTCTATTAGATATATAAAGGCAAATTCCTTGCTCACTAGATTTTGCTACAGTGCTCTTATCCAAAATTAATGAAAGTCAGTTGCAGCAGATTTTGCCAGCTGCAATGCTGCCTATTTTTCTTTATAAGAATCAAGGATAGAGGAAAAGAAGAAAAAAAAAAAAAAAATTACCTCCTGCTTTTGGCTCACTTTCAGCTTAAGTACTATAAAATTCTCAAATTGTGTACTTTATGTTGTTAATAATTTAGGATAAATAAGTTCTTGGGCAATTTTGCCTTTTCTGTTACAGACACCCTGGTTTCCAAAGCCCACCATAACCAACAAAGCCTCTGAGTTTCAGTATCAGTAGCCAAAGCCCAAAGAAAAATGTAATTGTTCTTTAGGATTTCCATTGCAACTAGTTTATTCAACTTCACTACTACATTTTCATTACAGCATTTCAGTGAAATCCAAAAATATCTATACTACAGACTCTTCTCTAAGTGCAGCATTTAAATCATATTAAAATTAGTAATATGCAAAAAAGAAGGAAGATCTCATACTATTGTCAAATGAATATATCTTGCTCACTGACAACTTCAAAACATCTCCTGATATTACATGTATTTGACTTTCTCGTTTTTCAAAGTTTTATTTAAAAAAGAACAGTGATAACTAAAAATTTCTTCACTTCTCAAAGGAAGAGCAAGTTCTGGCATCACTCAGAACAGGAAACATCGTTCGATATGGCGAATATATTTGGAGATTGTATTTCTCCAAAGTATTCATCAGGAGTATCATACAGCAATCCAACATTTTTGGATTTTAAAAAAATATTCACTTTAACAGCAAGCATATCCTATGCTAGTTCAGATTGCTTTTTCCCCCACAGATCCAAATGCAAACTTCCTTTTAAGCAAAAAAAAAAAAAAAAAACAAGCAGTGATATTTCCATGCTCAGTCTAAGCAGAATCACTTCATCATGTCCTGAACATAAGGAGAGAGAAGGAATGGCCAGAGCCTAAACTGAAACTGTAACAACAGCACTGAAAGCTATCTGAAGAGAACATTATCCTGTTCCCCCTGCAGTAAGAAAATAAAGCAATCCAAGGCCAACACATACATGGCAGAGCAATATAAGGGGCAGAGTTGGGGGGAAGAACAGCATGCCAAGAGGCACACTTTTATTTATTAAGGAAAATGGATAGTCATTGAAAGCAAAAGAATTTGTAGCAAAAGAAGTTGTAGGTAAGTTCTATAGTCAACAGCAGTGCTCTTAAAGGTTTCAATCACTACACAGCCAAAACTTTCCCTCTGAAATACTCATGACACACCTCAGCTTCCCAAAACTATTTCCAGCCTTCATGCTCCCATCCTTGCAGAAAAACACTGCAGTTGAAATCAGTGATTATGCTACTGCAGATTACAAGAGGAATCCTTAGAACCAACTTAAGCTCAGGTACATTTTTTTTCCACTTCTTTAAATACCCATGGGGAAAAAAAAAAAAAAAAAAAAAAAAAAAAAAAGTGCCCTATGAAAGAATTCCAAAAACCAGACAGTTTTTACGAAAATAAATATGCAAACATTTGTGAAATGAATTTAAGATGTAAAATCCGAATTCATAATACATAAATACATAATAAATACATAATACAAATACATAAAATGGTAATCTTTATTCAAATCATCAAATACTAAACAGAACTGAAGATGCTGTGTTTGCATTTCTTACCATTCTTAGATAATTTGAGGGCATAATCCAAAGTGCTCCTGAGTTTTTTGTTCCATTTTCTTTTTCCTACTGAAAACATGCTCCCACTAGTTTTAAGCCATTCTCTTGTTCCTAATCTATTTTTCTTTTCTTAGAATAATAACTAAGAAATTGTACTGGTGCTTAATGATCCATAAGAATTTAAAAGCATTCTTTAAATTACCAAATTTATAGTTAAATTTATAGGGACAGTTAAGCAGATATACAGAGTTTAAGGAGCCTACTAGCATTCTAGTTGAAACAGGGGAAAAGTAGTAGACAGAGAAGAAAGAGAAAGTGCTCCATGTTTACACAGGCATCTGAATCTAATTTGATTCAAGCGCAATTACTTGATAAAATTGTGTAAAACAGATAAAGTAAAAATAAAAAAGTTTAAAAAAGATACTTTAAGCAGCAAAAAAAAAAAAAAAAGTGGAAAATACCATGCAAATTCTCAAGCACATTATGGTTGCTGCAACAGTGCTAAGGATTACCCAGACCCCAACAGCTGGAATTGATGTGAGGCTATCAGAAGTTTGTGGGGCATCAAGTCATCAGGGAGAATAACAAGCTTGTGCTAATAGCAATGAAAAAAATGGATTGGTCTTGTAAGACCTATGGAATAAGGACCTTGGACCCCAAAACAGCCCTATACTGACATTTCTGAAGTATTTTAGGATACTTGAGTACAAATTGAATTTGTTCCTCTTTAGACTAATATCTCTTCACTGCTATCTTTCTAACAATATCAGAAAGAACAGAGATCTTGAAGCACAATGCAGTAATAGGCAACAAATATAACTTACATCCATGAATTAAATTGCTAAAGTGCTTCAGGTGCTTTTCTCCAAGCATTTCAGTTTAATAGGGAGGAAATTGGCTGCTTTATCTCTTTAGGGCTTTTTGACTCTAGTTTGCAGAATAGTATTTGAACACCAGAAGACTAAAATAGCATTGATTATGCCCTAAATAACTTTGTTCTGAGTTTCCCAAGTATCTCAGAGGATGTTTTTAAGGTTTTCTATCTCTGTTGGCCTACTCATAGTTTTACTCAGTAAAGCGTAGGCTAGAGTATTAATCAGAAATGTAATTTCTATGGCAGGAAAAGTTGTGGCACTAACTAATGTTTGTATTGTACAAACATTGTTTATGCACCAAAATTCTGAAGAAGAGTTTCTGAAAGGAAGAGTAAGCCAGAACAAAATGTATTTTTCAAAAATAAGAATTAGCTTTAATCATTTAACAAAGACCAGTGATTTTGAGTCACCTACACAGATTAGTGAGCTGATAGGTTATTCACACTTATTCAAGAACCGATTCATACATCTAAAAGTTTGGTACAATAGTGGAGCACTGTACTGGTGTACCTATAGACACATGACATGCATGAGATTGTCAAAACTAATTTTACAGAGGATAAAAAGTGCAGTTAATATAAACCATATAAGTGTAAAGAAGCTTAGCTGATGGCTATGATTTCAACACAGCATATAGAAAGAGTATGATCCAACACTGTCATTACACAGTTTTCTCTGGAAGAGTTTCCCAGATATTACTTCTTTTGAATAGCCTAACTTTTCCAAACTTTTCTTAGAGCAGGGACCAAATTCACATGGAACTTAGTGGGAAGTGAATTAACTAAAAGCACATTTCAGAAAAAGAATGCATTTAAACAAACTAAATGGTAGGAGAGGAGGAATACAACTCTTATTGGCTACTGCAGTGTTTGTTCTCTTCTAATATAGCTGGAAACATAGGAGCATCACGTGTATTATTTTCATAAAGATAAGTATCAGTCCAGGACAAGAAACAAACATTATAAAATTGATGATTTTATTTTATGATATTATGTTTAGGACATTTGTTTCAATAAAACAGATAGTTTATCTTCAGTGCTTGATTACCTATTTATATCACTACTTATATCACTGTTATTTCATACTCTTATCAGTATCTATAAATTCAGTGAGCAATTTGAAAACATACCAGCCAGGCAGCTTATTAATTATTAACCAACATATAAAAATCAGCTAAACAGATAATGTTATTTGCTGTCTCTTTTTTAAGCAAGCCAAACCTAAGAATATTTTAAGAACAGGAAGTTCATGTTGGTCTACTTAAGTCTTAATACACAAACATAAAAACTCGTGCTTCTAGAGCAGTACATAGAACAGTGCTTCTTTCAGCCTGATACACAACTACCAGTACTTTAAGTCTTTGTAACACCCTACTTATATATGAAGAAGAAAAACAGCCTAGCTGAGGCATTTTTTCATGCTTTGGGGTATGAAGCTATTTAAGTTGTTTTAAAATTTCTATTCTCTTTTTCTGATACAGATACCTTAATGAGAGAGGACAGCACGCCTCCTCTTGAAAGCAGTCATGTGCTAATGACCTGTTCTTTCGCTTTCTGCTTTCTTGGGGAATAGAGATAAATACAATGGCAGTTCTCTGGCAGTAATAGCACAGTGCTCTTTGAAAAATTTTATATTTAGCTCATTATCAAGGACAAGAAAAACTGCTGCTGATAAAAGAGCAACTTTAATCCGATAATGTTACTGTAATATTTACTTTAACCTTTTTTAATGTCAGATGTGTAATAATCAAAACCTGTGAGAATACAACAACAGGTGAGAAAGGCTGCTGATCTTTCTTGATGTCTCTTTGCCTTAGTAGCTAACAATTTAAACCATAGCACGAACCATGCAAGTCCTGCGTTCTATTTATGTTACGCACAGTATAAAGGTGATGGCTCGTATTTAGTTTCAGATACTAATCTGTAAGCATCTGCAGAGTTCAGTGACTTTTACAACCAACAGTGCCTTTAATATTATGTGTCACCAACCTAGAATCTCTACTGCCTATCCTACTGGGATCAGTTTTATTCAGGTGAGAATGAATTGCCTTTCTTAACAGACGTCGGAAACTTCGTCTTTATCTCTTGCTCTCCTCTCTATATGTATACATAAATCTAACCAGATTACAAACTCGGGTGAAAATTTTTGACAAAACTTGAACTTTTAAGAGAGTTATTCTGGAGAAGCCTTGTTACAGGATCTTAACACAATGAAAGTACAACATAAAGTGAAAAGTAGACATAGAAAACAGCTCAGTTCCAGATCTGCACACATACTTTTGTGGGGGCAGAAGAGTTGCCTTGACAAACAGATTACATAATGCAGTAGCATTTGGGAACTTCCACAAAAAGGAGAAATGGTGAGAGAAATACAGAGCAATTTACAAAAACAGTAGTTCCAATTGAGTAATGGAGACCTTTAGGTTAGCAACGCTAACAGGGAAAAATTACATTGTTGTGAAAGTGAAGCGACTGTTTCTGATGAAAATTTACCCAGAAACACTCCAAAACAATCACATATGCATCCTTGCATATATGCAAAAAGAAACCTCAGCAAACACTATCTTCTTTTCATAGCATTCATAAGATTGTTCAACAGGCAATGCGTTAGCTGAAACTACAGCAAAACTCTTCACAGCATTACCTGACAGGAATGCTGGCTATGTGAGAGAAAAGCAAAATGAGCTAACTTAAAAGAATGAAAAACAACAGACACCTGAATAATTTCAGCAATTTACATGGGTCTGGAATTTCTCTTACTTGACCTGCAGACACGTGCAAAGCATAAGATATTTTCCAAAATCCAACAGACTGGCTGACAAATATGGCTAAGCCTATGCTAGTAAATCACAGGCCTTTGTTTGAGAAAACATCTGCAGTGTGTGTTCACCTCAGAAAATAGCTGAAGGACACCACAGGAAACCATAGTTTCACTGCGTTTTTTAAGGAATGCTAAATCAAGCATAGTTGTTTTACTCCTACTCAGGAAATGTGAAATCTGAGGGAAAAAAAATTATAATCAGAGGAATGAAAGTGTTTTAGAAAAAGATTCAAAATCAATTTTATGTGTTCACTCTAAGACAAGAGAACAGCAGAAAATATTCAGAGAGAGTTATTTAAGCTTGAATTTAGGAAAAGCTCATAACAAAAGTGCTAGTAGTTTAATCTCACTAAGACTTGAGTTTAAGCTTCTTACTCTTTATTGCCCATAGGATTTCTCTCCTTTTTGCTTTTGTTTTCTCATAGGTTTGTACATATTATTGTTATTATTTTTAGAAGTAATAGAATTCACATTTACATTTAGGGTATTTGTTAGTCCATAGCTGTCCAACCTTTTGGCTTGCCTGGGCTGCACTGAGTGAAAAAGAATTGTCTTGGGCCACATATATGTAAGTCGCTCAAATGCAATGCCTCCTATCTATTTCCATGAAAAACACAGATGCAAAGAGCATATTAATACTATTCGATAGAGCAAATTCTCAACTGCAAAGTACTTTTTTTTCAGCATAGTCACCATCATTAGCTCAGCATTTTCAACAGCAATGAAGAAGAGCTTGCGTGCTATGCTCATAAAACCTGCACCACTGTTGCTATTGTCACTAGTAAAATGTACCACCTGCCACCTCACTGTGCACACATCCACTGTTTGGTCTCCATAAACTTTCAGTAAACATCAGTGAATGTCAGCGGGTACCATTTTTTCCACCATTCAATTCCATGCCTTTATTTCATATACACTACAGTGTTGAACTCCATCCTGTCAGAACTCCCTCTGCTGCACACAGCAACATGTCATGGGATATTGGTGGGTAGGTTCAAACTTTACTTCTATACCTCCAACATCTGTCTCTGATGTCATGGATTAGCATAATAAAATAGTAGGCATTACTTTCAAAGCAGCCCTCATAAAACTGTATGTGTATCTATCTATTAAACAAGACCAACAAATCCATAGAACCAGTGGGATAGTTGACCTTATTTTTGTGAACTAATATATTAGTGTAATTCCATGGATGCGGTTTAAATTCTCAGTGAGTTCTGAAGACTGGACTCACTTGTGTTAGTTAATTTCTCCTACAACATACACTCTGACTGTATTTCAAAATTTCTCTGTGATATAACTCACAGCATCTCTTCCATCTTCTCCTAAATGCTCACAGATCTCCTGGACCTAGATTCTAAGTATTCCTTTGCATATGCTGATTTAGATCTTTCAGTATTTTCATATTATTATGCAGTCTCTTTATCATGGTGAAATTGTCATGGTCTTATTTTTCTTCCATAATTTCACTCCATGCTAGATAATTTTCCTTGTTGGAACTCTTTTCCCATTTGAAAGTAACCTTAGATCCATTAAAAATGGGTAAATCCTTGTGCAATCTAGTGAGTTCTGTTTCTCTTTATTCATCAGGCTAACAAAGGGAAAAAAAAAAAAAAAAAAAAAAAAAAAAGCAAGAATATTTATAGCTAGAAACAGATTTAAAAAAAAGCTACATTCAGTTACAGAGTGTATTGATCCATGTAAACAGGAATGAACTTCAGATATAACTAGGTGTTCCACACAAAAATAAACAGAAAACATTTTGGTAAGTCAATCTCAAAACATGTAGGTATATTTTCTTATAACTGTACTTGACAGATACAGGAAAGATTTATGGCTTCCCCAAGGGACTTAAGATTTACTTAAAAAGCAGCTTACTTTTTCATTGTGGATCTTCAGGCGACTTCTTTGAGTTTGAGGGAGAATCCAATCAGGAGAAAGTTATATGGAGAATTTATAATTAAATAACACATTACTACCACTGATTTAATGGACTTTAAGACATATTTTGAAAAATATTGTTCAAAAATTTAAAGTTGTTGTTAATCTGCAGTTTTCTGTACCACTTTATCTGCAAGTCTGGCAATACCCTGACATGAGCATTATTTCTTTATGTTACCTAATCCTTGGATGTATGATGGCCTGTTTTTCATGTGTTTAAATAGAAGAGAACAACATGTGAGAGAGAGACGCATTTTTGCAATTTTAAGGAAAAAAAAAAAAAAGTTCACTTTCATTCTCAATAAGGCAAAAAGAAAATTACCACCATAAAATTAGGAATTCAGTATTTCCTTTCCTAGAATACCAGGATTGGCAACAATCAGATCTTTAGAAATTAAATGGTTTAAAGCTTGAGAGCAACGTTCTTAGACATGCTGAACACAAGCATAACTTTTGTGTGAGCAGTTAGCAATCTAGGCCCTCCTTCTGCAAAACACTACACCACAACAAGAGAAGGAAGCATCCTTTATCTTTCTTTCCCTTAGAGACAAGCTTAAGCAGCAGTTGTTTAAGATACATGCTTGGAAGAGAATAACAGGATCAGAGGAAACTGTCTTGGTCTTCAGATCAGCCTTTTTTCATTGAGTAATCATGGATTGTAACTCTTACAGATATATAAAAATAAGTGGGGAAAACAAAAAACAAATGCATTCAGCATTATTTTAAAAGCCTTATCAGTCATTGTCCTGAACTGCTCATGTATGAATTTACAATGGCAAGACTGAAGCTCTTTGAGTCGTTTTCTTTTAGATGATGAAAAACAAAAAGAACCAAAATGGACTAAAATTGCCAACTGTGCATCTGTAAAGTTTAAAGGGATAGCTCTGTGAGATAGGGAGAAGAAAAAAAAAAAAAAATAACAGAAATCTGACCTCTGTTCACACACACACAAAAAGGAGGCAGTGTCACTATGGCAACCCACTGATTACAGATGGAGGTAGTTGACATTTTTCTCTTTTTTTTTTTCCCTCTCTGCATAATCTCTCTAAAGGCTAAAGAACAACTCAGGAAAATACCTTTTCTGGAGGTATAGATTTTTGTTTCAAACTGCATTGCTGAGTTTTATCCACTGTGCAGCACTGTTACAACAAACTGAAAATGTGAGAGGTACCAAATTGCTCCCTGGACCTTACATTCAGTAAGGTCCTTGAATGCAGAGGACTTGCATTCATTTATACTCACCGTGAATTTCAGACAATCTATGGTGTCATTGCGAATCAGAAGATATACCAAATCCCTAAGCTTACATAAATTTCACCCTGTCATGCCTTTTAAAAGCCTCCTTTCACTATGAAACAGGCTATTAATCCTCTTTTTTTTTTTCCTGCACTTCAGAAAAGGGACTCAACACTACTGAAACAGTTGATAAACACTTCCCTGTAACATACACATACACAGGAGCTGGTTTCTCTATTATTCCTTTCTTGGACAGAGTGAAATGCCCTGTGAGTTATATTGGCATTATCATTGTGAAAATGGGCTTATTGGCTTCTTAGCTGGATTAGCAAGAATGACTTACTTTATATTAGTACCAAGTAGTAAGTAATTTATGAACTTCTCTTATTGGAATGCATTCCCATCAAAGAGCTCAGCAAACAGCATTAATTTTCACAGAAAACAGGGGACCCTGCAACAAAATTATGTTTTCAAACATAGCTTGTTTAGCACTTGTAGAAGGGCTAATGAACTTTGGATTCTCTATATTTAATATCTATACATATCCCGAAAGTAGCATCATTACTCAGTTAAAATTGTTCCATGTTTTGCAAGCTAAAGACCGGAAGAAGTGCTTTAAATTATTATTATTTTTTTTTTTTTATGAATATATAAATACATTTTTTCTAGGGAAAAAAAACAACAACAATCTATTTAATCTTACCAATAGTAGTCAATGCCAAATAAAATATTAAATTGTCTCTGTGAATAACACCTTTAAATCTGTGTCAAATACAAATTAAGATTTTCCTTTAAAATGTATATTAGCATTGAAGTATTTCAGGTGCCAAAGAATTGTAATTATAAATCCTAAATTCCTCCTTTTTTTTTTTAATATTAGTCTTAACTGTAAACTCAGATTGCTAGACAGTTTAATAGAGTTATAATCTGCAGGGCTTTCTTCATCATTTTTCATTTGACAGTTCTTTTATAAGGGTCATAAAGGCAATGGTCTGTAAAATCCATTTCAGGTTTTCCTGTTCAGTTGTACTAATCCTGGTATCTTTTTCTTTTCTTTAAGAGGCTGATGTCTTTCTTTTTTCAATTAGAATTCTCTGAATGATTCTTCATGATGTGGAAAGTCTTCGTCTCTTGAAGGAACCCAATTCAGTTAACCTAAAGTGACCTCAATTTTGTACACAATAGAAATAATTTGTTTTCTTTACCTCTACCTTTTAGCACAGTCATGCTTAGATGATCTTTTCTGGTAACCTCAGTAGGAACTTAAAAAGAGGATTTAGGTAAAACATTATTAGAACAGAAAAGCTAATTGAAATTTCAATAAAAAAAATAATTGCCACAGCCTACTACAATAAAGAGGTCAAATCATCCACTTACACTCATAGTGTACATTGTCAAAAATACACCAATGCAAAACAAAAACAAACAAACAAACAAAAAAAAAACAATAATGGAACCATTGATCTTGCATTCATTTGCAATTGGGAAGAGGGTAAAAAAAAACTTCTATAAACCTCTTCTCATCACAGCACAGTGAGCATACACAGAGGAACAGAAAGTGTCCAGCTGTACGCTATCAGATTTACACTACTTCGCGATATTTTATAGAAGCTTGTGCTTATATAGACATGGGCTATTCTGGAATGCTTCTGATCATGCCTTTCTGTCAGATAAGCAAGAAATGCTCTGCAATATGCCCTGGAAGTTTTCCTTGTATTCTCATAGATTTAAAACACACTGTAACGGGTTTTATCTTCCAGTTGTGCTTTCCCCCATTAAAATACACATGTTCACTAAGGGGAGAATCTTCACACTAATTATTGTCCTTCCTAGAGCAAACTAGTATTCTACCCTTGACGTACTCAGGTCTTTGCCATCCAGGCGACTGCTGTTGTCAGGATTTTGACAGACATCAGCTAATGGCCTACTTCTATTAGAAGAGGAATGTATAACATCAATGTCATATTTTCTATAACTAGAACTATTATCTTCTCATTCTGTACTAATAATAGAGTTTTACCATTCATGCTTGTTTAATTTACCATGATACGTGAAGGAACAACTGTGTAAGCAGTAATTTGGAAAAGGAATGGAAATTCATCTGGATCTTTTATTAAATCTCATCAAATGTAATGACTGTGGCTACATTTCTTATGAAAAACATTAAGGACTTTTCTACTCAATTTTGATAACTTGATAGAACTACAAGAACAGAGATGTTAAGCCTACTTATTTCGAGAGTCACTACACATGTGCAGTATAGAAAATTACACATGGTCCCTAAAGAAAATAGAAAAGATCATGAGTCAGAGAGATGAATCATCTCAGTATTTAAGAAGAGGTATACTTAGAGTCAATACTTACCCTAAACCTAAATTCACACTACAGGTAAGGAAACAAAATGAGAAAAAGAAATAGATTTCCAATCCCTTCCTATTAAAAACGTAACCATTTTTTGCAAGTATCTCTGCCAGTTCAATGGAACATGAGCATAATACACCATAGATAATGCACCATCAAGTGCAATCAATGGTATTTGCTGACAAGAGCACTTTAATTATGCATTACAGAAATGTAGTTAATTTTGGAGGATCTTTGTACTTGTAGCCTCAATTCATAATTATTTCAAGAGTTCCATATGTCACAGCTTGATCAATTGAAGGGCAAGGAAGCACTGATGTATACATTACAGTGATACAATATCTGTAATAAAAATGCAGCACACAGCAATCTTCCTCACCACCACTCGCAATACAGTTTAATCTGTCTTATTAACACTCACCCTACGTACCCACTGATAATGGCAGGCCTAGCCATTATTCCTTTGCAAGAACTAGCCAACTATAATGACCAAGACATAAAACCATAATCTGTCTAAAAGTGTCAATAGACTCCAAAAACTGTGCACTGAAATAATTTCCTCATTAGCACGAGACTGGTTTTCACACGGAGATCCTGCAGTCAGCAACATTTTCTACAGCCACATAGAATAGAGTCTTTCCACCTTGATCCTATTAACTCCCAGTTGCCAAACTAGTGTCACGCACAGCAAAGCTAAGCTCTGACTACATAATTTTCAGGACCTTCCACGGCAAAGAGAAAAACCATCATTGCTCAGAACACTTCTGTCTGCACATTTAGCACCAAGGGGCTGATGCAGGAGAGGTAGTGTGCCACCTAAACTGCCTTTCACCAGAGCTATGAAGCACAAATAAGCTTGCCAGCTTGAATCTGAGTTGGCAGCAGCACAGCCACAGCTGAAAGCAAGCTGATAAAGAAAGGTCAAATGTGATGGGAAGATCAAGAAGGTGTCAATTTAGGGGTGGTGTTTAGCAATACTGCCTGTAAATGGGAACCAATGAGGTGGCCTGAGGACAGTCCTTAGGAGACAGAGGAAGAAGAACAAGTCTCAGATCTCTAATGGAAATGGAAAGTAAACAAAAGCTAAAAAGAAGCGCTTCTTTGATTCTACAAACAGAAAGGAAGCTAGCAGGGTACACAATACCAGTCTAGATAAAAGAGAAGAAGATGACAGATCATAGGATTTGAGAGAAAAACTAAAGATATGAAGCCTGAGAAATGTTCTCAGCATTGTACCATTTTCATGACAATTTTTCAGAGAAAAAACTAAGCCAATTTAAAAGAAAATTAAAATAATAATAATCATAAGGTATTATAGCTTTTTCTTTTCAAGTTCTTTCCAACTGCTGAAATAAATTACTGTTTATACAGTGAAAAAAAAAACAAAACAAAACAAAAAAAACCAACCCGAAACAGTATGTCTACATAGCCCTTCCCCCTCTCTGTCACAACCAATTTGACATGGGATTGGATATCATACATCAGATCCCTGATACTGTATGGCAGTTTATTGCAAATATGTGGCTTGTGTAATCCTGTAACTCACTAACACAGCTGATGGAAACTTCATTGCATTGCACTGGAATCAGGATTTTGCATTCTATTCTCAGTCAGAGTTGTAAGAGAGGGGCTATTGTCTTATGCCTCCTCTCAAAGCTCAGTGGTTCTTGAACTTTTTGGTCCAAATTGGGATTTTCTAAAAAAGAAGTCATATTCCTTATAGAATAGATGAACAACTTAGGATATTCTCACAGAAGACTGAGGATGTACACTTGAAATCTCTCTGAAAAGGAAGGTATGAAATTTCTCTCCCCTACATTCTGGGCAAGTAGTGTTCTAACTGCCAAATCACTGTGGAACACTAAGATAACCTCTGGGAAGAAACAAGCTGAAAGAGGTTTGAAAGAAATCACTCAAGAAAAATAAAAACAGCTTGTAAATCTTGAGTGAAGAGTAATTAAAGCCTCAAATAAAGTGGACAGACTTCACAGGAGAGAAGAATTTAAGACGTGTCCATGCTGTCTGTGCTTTTCATCTCCTTCATAATGAGGCAACAGTTAATTGAAATTGTACACAATATGAAGCCCTTTTCAACCAACAAACATGATTTTACATAGTATCTTACACTGTTATGTAACATCAACATAAGAATTCAGTCAAATAAAGCAGAAGTAAAATCCATATTATTTTCTAAACTGACTCTACAGAGAGTTATAAATTGCATTGCATTCAGATAGTCTACTAGATCTAAGAGTTCCCTCCTTTTGACTTTATACCTGAAAGAGCAAAAATGGATAGTGAAATTTTGTAAATATTTGCAAAGTAACAGAAGCATTGCTCTCTTTTTTCATTAGGAACACTAATGAAAATTAACAGTTCCAGTTGTTTTGAGAGTCTGTTTTTAGAACTACTGACATAGAGGATTGAAAGAAACTACATACCGAAAGTAAAATGATACAGTCCAATATGTATCGTGAGACAGGATGGTGGTTCTTTACCTCAAAAAAAAAAAAAATTTCACCCTTGTCATGGACCCTTTTACCTTCTGTCCTTTCATTCACCTGACATTTTGAAATGGAAGATCTATAGCAGAAGCTAAAATAAAATGTACGGCTATTTGAATCAGGTGAACTTTTGTCCTATAACCAACTTGGGTAGGTAGGAATTAACTTTGCATATTGCATTCAGAAGACGCCTCATAGAAAGTAATGACAAATTTAAAAGCTCTTGCACTTTCCAGTAAAAAAAATTATGTATTAATGCTTAACCTGATGATTATGCTCTCGGACAGTTACAGAAAAAGACGACTATTATTTTTTGCTAAAGATAAGATAGCAAATATCATTCCTACTGAAAAGATGGAATAAGTTACATCACTGTATAAAAGTTGAGTAATGACTGAGTCTCAGCAAGCTTTATTATTATTCTTAACATTGAGATGCACATTTTTTTTGCAAACCAGTCTGATTTGTATACCAGAACGGAACCATTGTTAAAAAAAATCTGAAACTTATTAATAACTTATTAATTTATTAATTAACTTATATATATATATATATATATATATCTTATATATATTAACTTATATATATAAGTTATATAACTTATTAATTAACTTTTATATATATATATATATATATATATGTATCACAGTTGCTTTGTTTGAAGTGGGTGATATACATGTGTGTAAGTCTGCATAAAAGCATTCAGCAAACTCCAGCCTGCTTTTGCTAACAATCACGTTTATATAGTCAATTATTGATATCAAGTCTTTAAAAAATACCAGTTGTATTCTGCTCCAATATACTCCCTAACAAACATCCTTTACCACTGCAGAAATAAAACAAATTTGAAGATATAAAAGACTACTCCACCTTCCAGATCTGATCTTGAGCAATTTATTCAATTCTATCTTGGAGAAGATGACCTCAAGAGAGTCTATTACTAAAAAGACATTGGATAGGAAGAAATATATGCAGGGAAGAGGGCACAGTGTAAATGTTTTAGTGCAAACACAAGAGAGGTAGTTTTGACCAAATTTGTTTTATGAACATATACCTGTATTTATTAAATATATATATATTATATATATGTAAATGTACAATCAAGTTTACTTAAAGTTAACTGGAAAACTGCCACTTAAGAACAACAAAGGAAAACAAGTTGAGAGAAAAATGTTTCCTTCCTTTTTCCTTCCTCATGCAAATATTTTTTTCTTATTGTCATAGCCACACAAAAGAATGAAGGCTTACCCATGATTTGCTATTGACTGACAAGTTTGCAGTTACGCATGGGGAGAAAAGGTTCCACTCATTCTTCTTTTCTGCTTTCTTCCATCCCCCCAGCTTCTACTTTTAAATTTACTGCCACTAAACACAGGTTGCTTTCAAACCTTCTCACTCTGTGATTCCTTGAAAAATCACTGGGAGAAAAAAAGGAACAGCATCCAATCATCCCCTACTAAATCAAGGTGAAATTCCCTACCTCAGCCTGCAAGAATATCAAAAGTTCACATTTATTTCTTGTGCTTTTCTCGCCTATCACTTTCAGCTTTGTCCCTTTGGCTTTGTCACTCTGCTGTTTCTTTTTCATATTCTGTCTTCATTTGCTTCCTTTGCCCTACTCTTAGGGTGGCTCAGGCTCTTGCTCCTCCTTTGAAAGACTCCTAGGTTTCCTTCTTTCAGAAGTTACTCCAAATAGCCACTTCCTGAAGAACAACCTGTTTTCTCTATAATTTGATACTGATTTTTGTACACATAGAAAGCTGCAGACATCTGCATTTTTTAAAGTAATTTTTTCTGTCTTATAAGAAGCATCTCAAATTAGATACCTTTATTTGTGGTTCATTTATTACTGATCTGCTCACATTTAAACTAATTATCTGGAATTTGTTAATTCAATGTGCTACGATATCTAAAGTATTTGTTACAGTTGGTGTTACAGCTGGAAAGATTATCACGGTGAAAATGGGAAAAGAAACAAGCAGAGGAGAAATGCTCACATGTATCTGAAATCCAGATTCACAGGAAAGACTCCACAGGGGAAGGATCTCCAGAAAGACACCCTTACCCAGTGGCAGTCAGCCCTTAAATGGGGTCTAGGAAAGGTAGAGCCAGGCTCCATCCCATCCAGTCACACAGCTGAATTGCCTTCACCTGTGCTCCCATGGCTGACACAGTCCTTTCTCAGATGATCAATCAGTGGTTCAGGCCATGACTCAACAGTTCCTGTACAGTATTTAAAACAAAAATGTATTTAAAATTGGTTAGTTAGCAGGCAAAATAGAAATTTCTCAATTTAGACCTTGTCTTTGCTCTATGCAAGTAGGCAGCAGTAACCATCAAACCGTACTGAGCAGTAGTGAGTGAAAAGCACACTGCTTTAGACTGCACAGAGAAACTTTTGCATTCACTGTTCAGAGTTTTTTCAAGTAAAAGAAATCAGTATAACTGGCCAAAAGCTTTAGATTAAACAGAAGTAAATAAATGCACTGTGCATTTCCATGTGTGCATATATACAATATTACATGGTAGGAGGTATCCACGCATATTAATTGTTCAGCTGCAACTTCAATAAATATACAGAAGAAGCAGAGGCTGCGATACTTAGGCTTGATTTTGAAAGTTAATCCAGTAAACTGGATTGGTGGGTAGAGAAGACGCTTGCTCATTTCTAAGAAGTCTATTTGAGAACTGCGAAAAATAGTTAAGAGTTTTACATTAAAAAAATTAGTTGATGGCACATAATTTTCAGACACTAACATTTGACAAATAACAGGAAAATATTTTTAAATAATAATGAGAAACTTCAAAATGCAGACATTTTTCACAATGAAGTACATTTAATTAGTTCAAAAATAAGAGCAGATCTAAAAATATTCTAATATTAAGTGAAAATGTTAAAATCCCAAAACAAATAACTATTTTGTCAAAGCATCTCAAATTATTAAAATAAAATGTTTTAGGGCTTCCTCTTTGTGACTTATTCATAAAAATGATGTCTTTTCCTTTTGCAAAAGGATTTTTCCTCTTTTACAAAGCTCCTATGTCTTGCCATTCACTGGGATATTACTTCTACAGGGCAATGGAGAAGAACAACAAATCACCTCCAAAATGTATCAAATCCAAAACTCAGAATTCTGTTGGTGAGTGCCTTGGTGCCATATAGCCCTAGGAGCATGAAGGCCCCATTATCTGCATCTTTGCCTTCCCTTACCTCCCATTTTCCATGTCTGTTTATCTAAGAAATATAAACACCATGCAAAACATGTTAGCTAAACACTGTAACACTTTGTAAATGTTATCCAATAATACATGCACACACAATCTTAAAATAAGCAGGATGCTATGACTGCACCAAGTTAGCATACTCCAATTGGCACTAGCAGCTTCACAAGCAAGAATGACCTTCAGGAAGACTGACCAAGTCCCAGTGAAAAACATAAAACACATTCCAGAGCATGTCATCAGCTACAGATCTCATTGTAACACCTTTTCGTATGTGAAGTTGCTTCAACATTCTGTGTGAAACAATGTAATTTAGATATCTATTGATAAATAGATATTACAGAGTTTGGATGGAGCATTTTAATTGGAACACTTTCTTTTTTTTTTTTTTAAATCAGCCCTGTCAGAGACAAATTGGTAATAATGGCGATGTGTCACTGCATTACTTGTCTGCACATAAATTGAATATAAACTTAAACATTTTCAAAGTGATGTTGTTCCAAGCAGTAGGGATCTTCTTTTAGCTGCCCTCTGCCACCTGCTAGCCTCACTGATGACCATTTTGATATGTTTCAGAAGAAGCTGTGTCTACCCTGAGGCATAAGGGTGCTTTTGAACCATCAAGCCTTGCTGAAGTCTGTACATACATATTCAGACAAAAACATTGGTATATTAGTGATTGCTGTATTAAAAGCAGATGTTCTATGCATCATGTGACATACCTAAAACCTCCAGTTAACAGTGAGTAAAACATTGAACAACCGCTGACTTGATCTGATGCACCAATAGCACAATAAGTTTTGGATTCCTATTGGTGCCAGATATTCTTTTAAAACAACTAAGTTAAATTCACTGTAAATTCACGTGGCAGAGGCATGTTGATTATCATGCCCCTCTTGTCTGCTTCTGTTACCAATTTATAATCTGCTACTGATACCCTGATATGCTCCAGCTTTCATAAATATCCATAGACCTTCCTTTACACCACCTGTTAGGGTGTAATACTGCTGGATTCTTATGACTGTAACAGCTGTTTACTCATTTTTTAATCTTGTTATACTGGGTAAAGAGAGGAACTTGTAATCAGAATTATAGTCACTTACTTTTGAAAGAAAAAAAAGAGTGAGAAGCTGTATGCCAGCTTGACAAGAAACTCAAGATAGCTTGTGTTTTTTGTATTTCAAGTCTTTACCTCAGTTTAGCTATAACTACATAAGTGCCCCTTTCGTGACAATTTGAAATTTTGAAAAGAGTATTTAACATTTTTCACAAAATGTTTGTGTACCACCTCTTTGCTCTTCACATTTTCCTAAATTTATTTTCTCACTTCGTTTGTATTTTAGTCTTACTACCTCTGTACCTTAATCTTCTTAGATTTTAAATCCATATAAAGATTTTGTTATGTATTTCTTAAGAAATGTGACTTTTGATGCTATCTACTTGTTAGAACAAGAAGTACATTAAAAATATATTAAGTAATAAAGCATGAGGAGACAGAAAGCAGAGAAAAATTTAAAAAACAGTTACTGGAAACTATTTCCAGAAAAGCATGGTTGCCTGAAAATGGAAATGGTTGTTTTATAAAAGGAAGTTTTCATTTCCATCATCACCTTGAATTCTAACATTTGAGCCTGTTTCAAGTTTGTCATTTCTCAAGGACACTGTTTATACATATAGTATAAGTGGTAAATAGATTTTCTTCCTTTATCAAACCATCATAAATTCATAACATACAACTATCAGCTAAATTACAAATAGGGATTTCAGTCTTTGCTACTGCTTATGACACATTCCACACTGCCAATATTCCTCACAATAAATTGACTGATGCACTGCAACTCTTCACACACAAACCTCTTTGACAAAATGGAAATACATTTCATGAAACATTTGCAATTCACATGCATTTTTACAGACTTCCCACTGATGACTAACTGTGGAAGCAACAACAGTACACACCAAGAAGGCTGAAGGACAGTGAATGACAGCTTCACTTTGCCATGATTCAGCTTGCTCAACTTTGAAATTTGCATAAATTCTGAGCAGGCAGAGGCCTAAACATTAATGACATTAACTATGCTGAAAACTGTTTCATCTTATACATCAGCTCCAAGCAGTCAAACTAGCTTTACGTTTTGTAAGTATTGAAAATTTAAGCATAAGCCAAAGATCTTAATTAGCCCATATAACAAGGAAGCATCTCCAGAGATAAGCGACAGCTGCTCCTTAGCCAGAACTTTCTTCAATTTTTCTTTCTCAATGGCAAGAGATGAAGCATTTCTTAGACACTGAACAAGCATTTTCCTTGAGTTAAAACAGTACTCACATTTATGACTGCTACCAATATTGAACCCACTACTGAACTAACCTATTAAGTACAAGTTCTTAAAAAATGGTTACATATGTAGACCTTGTACCATATCTACATACGACGATAATACAGAAGATAAAAATTAAAAGATATATGAAAAATGAATATATATTGTTTTAGCTTTTATTTCTCTTACCAAAACAGGTCTTTTTCTTGTTTGTTTATTTTGTCACTAAACATGCTATCGTGTATTAAACATAACATCTAAAGCTGCAAGAGCTTTTATTTCTCTTTTTTGGCAAAATCCCAGATCATGCCCTCTAAGTGAAAGAAGCCTTTCACTGTTGTAGTTTTTGCATCCATTCCTATCCATCTCACTGGCCTGCTTCCTTCTCTGAAAAAATATAGCCTCTGAATCCAGGCAAAAAGCATTTGCTTTTAATGCAGCACTGAAGCTAAACAGGCAGCAATGTCAGTAGGTATGAGCAATGCCCTTTTTCATCAAGATGGAATGTAGCAGAAAACTTGAGCCAACATAAAAATCAGACATGAAATATATTACAGAATGCCACATAAGTTTTGTTATGTTAAGGTTTTTGATTTTATGTACTGCTTACTCATTATTTCTGGTATGTTTTTAAGTACATCAGACTAACTCAATCAAGAATGGTTCCAGCTTATTGAAAAGACAACCATAAAAATATTAAGAAATAAATTGGGATAACTATGTGTAGTATCTCCAAGATTCATTAGGATGATGAGACGTTGAAAATATAAAGACAATCCTTTAAAGTGAAATACCTAGCACTAGTCCATATCTCTGCAGTTTGAAGAAGATTTTAATTGTCAGTTACTGGCTACTAAAATATTTCCTTACAGTTACCTGCAGCTTGCAAACATACACCACAGGCAAGGACTGACAATCCTTATTTTCAACAGTACACTAAATCCAGCCATAATCTGAATATCATTACCACAAATAGGTCTAATGGATGGGGAGATCTTGTGAGAGGAAAATCTGAATAGACAAACTTCCAAGTGCTTTCAAGAAGATTTAATTAATTTGAATCTAGCTGATCTGATCTGATCTTTACCTTCAAAGGGCCCTTGGAGTAATCACCCCTGGCATGTAGATCTACCCCATATTTTTAAGTGCTTTTTTTAGGACTGAAGATGTTAGATGATGTAGGACGGCAGTCAGACTATGCTGATAGAAGTGTTTTCATCAGCTTGAGTAACATAGCTCTAAATCATGTGGACCAATTTTGACAGTAGTTATGCTAAGTTATGCTAACTGGAATCATAGAATTATAGAACCCTTAGAGTTGGAAGGGACTTTTAAAGGTCATCTAGACCAACTCCCCTGCAATGAACAGGCACATCCACAGCTCAGTCAGCTTGCTCAGAGCCCCATCCAGCCTGGCCTTGAAGGTCTGCAAGGATGGGGCTTCCACCATATTTCTGGGCAACTGGTGTCAGCACCTCACCACCTCCTAACCTATTCTACAATAAACTGGAAATAAAATATACCAGAGTATGATAGCTGTTTCCACTTCTGTTCATTATTCAAGGGGAAGTTAAAATAGGTTAAAATAATAAAATAGGAACTTCAGACAGTAACAGTGCTTTTCCTCCTATACTGTACTAATGTTTATATAGACACACCGAAAACTGTAAATCCTAGACATGTAAAAAATATTTCCTCCTAACGATCAATTAATTGTGATTTTTGTTGCATTTTTTAAAGACAGAAAAGTTGTCATGCAAAAAAAAAACAAAAAAACAAAAACAAACAAAAAAAAAAACAACAGTTATTTCCAAACAAAATAGCCATCCAACAATGACACTTACTGAAGCTTCCATCTTAAATGAGTTGCTTAGTTGTTTCATTGACAGTGGTTTTAAGTAAGATAGCCATTATGCATTGGTGTCAAACAGCACATAAACATTATATATATAAATAGACATAATTTATCACAATGAACAGCTTTGGTCTTTACAACTGTGGGTGCTGCTTCAAGTTCTTTCCAGCATTTCCCAGATTTCATTCAGTTATCAAAACTTCTATCAAAACTTTATCATTTTCAACAGATGTTGAAATGTGAAGGATCAAAGGGAATGTGACCAGATCTTAAACTCTTACACAGATAACACTTACGTTATAGCACAAACCGTGCGTTTACAGGTTTGCTGGACACTACATATCTGGGACATATAGTGGTAATTAGGCACTGTGGCCCAAATCTTTGGAGATTTTAAGAATCTGCTAATTAGCACAAGGATTGCTAACAACATCTGTTAACAACAGTAGGCACTAAAATCTCCACACATCCTTGAAACAAGTGGATGAAAAACTAGTCCTGTAATTTATTACTTGTAGTTTGCTACAGGTATGTAGTTGAGTACCTATTCCTCATCTTTGTACTTTTGCTTATTATTTTATGTATGATTTATGTATTATTCTATTTTTAACCCTTCAACCAAATATTCCATCATTCAGATAAATCACATTCATTGAAAAAGAAAAGGAAAGAAAATGAAACAAATAATGAAGTCAAGAGGCAGACACTCATCAACTCTATTGTATTTATCTGCATACAAGTTCTCAGTTACTTAATTACTCAGAGCTATACACTGTAACTTAGGGAGACTTATAGCTACAGGTGATACTTGCAGAAGCACTTCAACATATAAGGAAGGAACATCTTACTCAACTGCCAGATCTCAGCAAACATGGGAATTAATGACTGCTATAAACTCTTGACATGTTATGCAAAGCCCTTTCCATGTTTGAATTTATCCTTTGGAAAAAGCAGTTCTACCTATCATTTTGCTAGGAGGAAATGCATTGATTACGAAATAGAGTTACTTGCATGATCATGTGCAGCTTTATTTTCATTTCCCTGGTATCTCTACTTGTTTGATTTATTCATAAAGTTTCAAAGGAGATAAATTACCTTTAAGCATTTGTTAAAATTCTATTCACATAGGAATTTCAGTGAAAATGTCATGCAATAAGATCAGTCCACTTTTAAAAGTCTAATTAAAGCCATCAGAATGAAATGACCTGGGGGTAGGAAGAGTAGTTAATGGAAGTTTCTTGTCAGAAATTATGAAATGTGCTTTATGGGATTAAACGTATTCATTGACATCATCATGTAATGACAACATTCATTATTTGCCAGTTCAGACTATTAGAAAGAGAAATACTTTTCCATTTATTTTAGTTATGACAGTGTTACACCTATGGTGACACAGGAACAGAAGCATTTCTAAATTAAAAGAGACCAGCTTTACGTCTCCCTAAAAAAAAGTAGGTTAGCTTTCTCTTTGCTCAACTCCAGCCTTCCTAGGAAATCTCTCAGACTTCCTTATTACTCCATTACAAAAAGCTGGATGAAGAGCCTTTCTTATACACTGCATGACTTGGCTGTGGGTTGCAAGCTGGGAGACACAGTCCTGGATGCTTCCCATCTTAATATTGTTGCTCTCATCATCATTTTCATCATTTGACTTCAGGACCATTTAGTTGTTCCCATAGCAGCAGGACTGCACACAGAAGTGGATGTGATAGTGAGCCTCTCAGAAAATAGCTGGGTGAAATGGAGCAGGAGGACTCATAAAGGACCTCATGGGGCTTCCAGCTGCTCCTTCTATAAGGACTGAGACATACAGATGCTGCAGAGTAAGCATGCATGCGTGTTATGGCACAGCAAAGCAGCACATTGCACTGCGTGCTTTATGAGCCTTGAGGTTGTCAGGACAATTTTTAACAATTCTAATCTCAAAGATAAAGCAGAAACAGAAATTTTGCAAAAGGAAAACACTACAACAATAAAAATTCAAGTACATAAAAAATAATCTGAGTCTCATAAGGAAATTTCATGTTTAATTTTATGTGTGATGTGGAGACTAAGTTTATTGCGGGGTATCTATTAATCTTTCTATGAAATGTGTTAATTTTTTTTTGCAATGCCCTGTGGACAGTGATAAATCACTGCAATTAAGATTAGGCTAAATGAATCTTGCGACTTTATTTTATGTCTGTCCTATCTCTCCACTTTTAGATGATCAGCTTTTAAATTTGGGGTGATGGCAGTGAATAGGTAATGTCACAACTCAGACAAAAAAAAAAAAAAAAAAAAAGAGTATAATTACATTTTGCCTTTAATGTCATTTGCAACATATGAGTTTGCTGTTTGTGATTCCTGTTGCCTGCTCTTCAAAAAACCAGCCTTCCTTACTGTGCAATCAATTTCAAAGGCTAACTGCAGCCATGCCAAAGACTCCAGAAATTCCAGAACACTGATCTCCAGCAAACACCAGCATCCAAGGAATACTAACAGTCAGTTAATCGGGGGAGCTGATTCACCATGACGGCCACAGTATGGCCACATCAACTTCTGGAGAGGTTTGTCATCTCTCCCAGGGATTAGCTTCATGCAGATGTCCCCTTCTACATTTCAAACCAACAGTGAGGCTGTGTAGCCAGTGTTAATGCTTCATTTAACAGCTGATAAAAAGGTATTGCAGAAAAGTTACCTGCTCAAAGACCTGAAAATAAAACTTTTAATTGGCAACTTATATATTGAGAAGCGTGTTTTAGATGCTGCCATTTTCAAGCCTACATGTTACCTTTTTTTTTTTTCTTTGAAGTCCCATTTCCTTTTTGTTTACAGAATATTGGAAAAGCTACAATGAAGGCAGGCCTCATTTTGTTTTGCCTATTGTTACAACACAAGCAAATCTCCCCAGATCTGCAAAAGTTATCATTGACAGGTCAAATTCTGACAAAGCTCTCAAGACAGCTTTCTTCACCTAAGGATAAGAACAAAAAATAGCCTTTGCTTATTTCCTCATTTTGCACTTATTTTTCTCTGTTCATAAATATTTGTATTCCATCTTAATAATTCCAAGCAGTAGCTACATATCAGCAGAGAATATATACCATTGGGAACTACAAGCAAATTTTTACAAGCAACAATACAGCTGAAAAATAGTCCAAGAATAATATATTACATATCCAGAAGCCACTATTTGTGTTACATTTTCTTTGCATAAACAAGCTTTTCTTCAGGTGTTTGTTTGTTATACCATGTTTGTTGATATACCACACTCCTAAGTTAGAAACAACTTTAAAACCAAAATTGTATTAAACCTAAAAAGATGAGAAAAAGAAAACTTCAAAAAACAAGCAAACAGGCCTTTTTCAGGATCTCGTACCACCAATTAATTCCTATCTTGATGATTACAAATAAAACACTCTCTCCACAACTGTCCTCGATGAATTCTTTAGTGAACTTTCAATATCTATAAGATCAAAATCTTGAGCATATATTGCTGATATTCTAATGTGAATGTTACTCTTATGTCTACAGAGCAACAGTACAACAATACCAACAATTCCAAACAAGTTTTATGATAACTGATAAAAAAAAGTCCTGAAAAAGCAAGCCTGACCATAAAGTGCCACGAAAAAGTGGTTGATAGTGGTTTTGTTGTTGTTGCTCTTTTTGCTGTCGTTGTTGCTGTTGTTCTTAATATTTTGAACTATTTCAGATTATTTTCAGCTTTTTTCAGCCGATAAATGATTTTTAAAAGGGAGTATGGCTAAATTTAGGCACACACCAAAAAAACCAAATAAAATTAAGGTTAGTAATGCACATTTGGTGTCAGCAGGCAGCCCAGAACCAAGTGCTACAGACAGGCAAACTTGATAAGTGGGTGTATATACATTAGGTCTTTTGAGAAAAAAAATGCAATAAATGAGCATTAATATGCTAAATAATACACAACGTGGCATATGGCTTAGTGACTGTTGTGTCTTACAAATGCGAGTTTTTATGTATATATCCATATTTACTGCTATTTTAGCTTTGCTAATATAGGCAAAAGTATCTTGACAGCTTATTAGAAGTGGGTTAAGTGCTTTTGCCTCCATAAATGTCATGATTTGATATTTAATAAATGCCAAGAATTCTCACCAGATGTCAAGTGTACTACTGGCTGACTTTCCATCAGCTCTTTAACACATAACCCTTGCCCCATGGTAACTCTATGCTTATCTAACCAACCTCATCCTTTTTTTTTTTTTTTTTTTATAAAAAATGGTTTTAAAATGTCAGATGTGAGTGACATGTCTAGACCACTGTTGTACTAAACAATAGGTTATTACTTTACTGTAAAATAGTCTACTGATTGAGAAAGCTTAAATTAAGAATAAATCAACCAGCTAATTAAAAACAAATTAAACTGAGATGGAGTTTCTATAAAATATTAGCAGTTAACTTATCAGAGATATGCAACTTTAACTAAAATTTCTGCACCAAACACTGACCATGTTGACACATACAATCTAAAGAATTAAATTTTGCCCATTAGTAGTCTCAATGTTGGAACAAAAAGATAAAAGGAGATTTCAGGTATGCACTTGTTTTAGCTACAAGCAACTTCATAAATAATTTCTATTCTCTCTCATTGTTCTCACACTTCCATTTGATTTTTCTCTGACAGGTTCTGTTCTATAAAAGGAAAGCTGCACTGTGAAGCATGACATCCCATACTTGTCTTACATACAGATTAAAAAAACAGAGTGTCAGTACACTCTGTTGTTAATTTTATGGGGTTAATTTTATGGAATACCCTATTTTACTGAGTAGAATTTGATTTTCATGTCATTAACTGAACTTTTATCTGGTCTAGCAGAATACTAAATTATCAGAGATAGGCCAGATTGCTAAGAAAAAGATGATAGTACTTACAATTTCGAAGAGTATCTTTCTAAGCCATTGGTTTGTACCAGCAATAGCCTGCAAAATGGGTACTTTGGCTTGCAGCTATCTGTGCCCCATATCAGACATGAAGATTAAGAGCTGATCAATTCATTTGGCTATGCCATATATTACAAACATTTTTAAGAGTTTAAGGAAGTTTATTTTTTCAAAAAGGTTTTTTCAAAACCTTTTTCTTTTTTTCAATTACATGATAGTATGAAAAAGCAAATCTAGTAAGTAGTAGATATTATTTTAGTATGTCTTTGGTTTTGACTTGGTTTACTCTTTCAGGAAACTAAAATATAAAACGTAAGAAATTAGAAAGTGATTGATTAATTAGTCTGTTTTATTTATTACTGAGAGAGAGCTATTTTCATTTGCATCTTAGCTAGGAGAAGGCATGTAATTGATACAGTACTCCAAGGAAATCTTAGCTCATTCAAGGCAATTACATTTATATTTGTTTAAATTATGGAAGCATTGAAAATTATTCTTTATTTGCCAGTTTCGTAAAATAACATGCAACAGATGCTCAAAACTGGTTGTTCAGTTTATTTGAAATAAATTAGTGTGCTTTTATTTCATGTATTTACAAGAATGCACACCCACAGAAAGCATAATCTATGCATGTTTCCTCATACATTTCTCAAGTTGCCTAGGTGACATCTGGGCTCTCAGGATGGTTTGTTTTTTTTTCTTTTAATTGCTATTTTTGTTACAGTAGGGAGATTTATGATGTCCAATCTTGGGATTAACTGGATTTTTTTAATATCTTCTCTGAAGGCTTTCTGACTGTCTGTGCTCTTGTACTGTTGGTTTGGTAGCACAACTTCCATTTTGACCACTTATGGGCCAAATATTGGAGATACAATCACTTAAAGACAGATAGGAATTTCCACATTTAGTCACTTTACCAGCAATTGTGATTTATATTCATGTACCTTATACTGAGACAACTCTTCCTTCCTTGGCTATGGTTCTTTAGTCTAAGGGAAAATTGTAATCATGTTAAGCTCTTACATGTCTTCTGCGTAGCCTGGCCATGTCTGCTCATTTATATTTACTAACTAATTTATTTATAGAAATTATGATATTGTTTGCATGGCATTCCGTCCTAGAATACTAACTGCTTCCCATATTTTAGTTACTTATGTTTTTGAGTGTCTAGTTTAAAATACCTGAGAAAAAGGGATTTTTGTTTGCTTGCTTCTTCATCGTTTACAGGAAGATGCTCTGTGTTAAGCTGAGGCAACAATATGAGATCATTCAGACTCCAGGTTGATTCTTTTTGCCACAGAGGCAGGAAATAAGCCAGGACAGAAAAAAGGCCTGGAAAGACTTCTGTTAAGGTCTGTGGACTTTGATTAACCTAATGCCAGAGAGTCATAATTTAGTATAACCTAAGTGCAAAAAGAAGAGCATCTAATATATGTCATACTATAATCCTTCTTCATTATTAATGAGAGTTATATTAACCTCTCCCATTAGCGGGATTAAATCAAACAACCTACACACCTATACTACTTCAGGTTGTAATAACTTTTATCCTATTCCCACTTCAGATAGGCCTTTCTCATTAAGTTTTAAATTCTGTGTTATTCTATTCGTGATATTAATATTTATATAGATGACTCACATTTTTGATACATTCCTAAACTATACATTCAATGAATAACACATCCGGAAACATTATTTTATGCTACTCCAAAATGTGAGCAACCAAATGAAAAATCATTTCAAATGAATATGTTTTTCTTTACTTTTATTAAAGAATCAGCAAATCGCTTTCCTTCTCTGCTGTAGTAGATCCTTGAAATGAATAAGTAGAGGCCATAGGAGCAAAGGAATTTTGTTCCACAATTAAAAAATCTATGTGAGAATATTGTTTTTGCCAAGAGATTCCCATCACACATAATAAAGGACTCTTCTGCAACTGTATCTACAGTGACTCCTTGCATATGGTATATAAAAACAGTAGAGCTGACTTCAGAGGAAATCCTTTCTCAGTTTTCCTGGGTTTGGGTGAGTAGGAAAAGATGCCACTCTACAACTTAATTACAAGGAAAGATATATGAGATGGATGACTTTGTTCTGATTTATGCTGATTTTAATTACCTGAGTTGACAAAATTTGAGCTTATGCTGAATAATAGCAGAAGTTGCTTGTAAAAAAACTGCATGCAACTCTTGCATTTCTGCCCATGGAGTTCAGTACCTAACTTCTATACAGACATCACATCTGTGTACATCATAGCAATTTACTCTCTCTCAGCTTTACATAGGGTCTGTAACTAATGCTGTCCAGTCTGTATTCTGCTTCACAAAGCATATGCAGACACTAAATCTCCTACACTGGAGGTACAAGGAGAGAAATCCTCTCTGCTCTGGAGCAGTTCGAACTGAGAGGAATGAGGAGATTCCACATATTTTTTCCGTGCACAGAGGCCTTACTGATATTTCCTGTAGAGATTAGTGTGAATCATGATCTCCTTTTCTTCCTCCCCTTAGGTCAAATGATTGTCTTTATGCAAGCTCAAAAAGAATGTCACCTTCTGTGGGAGACAGATACCTCAGCATCAGCTGAAGTAGTTTATCACGTATTGGCATGGCAATGAGAATGGAGACAACAGTGCTGGGACAATGCAGAAGAGATATGCCCCATGCCACCAGCTGTCACGAGGCAAACTCCAGAGATACCTTTCATGCTATGATGATACATGCTGACAATGAATGAATGATAAGAATACAAGCTGTCAAGAGGGAGGCAAGTAGACAGGGTTCTCATTAAATAAACGGTGATACTGATAGCAGCCTGCAGTGAGTCATCGTGTAGATAAATGACCAGATATGGGGGGTGACAGATGGTGAATGATGCTCATATAATTGAAAAATACATTTGAAGCTTGCTGAGAATGTTTCAGCAGCAATTTAATGGTTTCATTCAGTTTTGAGGAACAATGAATTAGTTTGGTTTTTTTTTTTCATAAATTTCATATTTGCTTTTACATTTTTTTCACATGAATATTATAGATGCCACTGTGTTAAATTCAGTTGCTCTTTCTTTCTAAAATAATTTTCTCAGCATGTGAAAGGAATCATCAAATTTTTAGGAAATTTAGTCAGTACATTCCGTCAAAGTATAAATCTTTGTAGGGATCATAATTCTAAATGTATCTAAAATAAATTTAAACAAATTTAAATTAATGCCGCTATTCTCAAAAGACTGTCTGTTTCCCCAAAACATTCTGTCAACCATTTAAAAAATAAAGCCAGCAAAGCCAGAGCATTTACTAATCAACAAGAGAGATTATACTATCCATTTTGCTCGGGGTAGTTGAACAAATCAATATCACTTTATCAAAGATGCTTAGATTTAACTGCTTCCTAGATTAAATGTATTATAAATATTAAAATGCTTGCTTAAATAAACTCTTAAAATTATACTTCAGTTTTTCCCTACAAATTATTTATGCAGTTACAGTATGCAAGGAAAATGCATATTATTGAACCAGAAGGGATTTCACATGAACAAAGATAATTACGGAAAATTTGAGGATTCGAGGACTGATTGTGGACTTTTTTCTTGTTTTTTGTTTTTTGTTTTTTTAAAGAAACAATGCATTTCAAATATACAAGTGGAGATAAGAAAGTGAACTGATCACTCAGCCTGTAATGGAGGCTTTGTACAAGGGTAACACAGCAGTGCAGAACAACTTATTAAGAGGTATTTTTTTTTACTTGGGTGGTTCAGATTTTTTGGCAACAATTATGGCTCATTTATTCCTTAATCCTCAGTCTATGTAGACCTGGTCTGTCTGGCAAGAGTCTTACTAGTCTATACATGAATTTTAGAACTACTGTGTTTATTCCCTCTTTGATTCAGCAGGAAAAATTTCCCTGAAATGGATGAGCACTCTTCCCAATTCATCCATCTACATAGTTGTTTTTTAAAATTAATATGCTGAAATCCTATGAGTGGTTTTTGTAAGTCTGGTTTAGAAAATATCTGACTTTAACATGTAAGCTAGATAATTTTCATACATTATTTTTAATGTTGCCTGTATCAATGCATCTTTATTTAACAAGAAATGGATTTTGCTATCTCTGGGACTTACTTGCTGTTATAGTTTAACCTGGCAGCAGCTCAACACTACATAAATGTTCCCTCTCTCCTCTCCTAAGTGGGACGCAGAAGAGAACTGGAAATAAAATAGGTTGTGGATTGAGATAAAAACTATTTTCTAAGACAGAAAAAGAAAATGGAGATAAAACCAACTGACACTCTGCTACCAATGCAAGATCTCCACACACTAACCAGCACCCAGCCAATCCCTGAGCAGTATTTAGGCTGCCTTGCCAACACAACACAGTTTCCCCACACAGATCTTTCACATGTGACACAGTATGGAACAACCCCCTGCCTAATTCAGAGCAACTGTCTTGGCTCTATCTTCCACAGCACTGCCCCATCATAATGGTAGGGCTTTTTTCCACCCAGCAAGTGATCCTGACCCAGATGGGTTTCTATCGCTCAGCAAGAACCAAAACAGTGGTGTGTTATTAATGCTGTCTTAGCTGAAACCAGGACACTCACCATAATGCTGTCTTGTGGATTTCCAGATAACACCACATAAACTTTAAAGGTCAGGCTTCACTAAGGATGGAATGACTGCAGTATAAGAAACACCACTCTAAATTATAGGTTTCCAAAACCACTAAGTTGATAGCATAGTCAAATGAAGGTCAAGCCTTTCTTCCCTGTGACAAAAGGAGAAGAAAGAATAGTAAAGAACAAACATGCAAAAAACCCCACAACACTACCATACACACAAACACAGTTTAAGCAGTGTAATAAAGTATGAGAGCAGTACAAAAGTATATTTTAAAATCGCTTGTGAATTTATAACGTTGTTTTGATCAGACAGAGTGGAGTACAGTGGTAAAAGAAAAGCAGGGATAGAAACTGAAATACAAAAAGTTTTGTATAGCATGGATATCTAAAGAGTGTGTCTGATTTATAAACAGAATTTATAAATAGATTTCATTGAATTATGTAGTAGGAAACCAAGTACAAAATGATTGATGACATAATGTGTGAGCAGGTATATCGTAAAATACTAAATGTAAATGTGTAATCCTTTGGAGATCATTCACATTTTTCTGTCTATTCATATGAATAGCAGTGTGTAATTAAATGCACGGGGATACAGCCTTACTAAAGGGAGAATCCCATTCCTCTTCAGATAAGCAACTGAACTGAAGAAGGTACTTGAAGAGGAGTTACTGAGATTTTAGATGTTTGTTTATACGCCTCAGCCACATCATGCTGAGCACTTCTGTGTAATGGGATGATAACCATTATGGTAACAAAAAAGAAGCAATTAAAGAATAGCAAATGTGGAAGAGGACAATGCAATATCTACAGATTTCTGGTGAGCAATGATTTATGGTTGACAATTCGTGAACATAAAGTTATTAATGATTTTTAGTATGCCAATATCTGTCCAAATTGTCATAAATTCACAAACTGTACTGAATTGTTGGGTTTTTTTTGAAAGTAGGAAAAGATGGACAGTGATCTGAAGAGTCTGTGGATTATTTTCTACTACTCTATGTGCTGTACTTAGGAAGAACAGCAAACAGAAAAGCAGAGCAGTACAATGATTTAATAAATGTACCTGGCTGATGGACAGATAAAAAAATGGATATAAATGTAGACTAATGAATTTGGATTGAAAAAAGAAGAGACAGTGTATTGCTGCTAAGTGGAAAAAAATAACAAACAAATGAACAACATGACCTAAAAAGAGATTTGGGAGTGATTACAGACAAATTCTTGAACTTTGTAGCCCATTATGTGGCTAAATTGAGAAATACAAATAAGATGCTCGGATAAAGCTAAAAGCACACAATATAAATCAAAGAATAAACCTAATTTAGCTAATGAAACCTCATTCACATCACATATTAGTTAAACCTCAGAGACAGGATCCCAAATCAACTCCTAAGTGGGATGATCCTTAAAGATGGATGACAAAAATTTGATCTAAATACAGACTCAGAAACTCACAGACAGGAGATTTAATTTTAAGAAGGACAAACGTGGCAACTTTCATTCAAATAAACTCAGATGCCTACTTCATTAATCGGTAAAAACAAAGCACAGAAAAAACTACATTTACAGTATTTCCAGATAGAGATCCAGATTTTATGGTGAAGCAGTTCAGTGCAAATTTGGAGGAATCGACATGCCTATATGAACTCACAGCAGATATCCAGAGGTGACTTGGGCAAAGAAAACAGAAAACAATACTGATATTACTGTTATCACACCATGCTGCTTTGCTTTTTTTGCATATGACCTCAAACTGGTCTTAAACATAACTGGCCATCAGTGTTCTATACTGGTGGTTTTATTTATGTATTTATGTGTATGCATATGTGTGTGCATGTGTGCATACACTGCACATATTATATGTTGTAAAAATTACATGTGTATTCTGAACTGTATTAAAAACTGGTGAGTTTAAGGTAATGGTTTTGCTGAAAGCTGCTCCTTTTCCAATGCATATATTCACCAAATGTTGTCAGCTAACAATTTGCAAAAGAGAACTGTGAGCTGTAGTCTTAGTACTTTTCACATGTAACTGGCTTTTATTATATTTTTATTTTAAGGTTTTAGCGTTTTAACATTTCCTTAACAAAGTTAATAATGAGAGAGAAAAATACTAAGGTATACTAGTGAATGTTGTTTATTTTATATATCAGTTAATAAGGTCTTCATGTTACAAACCTGTCTGAATTTTCCTAAAATATTAGTAGATAACAGTAACCTAAGTCTCACAAAACTAAATTTATCCAAGATCTGTCTGAAGAGGGGATTTCTCGGTTAAGCCAAATCCTGCTCTCTGAGTTGTGCTTTCCCAAAGCAACGCAGTCCAAAATGCCCAATTCCAACAGATATCTTCTCCGCTCTGCAGGATTCCCTTCAAAGACAATGGTGTACATTTGTTGAGCTGCCTGCAGTTCTCACTTCTGAAATCTACTTGCTCCTACCACCAATTATCTCTTTTGCTCTCTTTGGGTCTCTTATCAGAAGAGAAAATCACCTTGCCATTAGGCCAGGCATGTGAAATTATTTGACTGGGGAAGATCTGCAGCTTTTTCAACCAAATACTTCTGAGCTTACAGAACTTCTTTGTTGTTTAATATAATTATTTGATCAAAATTATGATTTATTCTCTGAGATAACTCATTTTCCTAGAGTGGTCAGATCCCATATCTATCACTTTATATAGTTGTGATAGAAACGTTAATTTCTTAGACAGGAAAAAGATATTTGCCTTCCAAGTTGCAAATCCTCATACAGCAGCTGAAGACTTTCAGCGTGCTGTGGCACCATTTAAGGATAAAACTAGAGGTGGGTAAGGAAAGTAAATGCCATTCAGAAGGCTATTAATATATGTAAGTATGGACCAGTGCAATGCCCAGAGCAAAATTACCATGTTAAAGACAAAGATATTTTTTTGAAAATTGTGTAATCATAAATGTTTAACAAATTGATAAAATCCCTTTTACATCTGCATTGAGTCACTGTGAAAGTTATATCTTTATGCATATCATAAATTACCGGGTAATATCCTCTAACATAAAATCAGCTTCAGTACCCATCCATCTATAAATGTCACAGCATATTAATCATTGAGACTGCAAACAGCTATCTTATCCCTGATGGGACATCTGGCACAACAGACAGTCAAGCATACTTACATTCAGTCACTGAGGCCTCAGCAAATTACATTTGAAGCCCTAGATTTTGAAAGTACTTCTCTTTAAATGCAGCCCTCTTTGGTAATGATTATACGATAAAACATAATAAAGGAGTTTTTAGAGTTCCAGTATGGATGTGAAGTACACTATGTGGAAATATTAAAAGTATTCATCTCTAAATGTCACTAAACTACAAAGCTTGATGACTGCACAAACTCGCCCAAAGAGCAATGTAGGGAGCAATACAAAATCCTCATTTTGGACTTACTTTGACAGGCAGCTGGGGACTACAAAAACACATTGCAGCCATTGTCTGACTCTCACAATGTTATAAACAGGGAGCTCTGTGTACAGTAACACAATGTAAAATAGTGCATTTGTTCAAACAGTGATGGGAACATAATGGTAAGCTGCTCCTCCAAAAACATACACATCTTTCTAAACCCACTGACATCTGGAGCAAAAATAAAGCTTTAGAAGGACTTTTGCAGAAACTGTAGATAACTATTCTGCATGCTGCAACCGCGATCAAGCAAAATTCTTTAAACACATACTTGCTCTCCACTTGAATAAACCACTGATTGACTTTTATTGACTTCACTTACATAATTGAAGAATCCATAAATGTGTTTTGCTGGATTGTTTATTAAATTCCTCTTCGTTGCCATAAACTTCTGTACATAACTGCCAATTCTTTTAATTGGATTAAAAACAGACAACTAATATAGCAAAGAAACAGCCTCAGAAATACTGCCATTAATGTCAGTGGAGAAATGAATTCTCCCTTCTTTTCATACAAACATCTCCTTGAGTAGTAATATTGCATGATCAAGCACTATTGAGATTTAATGCGAGTTTTGGTATTGATTTCAGGAGGGGAAGACTCATGGTGAGAAAAGAAAACAAAAAAGAGTAGACTGCTCTGTAGATTCTGGACCAAACTTTATACTGAAATCAATGAGGCTTTATGTGATATAAAGCCAAAACAGAATTCAGACTGTATAATTTTGAGTAATTAGAAGTACCCAGACTTGCGTGGTACCAGTCTCCTATTGATTTGTTCATTACCTTGCAATGCGTGTTTTAATGGCAATTTTATTTTCTGGCAAGCTTTTTTTTCTCTTTCTCAGCATCTGAATTGTTGCTTCTTGATTAGTCAACAGGAAAAATCAATACTCCATACATTGCACTTCCAAACTTTAATTCAATTACCATCTGTGAACTAATCAAACATTGATCTACCCATGTCAGTAAGTAGAAGGCAAATTTTTTATACTGTGATCTTTCCTTGTCAAGATTATATTTTAAATCATTCACTCTAAGTCTAAAACATTTACTGTAGTTGAAAGAAACCTCTGCTTTTCAACTTCAGTTTTGTTTAATTAGTAATGTATAAGACCTTTCATACCCTATTGTCTATTTTCTGCCATTCATGTACTGTGAATGCATAACTATTTCCTACCCAATACCTCAACTTGCTTTTTCCAGTGTGATTTTAATAGACTGAAACAACAAGGAACAATTCCTTTTTCCACCTTGTCAGAAGTTACTTTCTATTACCTTCCTTCCAATCCTACTGGCATAGGCTTCCTCTTCATTTATTAGCGACTCTGTCCATCCAACTAAGGTAAAGTCTAAGGAACATGAGAAGTTGCCTTGAAAGAGGCAAATATCATTAAACAAACTGTCCTGAATTTAACTGCACCATTCCTTCCTTTTCACCAAATATTAGCTCATGCCTCCCCTCTGAGCACGTAATCACTGAAGAATTTGGTATTTTACTAGAATTTTTTTATTATGTTGCAACCTCAGTTATTTGTATCAGCTTTATCTAGATGTTTTAAAAGTAGTCTTACAGAATCACTTAAGCTTTTTTCTAAAAGTTCTTCAGTTATCCCTTAAAAAATAGCCCTATTTTTTTTTCATTTACTCATTATCAATCTTGGACAATGTTTACATTTTATTTGACTTGAATAATAAGTGCTTATTTTTTCTTTTGTTTCAAGAAATAGAAAAGATTGGATTTTTCTACAAAGCCTCTAAACATACCATAAGTGTTAGCAGTATCTGGAAAGAATGCTCTGGATTTACTGTGTTTGAAAGGAGTTTCTTTAAGCTCTGTGAGATAATTACTTACTCCAGCTGATAGTAACATGGTGGGATTGATCCCATTACTAAAGCGATGCAATGGATAGTTGTAAGATCTTCAGGAGGGATAGGAAAGGAAGGAGGGATGTTGGTGTGGTTCTCTATGGTAGCGTTTTGATGTGTTGGAAAGGATAGGGTTAATCCTATGGTTAAAGATCAGGGAAGGGTCAACAAAGCTGACATCCCGGTGGGGTTCTGTTGTACATTGCCTAACCAGGATGAAGAGACAGACAAGGTGTTCTATGAGCAGCTGGCAGATGTGCAATAGCCAGTCCTTGTTCTCACAGGGAACTTCAGCTGCCCTCATATGTAACAGAAATACGATTCTACAGAGAAGAAATAGTCTAGGTTTCTAAATTATGCGGAGGATAACTTCCTGATGCAACTAGTAAGAGAGTCTACCAGGGGAAGTGCCCCACTGGACTTGCTGTTCACAAGCAGAGAAGGACTGGTGGGATTTGTGGAGGCTGGGAGCTCTCTTGGGCAGAAACATGAAATGGTAGAGTTCTTGATTCTTGGAAAAGTCAGAAGGGGGCACAGAAAACCTGCTACCTTAGAATTCTGGTGAGTGGACTGTGAATTCTTCAGGACATTGGTACAGAGGTTCCCTTGGTACAGAGTCTGTCCTGAGGGGTAAAAGGGTCCAGGAAAGCTGGACACTGTTCAAGAATGAAGTCTTAAAGGCACAGGAGCAGGCTGCCTTTGCGTGCTGCAAGAGTCAGAGGGGAAGAAGATCAGAGAAGATCAACAGGGAACTTTTTTGAGACTTCAGGAGAAAAAGACAATTTACCTCCTAGGAAAGAAGAAACAGACAACTTGGGGTGAAAACAAAGAATTTGCTAGGATACGCATTGAGAAAATTAGAAAGGCAAAAGCCAGGCTTAAACTCAATCTGGCCACTGTAGTAAGATTTATTTATTTATTTTTTTAATAAACATATTAAGAGTAAGAGGAGGGCTAAGAAGAAACTCCATGCTTTCCTGGATGCAGTAGGGAATATGACCACTGAGGATAAGGAAGAGGCTGAGGTTCTCAATGCCTTCTTTACACCAGTCTTTAAAAGTCAGACCAATTATCCATGGGGTACACTATCCCTTGACCTAGAAGTCTGGGATGGGGAGCAGAATAAAATCCTCCATGATTCAGGTGGAGACAGTTAGAAAACTCCTACTCCACCTGGACTGTCACAAGTCCATAGAGCCAGATGGGATCCACCTGAGGGTGCTGAGGGAATTAATGGAGGTAATTATCAAGCTGCCTTCTATCTATCAGCATTCCTGGTCAACTGGAGTGGTTCCAGAGGAACCTGGAGGATTGCCAGCACGACTCCCCTCTACAGGCCTGTCAGCCTGACCTCAGTGCCAGGGAAGGTTATGGGACAGATCATTTTGAGTGAAATCACATGGCATGTGTGGAACAAATGGGTGACCTTATTCACTCTAGATAGAACTCCCTGAAAGGAGGTCACGGTGAGATGGGGGTCAGTATCTTCTCCTGGGTAACTAGCAATAGAATGAGAAGGAATGGCCTCAAGTTGTACAACAAGTGGTTCAGGTTTGATAGTAGGAAAAATTTGTTCTCCAAGAAAGTAATCAGGCACTGGAACAGCTACCCAGGGAGATATTCAAATCACCATTCCTAGAGGTGCTTAAGAAATGTTTAGATGTTGTATTAAGAGATATGATTTAGTGGAGAAATAGTGGTGGTAGGTGAACCACTGGACTAGATGATCTTGGAGGTCTTTCCCAGCCTTAATGATTCTATGATAATATTTTTACACTAACAAGTTGTATCATCAAATTATCTGAATATATTTTTCATAAATCTTGTAATTATTCATATAGAAGTGTATTAAGAAATTATTACAAGAAGGTTATATGAAGATACACAACTTTTACAACACATCTTAAAACCCTCTTGTCATCTTAGCCATAAAGAAACACCAAGATTTATTGTACAGATAGGGAATATTAGTCAAATAAAAACGGTTTTACTGGGAAATATTATTCTACAAATCAGAAGTCTTTACTTGTGAAAGGAATAGAAACAAGTTCTTTTTGTGGTAGCATTCACAATTCTAATTAGGATTTCAATACCATTATGTTTGTCCTCTTTTCTCAATAGGGTATTCTTAGGTAGCTCTGCACTAAGAATATTTTAAAATGAAATATCAGCGACTTTTCTTCAGCTATAAGTATATCCAATATTCCATTTCTCCCAAACAGTCTAGTTTCTGAGAAAACACTCTATTGGAATGGTGCTTTGCATATTTATGACTTGCATTTCAAAGGAAAAAAAGTAATCAGTAATCAATACTTATTCTTCAACAGTACATAAAATAAATAGAGAATTAAAGTGGCATGTAAATTAAGGAAATCTGCATTTCAGAGTCTGCACAAGTTCTGGCATTTTATGACCTTGAATTGTATCTTCCCTTACATCATCTTAGCCATAGCTTGGGTCTCAAGAAGCCTAAGGCCTTCCCTAAATTAGCAAAGTATTGCAAGAAAATAAACAGATGAAACACAAAAATCTACAGTATTGTATCTAACTTCAAGGTAGCAAGTATATACAATTTTAAATATCTTGTAAATGCTACAAATGCAGAAAATATTGCAATGGTCTAATTTCACAATGAATATTATCTGTTTTGTTAAAAATTCATTTTCATGCTGAAGAGAGAGCTCTGTTCTCTGAAATTCTGAATAACTTCAAAAATAAAGATTCCGTTGACTTTCTTGATAGCCTTCAGCAGTATTTCACCACACTCATTGTGAAAAACATTTTTTTTTTATATCAAGTAGAAATTTTCTTTTGGCTATGTCTTGTGACTATAATCTCATCTATTTCATGTACCCTTCTGAAATCCTGATCCCAGTTCTTTCCAAGATCTTTTAGTGGAACAAAACAATTAGACATTCTCCTGGTCTACTTTTCTCCAAGCTGAAAAAAAAAAAAAAAAAAAAAAAAGCCAGTTGTCTAGAACTGCATTTAATATGCTAGGTACAACTGAAAGAAAATGAAAGAGGTGGATGAGATTTAGCCATTCCCCATCTCCGTTGCTGACTTGTTTTCAACATGTTATTCTACATTTTACAGTTTTATTCCAGAAACTTAGTTGAATGAAGCTTTGAGCAATCTGGTCTAAGGCATCTCTGCCCATGGCAGGACTTTGGAACTAGATGGTCTTTAAGGCTCCTTCCAACCCAAGCCATTCAACGATTCTATGACATAGGGACCAGAAATGTTGGTCCCTATGGTTGGTTCAAAGGTTATTACATGCTTAAAAATTGTTTTGACTGGGGCTGGACTTAAATACTGTTCTACATCTGTTCCTGAGCACAGGTCTCCAAGCACTGGCAAAGCAAGTTCAGTTAAATAACTTAACTGAAATTTGGTTCAAAGGAATGGATCATATTTACAGACAATGTACTAACATACACATATATTTTAGGTAGATGATATAATTCAATACTAGGATCCTACTCCCATGGCTATCGGATTAGCTGTGTCAAGTGAAGTTAAGCGGTGCTGCCATTAACCAGAACTGAATCCAACACTTGGAGCTTTGGAAAATTCCATTATATACAGGTGGTATAGAAAAAAGCCAGCAAGACCATTTCAACTACAAAATTTTTTTATATGTATATTGCTTTCATTATCATTTGTTTTACATTTCTGTGGAATCAACATTAAAGTTTCCCAAATCTACATTATGTAGTTCTTATCGTACTTTTTGGCTAACATCATCTTGTCCCAGTAAACTCACTTTGTAACAATATCCTCAGTTCTTAGGTTTTAAAATGACCTCTGTGCTTAGTTCATTCTTTCATAAAAGACATTTTGTGGGATAAATTCAACCTTCTTTTCATCCCAAGTACAAATAATGAGACTCTTTCTTTTGAAATTTCTCTAATAGCACAGCACACCCACCAGGCAGCTTAAAGAAATTACTACAAACATAACGGTAAATGTTTTTTTAACACATGTTTTGGACTCCAACACAGAACTATATTACATATTTTATTAGATCATTTACCACCTACTAGGTTATATTATTAGCTAATTCATAGAACATGATATGTGTTAGGTAGATTTCGCTACCACTTTAACTCTTAACTGTATCTGCTTTGCATTTTTGGGAATCCACAGAAGTCAGTTTTACTGTGGTTTTATAAAAAAAAAAAATAAGCATAAAATTAAAATATAGGCTCTACTTGTCCCTGTCAAAATACTTTTTATACAAGTAATTGATTTACTCATTATCTTTGTTCAACAGATCTGATTCGCATCCCATTATGGTTAATGAAAGCAAAGAACCCATGAGTGAAACATGAACTTCACTTTAGTCATTGTTAGCACTAACACTGACTCTGGAAAAGGGGATTTTAGTACGTATCAGTAAAAGTGGCAGAATCTAAATCAGACAAATTCCTTTAGACTTGAAATTTGGTGGGACACATAATATATAACTCCCAAGTTCTGCTGAACATTCTCATTCTAAAATGAAATTTAACCTAGATTTTAATAGTCTAGTACTGCCAAGCATTAATTGTATACATTACATGAATAAGGAGTGATTGTGATGCCAGGGATATCTTTCTCTGCTAAAATAGGTATTATGAAAGTCTGGACAATCAGATTTTTGCGTTGAACACCTGATTGCAACTCTATATGTTTCATTTTGAAAATTTGCAGGTCATGTATTTATATCAACTGAAAATGGTCTCACAAATGTAAATTATTGATTTTTTGGCAGGCTTGAAACCCCAAGCTGTGTGGTTCAGTTGACAATCTCAGTGGATGGGATGCCAGTCAGAGAAATCTAGACAGGCTGAGCAGCAGGCTCAGGAGAACCTCAAAAGGTTCAACAAAACTAAATGTGCAGCCTGGAGAAGAGAAGACTTCGAGATGACCTGATAGCAGTTTTTCAGTATCTGAAAAGGAGCTGTAAGAAGGAAGGGGACAGACTCCAGCAGTCTGTGGTGATAGGACAAGGAAAAATGGCCTCAGACTTCAAAAGGAGAGATTTAGGTTGTATCTTTTACAGTGAGAGTGGTGAGGCAACGGCACAGGTTGCTCAGAGAGGTGATGCATGCCCCATTCCTGGAGACATTCATAGTCAGGCTGGAGGGGACTCTGTACAATCTGATCGAGTTGCGGATGCCTCTGTTCAGTGCTGGGGGGGTTGACTAGATGACCTTTAAAAGTCCATTCCAACTGACACGATTCTGTGATTCTATTTTCAAATTCTTTTATCAAAATGGAAAGCACAGCTATGTGTTCTCTGCTGTTCAGAACCCTTTGTGTAGTCAGTGTATCAAAATGCATAGTTATGAGCCATTACTCAAGTCAGCACTGCACACACTGCCCTCCTCATACCCTGCTTTCTGTCGACACGGAATTAATAGCACACTGTTGGTGGTCTGCACTGCCAGCTGTACTGGGCTGCATGTGGGCTGGACATGCCTGTTAAAGCCTTATGTTCAGTTCAGGCTAATAACAGTAACCAAATCCTGTACACCACTTTTAATATATGGATATTTAGGGATTATCATTCCCAATAGCTGGTTCTGCCTTAATAAAGCCTGAGCTTGCACTATTAAAGAACATAACTTGAAGGGAATTTGTAGTTTATTCTTGCTGCTATTATCTTAGAGAAAGTAAGTTTTTAATAATACATAGCTTTTTAATAAAACATAGCTTTTCTCATAGTAGCTGGCAAATATGTTTATAATAAAAGTTCTGGACTCTGAAGGGCAGCACTGTGATCCATAAATACGTTCGACACTTCCATGGTACTAAAGAGACTTAAGAAATTCACTGGGGAGCTTAATGTTATCAAGAATGAGCAGCAAGGAAATGTGCTACAGCCACAGTAGAACTGGTCTGAGAATGGAAAATGAGGACCATTAGTTAGAGTAGGAACAAAAAATGAATGATGAAGAGGAAAGCTGTCATAGCAACCATCAAGCAGAAAAGATCTTCAGTTTTAAATTGAGAAACGATGATGCAGAGATGTGGTTTTATGCTTTTTGTTATCAGTATTCTACATCTTAACACTATATAGTGCACTGGGAGCTAGAGAGTTAATGCTGTAGCTCTGCGGGTTGTCCAATAGTTCTGGATACCTGTCACAGAAGAGATGAATGAACTACAGCTCCCAGAAGACTTCACTGTTTCATTTCTGTTTTCTGTTCAGAGGGAAAGATAAAACTGACTGGGACTCATGAGACTGCCCTTTTTTTTTTTTTCTACTCACCTCTGCAGTGTGCACTCCCTAGCCATTTCACCTACAGCATTAGAGTAAGACTTTCAGTTTGGATGCTCTCTCTTTCATTTATTAGATTGATTAGTTTCGATTCCAATTGTACTATATTATATTGTGTTATCTCACATTCTGCTATCATATTTATTAAATTGGTTTTCTCCCTTAGTTTGTTGCTGCTGTTTTCCTCCTCTGGGTCCACATCCCTATCTTTTCCCCCTCCCTCTTTCCCAGGGTGAGAGACCCTACAACCCCATTAGTCATGGAATTAGGCTGAACTGAGCTGTAATCATTGACATACAGCCATGCCCTAAGAGGGAGTCAGATTAAGGAATGACATGAGATCAAAGTATGAACATAAGTAAAGTCTAAAGTGAAAGCAACATGATGACAAACTAAGTTGTGACAGCATTCAAAAATAGCTAATAAGACAGAATTAATTAATTAAATAGAAAGGGAAAGTGAAGATGTGGAAGAACGAGAGTTTGGAACTGAAGCAGTGGCAATGTAACAATAAAAAAGAGAGACTACCTTTGAATGTATTAAGTGCTTTTGACTTTAGAATTAACAAAATTGGGAATCACATTTTAATCAGGTTTGGAAGTGAAGAAATGTCTGAAAAGACAATCAAATCTAATAGGAAATATTAGAATGGACTGAAAAGAACAGGAAACAGAGCACATCATCATTCCTCCTGTGATTTAGAAAAAGTCCTTTTATGGCCTGTGCGATTACAGTGCCATGGGGTAATATCCTGACTCACATCTTAAAATAAATGTAACTTCTATAATTACCCACCATCACAGCTATGTTGTACATTAGGATATTACAAACTGAGAATTACAGTGTGAGACATAACATTCTTATCTGCAGGCCAGAATCTTAACTCTTGCATTTCTCACTGAGGAGGATTTATCCGTAGCTACTGGAATATCACACCATTATGAAACCATCTTCACAGCATGTCAACTGAAATGCTGTTACATAGAAAAAGATTCATAAATAGAAGAAAAAGCCATACTAGTAAGTCTGTGAAAACATAATACCTGGCTTGCCAAGCTTCCCAGACTTTTATGTTTCTGCTTGCAGAAGAACCTTTGAACTTTGAGCAGATCTAAGTATTCCCTTGGTAAGAAGCAATGGTTCATGAGTTTTGATTTTTATTTTTACTTTTGTTGTTTCTTGTTTTTGTAGGCTTGCTTTCTTTCAGAGACACAGCATACTAATAATATTTATTATTTTATATGCATATAAAACTAAATATCCTTTCACTCCCACCTTCTTGCAAATTAGGCCTATGAGGTATCAGACTATTCAACATAAAAGCCACATCTGGTCTCTGATAATCACCTAAGTGAGAAATCCCAATGGACATCTGTACCATGCTTCTAGCAGTCTCCCAGCCTCACCAGCTCCTGGCCATGACTACTTTCTCACATGCTTGCCACCAGCTACAGCTGCAGAACTTCCTTTATGCTCAGCAGCTGTTCTCCTCCTAGAAGGGTCTACCTGAACTAATCATCCCTCTTTTGAAATAATGAGGCATAAAAACCAAAACAGAAGTAAATCCTGTTTATAATTCTGTCTCTCACTAGCACATCCATGCTGATTCCATCTGGAGGACTGAAACCAAGCCTAGAAACTTCAGATAAATTCCTGTGTGACAACAGAATCCTTTTCTCTTTCAAGTGTTAGTATTTTCACTCCTCTCATGAGTTTAACAAAGGGTTGGTAGAAAGTGGAGACCTCATGGAGGTGAATTTTTTCTTTTTAGTAACAGTCTGAAGCAACATTAAAAAAAACAGGCAAGCAGCATTCAAGTAGATAACAGCCCTAGAACACAACCACTGACATTCAAAGAGTGGACAGTTAAATCAATGGAATTATATCTGCTTCCTGAGCTGTGCTGCAATATGACTGAAAGCCTTCAGCTTCCCAGGGCACTGCTGCTAGCACAATTATTCTGCGCATCAGGATTTTGCTAAGTTATATTATGGAGAGAAACACACAAGACTTTTATCTGCAAGCCAGACTTTTAACATCTGTATTTCAAATTTTGCCCCATGAATCTGAAAGCTTGCCAGTTGTGTTGCTCCAACATTCTCAGTGGTGAGGTTCTGCAGCATCCAGCAGAAGCTGTGGCTATGAAGAAAACCAAATTCTCCAAGGTGGATATTCATTGGAAGAACTTCAGACTACACAATATGAGTTTAATTTCTTTAGTTAGCATAATTAAAGTTACATTAATTTGATGGTTACTCAAGTGGTTTTTGTTCATCTAACACTATTCTGCAGTTCTTTTTTTTTCTCATCAAAATGGATCAAGGGTTGGGATAAATGGTGTTAAAGCATATACTTTCAAGATTTCTCAAAAAAAAAAAAAACAACCCAAAACCAAAAACATTCTTCCATTTTTCCACTGTATTCCTGTTTGCTTTGTGGGGTGTGGTAGAGTATGCTAGCATGACCAATTATTCTGTCAGTGCCAAGAAAGCTTTACTTTTTTATTTGGCCTCTCTTAGGCATGCAGTCAGTGCCAGTTGCCTTTTTGCCTCATAGCCCTTTCTACGAAGAGATGAAAGCGAAGCCTTAATGACATGCGCAGGATGGCAGTGTGGTCACCAAAATAACTTGAATCTATTGGTACTGGCATGATTAAGCTTTTCTCCTGTCATTTCCCTTAATGCATGCCAATTTGGCCTTGTCAGTCATTGTATCAAGTCTGACAGGAGCTTTCATCCAAATAACGTCTCCAGAAACAATCTAAAAGCACTATTTCAAACAGGGTTTGAAATACTTTTCATGTACCGAGAACTTTTGTTTAATTTAAATTATAATAATAAGCTAAGCATTCTCTACTACTGTACTGTCAAATATGTATCAAGTTTTAGAATTTGTCTGAATATACACAGTATAGTTAAAAAAAAAAAAAAAAAAAAAAGCAGTACCAGGATCAGTTGTCTTAAAAAGGAGCATATATTTCTCTTAATGATTCACAAAAAATAGAAAAGCAATAGGTCTTTTGCCCAAGAAATTGATCTGAAATGTCCACCCTTCCTCCTACAGCAGCTTATTCAGTTAGACCCCGACCATTTTACTTTCAGTGCAGCACAGCACATCTCCCAAGGATCTTTGCCATATGGTTAACAGTACATTTAGCTAGCTGTTTCTTTACTAAAGATATAATTTGTTTGCTGTACTGTCAGGCAAAGCATCTTCAAGTTTGTCCCTTCATTCTTTTTCATCAAAGATTTTTATTTGCAAAAAAATTATCACAGAATTACCAAGGTGGTTGGAAAAGACCTACAAGATCATCCAGTCCAACCATCCACCTATAACCAATAGTTCTCACTAAACCATGTCCCTCAACACAAAATCCAAACGTTCCTTGAACACCTCCAGGGTTGGTGACTCCACCACCTCCCTGGGCAGCCCATTCCAGTGCCTGACCACTCTTTCAGAGAAGTAGTATTTCCTAACGTCCAGCCTAAACCTTCCCTGGCACAGCTTGAAGCCATTCCCTCTAATTTTATCACTAGTTACACGAGAGAAGAGGCTGACCCCCAGCTCACTACAACCTCCCCTCAGGTAGTAATAGAGAGCAATTCAAAGTAAAGAAGGTAGTATAAGAAAGTATAAAGTATAAGAAATGCTTATAAATTTCATAGGCAATTCTGCAGTGTGTTGCAGTGTGTGGCTGCTTGTGAGTTGTAGAAGCCAAGTCCAATTGTCTGGCCCATTTCACTGCTTAATGATACTAAAGATCCATTCTGGGTCTAAGCACTTTTTTATTTGAAAGAGAAAAAAAAGCAATCCTGGATGAAAAAGTCTTCAGAGAATAAAACAAGGTAAATATGTTTTCTGCTGCTTCTTTAATTTTCCAAGATGAACCTTAAACAACTCTAGTCTTTGCATGGAAACTCTAAGACTTTGAATGAAATACAGAGGACAATGAATAGGTAGCTGAATTAATCATAGCTGAGTCCATTATGGGCAAGAAGGAGTTAAAGGAAAATGAGTGTTTCCTTATAGGCTGCGAAACATTTACACATAACAGCATACATTTACTTAGTTCTCTAATCCCTGTGACATCCTTGTGAATAAATAAGGCTGAAAATGCTGACAGCATGCCCTCCCTTTTGTGTTTGCAGATAAGCAGACATATTACGCCTACCATGCTTGGAAAGGAAATAAAATGCAGAAAAGCACAGGAGCAAGCCCAGTAATTTTTAACTTGGACAGGAAAAAAAAAAAAAAAAACAACACACAAGCTTAATTTGGAAAGGAGCCTGAAGTTTTGACTCTTTTGTTCAATGTAGTACACATGGTTCTTGGTAAGAAGATAACTTTGAATATCTGAACCTTTCCAGTTACAACTATAACAAAATGAGCCTGCATGAGCCTGTTGATGTTGTTGTTTGTGTAAACAGACAACCAAGTTCAACAGCCCTGAGCAAGTACTGATGTGCCTTCCAAAATGGAGTGGCAGACACTGTATTTAACCTTGTCTGCAGTTCTTCAGTTTACTTTGCCAGCTGAACTTCCTAGTAGCAGAATTTGAACAATATTTATTTGTCTGCTCCCATCTGTCAGCAATAGATCTAATTGTGCTACTGGATCCTTCCAAGCCTAAGTGTTCTAGCAAATTTTGCAGTCCTCCTAAAACTTTACCAAGCCTGAACTAGACAAAAACATATTTGACAAGATTTAAGCTTTTCTGATCCTTCTTTCTAAAAGCATATAGCCAGTCACAAGGTAAAACAAAGTATTATGTACGCTTTGATAAAAACAAAATACTTAAGGGAAGGAAAGGACTGTAAAACAAGCGACATGAACACCTGTCTTGCCATTCCTAGTGGTTAGCTAACCAAGACTAGATAAGGATTTTCTCTGTCAATGTTGAAAGACCTGCCTTCAGAATAGATGATTTAAGCACAATGCTACTGCTGGGAAGTAAGATAAGAAAGCATCTGTGCTGGCTTGACAATGATCCAGCTGAGACTCACAGGATTACAGTTGTACACAAACAGCAAAGCAGATACGTTGGTAAAGTCCACACAGCCAAATCAATAAACTGGAGGCTTCTGCATGCAGCCACAATTAAGCTGTGCTCTGCCCTAAACTGCCACATCCATGAGGCACGGTGCAGCAGCACAGTGAATGCAGACACACCCTGCAAGAACCTGCACAACCATCCGCCTATTTGGAGAGTGCCCTCCCATCTAAAGTCACTGAAGTTCCTTGATGTCCTATAGGGAATTTGTTTGCTCTCTCACATTGCCACTTACTTAATCTTTAGCAGTCCTGAGAGATTTCTCATGAGAATATCTAAAATATGCCAAAATCCAAAATGCACATACAGCAAATGACCATCTTACCAGTAGCAAACCTTACACTAGTGCACAGCAGCTCCAGGTCTCACCACCTACTACATCAGCTTTCCTATATTGGTGAAAGATAATCTCAAATGACCTTGAATCTTTTTCATATCTCAGCAGAAGAGCTGTCTGCATACAGGGTCATATGCCATAAAGAGCATCCTTTGAGATTTTCTGGTCTCTGAGACCTTACACCTGCTCAAGTTCAATAGAGCAAAGTCTTTTTTCCATCAATACACTACTGCTAATGGAGTAAACTATGTCTTGTCTCCATGTCTAAAGGAATATCAGCAGTCCATTCTACAGATTAGAATCTACTTTAACTGAAGTAATTTCACTGAAATACACTATGACTGATAAAAGAAATATGCACATCTATTTGTCCTATCATCTGGATACCTACACTGTACCTGACAAGTAGTGAATTGAACAAACTATGGGGATTATAAGCAAACAGAAATTACATTGAAATTCCAGGGAGATAAGGGTTTTGGAGAGGATGAGAGAAAAAAATTTCTTTGGATTTCATTAAATTCGCAAAGTTTTGGTTCTGCAATGGATACACATTAAAACAGATATTGTGCAGCATGCGTTCCAGAGAGATTAATGGCCACATTAACCTTTTGAAATCTACAAACCAGATTTATCCCTTTGCAATTGGTGTGATAATGTTATATATATTAATCTTTTTTAAGAAGTGAACTAAAATAGAATCCAAGTTTATTTTCTTCATTCAACGGCTGGATCATCAAATAAACACAAAGATTTACAGCAGTATATGAGTGAAGTAGTGTGTATAAAGGAACCTTACTTGACATTTCATCCAAGAAATGAAATAGCACAATTAGATACATGATAATAAGACATTTTTAAGTGTTTGTTCTGGAATTGTTTTCAAACTTCAGAATTATAAACATTGTTACCATCCCCTTTAAGAAAATTTAAATGCACAGACACAACCATATCAATTTCTTAGAAGGTACTAAATTGAGGAGCATTTCCCACGTCTTTGACACTACTTACATAAAATAAAAATACGTTGTAATGTGAAATGAATTAACCAGGAAGAAATAGAAAAAAATGTGGAAATGTACTTTTTCTTATAACTGTCCCACAAGTTAATGCTTAGATGTAGTGGTGATTTCATAATTTTTTGAATACTTTTTCTTTTTAAGCAAGTGGCATGGTTTCTTAAACCTCTTCCACTTTCCAGTGCCCACTTATAAATCTGGCTTTATCTAGATATTTGCAATCACAGTAATACATTAATTCTTTCTTCATGATTATTCATGATTGAAAACTTAGATTTTTCCTTAGGATCAAGGGAGGAAAAAAGAGAATTAACAAGATCAAAGTAGGGCCAATGGAAATAATAGGAAGTTTAGGAAAGGCTTGTCAGGGGAGTAAGAAAAAAAAGTAGAGGGTGAATTTACTTCTAGCAGAATTTTTGGAAGATATGTAGGACAGGCAAAAACACAAGTCTGACAAAACTAGAGATGGCCTAAAAATGGTATAGGAAGCAGCAATATAATTCCCGTACACACTGGCTTCAGGAGAGTCTTCTTCATGGAGACATTCGGTCAAATATTATTTATCATAGACGAAAGAAAATTTCATGTAATTTTTTTTTTTTTTTTTTTTTTTTTTGAGAAAAACATTCTATGAAAAATTTCCATAAAACCTCCACAACAGCAAACTTTCCACATAGGGTTTTTAGCTGATATAGACACTTAAAAGTCTTTTAAAAGAATTTATGACTAACTAAAGTGAACCACCTGCTGACTAATCCCAGCATCATACATTACAGGCAGCATTTATGTACCTGAGACAGATCAAGGAAATAATTTTAAAACTAGAAGACTTCTTCTCAGAGCAAGTACAATTTGCCAGAAAACCAACTGTTTCTTCGTAATGTGTCCTCTTGCAAGTTCGTGTATTTCATTTTGCAGATTGGGAAGGAAACAGGAGGATAAGAACTCTAATTTGGCAATAACTAACTTTTTACCACAAGAGGAGCACAGAAAAGATGAGAAACACACATAAACCACTGTCAAATACTTCCTTCAATGTCAACTTTATTTGCTAGTTATATTATTAATACTGCACATTATAGGGCAACCAATTAATATTTGGCTCTCTCAAGTCAGAACAGCAAAGCATAAAAAAAGGCAACCTTTCTCAACTTTGCATTTTCCATTTTTAATTTCTAGACTTCAGCTGCATGCAAGAGTAGGAGATAATCTGATGAGTACTCACAGTGATAATGTGCCCAGAGAAGAAGAACTGAGGCAGGAGTCAGAGTGCAAAGGAACAGATGGTCGGATGGAGACAGAAGCAAGCAGTACAAGAGAGCCTGCAAAAAAAAAAAAAAAAAAAAAAAAAAAAAAAAAAAAAGCAAGAGTAAGGAACAGTGAGAGCAAGAACCCAAGAACCAAGAAAAAAAAAGACTAGGGGATAATTTTTTTTTCCTACTGAAATGAAAAAAGTAGGAACAAATGTTATTTAATAAAGTAAGGATTTTGCTTGATTAAATACAAGATACTTGAGATAGGCTTCGACTAAAACCTCCTTGTTAAGAAACATTCGGTTATAAATATTAATTAATTATCAATTTAAGTGAAATATATAACAGTTTTACTGATACAAGCATCAACATGTCTGTGCAATAAAAACAGTTTCCAGTTCTGCTGTTAAACCATTTGAGGAGGTTAGACATGATTTTCTTGCAAAATTTAGTTCTCTTTGTTGTAAACTGAGGGAGATGCAAGTAGCAACAAGGTACAAGATTTTTAAACTGCAAGTATAACATTTGAGGTAAGTTAGATTCACAGTTATCTTTGTACCTTTGCACCTCACCTCAGCAACACAGAAGCATTAAGAACGTGATCACACACCAGTCTGTGAGAATCTTTTCCTATCAGGAATAACATGAATGTTGTCTAGGTCTATAGAGATGCATTTGTCTGTAACACCTCTGTAGCAAAAATGGCCAGCTGGCACCTTTCAAGTGTGAGGATGGCTGGATGCTCTTCTGTAAAACTGGCTTCTCACCTGATTTCTTCTCTCTGGAAATCCAGTAGTTTCAAATTATGTTCTTGACATGCAATCAGGATTTGTAAGGATCTTGGTCTGAAGGTCTGAGCTGTTAAAACACAGAGTTCACAGTTGCAGATGAAACCACTGGGACATGTAGTTTCCTTCTCCCCTTGCAAGGTGTAAACCACATTCCTCGCACAGAGAATTTTAACAATAAATTGACCAAATCTTGCTTGTGCTGTACTGCTGAGAAACCTGAAAAGGTTATGAAGAAATTAATATCCTGCTTTTAGACCACATATAGATGATTTCTAAGTCAAAACCCAAACCACATACTTCAAGAGAAAATCAAATAGAAATAATGTCTGGCTTTCTCCTTTTCATTTAGAGAGTCCGGTTCAATTGATACCTTGAGGACAGCAGAGATTCTGGAAGAAAAAAATATCAAAATATGTAATGATATAAATAACTTCAAAGGATTTCACAACAAAACTAAGATATAGTAATTACGACAGGCAAGTTTTGGGTGCCCTGTTTTGTTAACGTTTTTTCTTCCTGCCACATATTTAGAGATATATATTTTTTTTAATACTGTAAGGTAAACACTGAAGTAAATCATAATTCATAGAAAAGAGTATAGTCAAATTCAGAAAGTTACAGTACTGAATGACTACTCTTCTATGCACTTGAAAGACACATGCATGAAATAAAAAAAAGATCAAAAAATCAAAAGAACAAAAAATCAGAAAGCTATTTGTGTTTCTAATCAGAAATAATAACGCATTGCTCTCTAGGAAGTTGAATGAAGTTTCACTAGCAAGCTAATGCACTCAGTGCTACGTGCTAGTGTTTTGACTTTGATTTTTTTTCTGATCAAAGCAAATTTCTGCTATTAATTATGCAATCACCGATAATAAGAAGTCTTGATATTTGGGCAATTTAAAAAATAATCATGCTGCCAACTCATTTTTACGTTAAAACCCATCAGTTTTTGCTTAAGAGGTCTTGGAGGAAAACAGGATAATTATTGTCACAACACGTGCTATAGGTTTTGTATGCAAGATATATTTTTAAGAACTTTTACAATTGTACAAAGTACGGCAAAAAGTTATCTGCAATTCAAGAAACATCTAATCTATGGAGCTCTGACTTTTTAGGTGGACCTTTTCTGCCTGCCATGACATTAATATAAAACAACCAAATATATAGATAAAATGTGCAAAATTAGAAATTGAACAGAAGAATCTCCTCAGCAGGTTAAGGAGGAGCTGGTAGCAACAGCTCAATTTTTGTCTCTTTCCCAAAGATCTCACATTTATTTTATGCAGTAGTCATGCAGAGCGTTAGAATACATGACATAGAATAATCTACCTTTTCCTTGGTGCATTTTACAACAGCAGTGGGGAGGAAGAGGAAGAGATTTTAAAACCAAGAATGAAATAGATACAAAATAAATTGAAAAAGTACAAGAGGAGCAGAATAAGGTCGAGAATATTAGATAGAAAATCCATTATATGTAGGTCAGTCCAAAAGTAACATCATTTCAATGGGAACAAATAAGAGATAACAAACACAATGAGCACAATAACACTTTGGTAAATTCTCAACTAATAAACACTACCTTTCAACATAGTCACCATCATTAGCTATGCATTTTTATTAGCAGTGAACAAGAGCCTACATCCCACACTCTTCAAAATCTGCATGGCTGTCCAAAACGTAGCCTGTCTTTCATGTCACTGTCACAACTGCTGAAATGCACCACCTACTGCTTCATTGTGCTCCTATCCCTTGCTTGGTTCCCTTGCTTTTCCATAAATGTTCGGCAAACAACAACAAATGTTAATGTATGCAATTTTTTCAAAATGAAGGAATTCAGTGACACATCTTTGCTTCATATGCACTTCCATGTTAGACACCATTTTGTCAGACTGTCCCTCTGCTGCCTTCTGTGCACAGTAACTAAATGTAATGGAATACTGGTGGAAAAGTTTGACCTCTACTGCTGTACCACCACCAACTGCTTCTGACGTTGTAGGCCAACAGAATAAAATCAGAGGCAATACTTTCAGAGCAGTCTTTGCACTTCATTAAGGACCCTCTCTGTGGGGCACAACCCAAGGTAGAAGATACAATGGACTCCACTTTATTAGATCAGTTACAAGAGAATACCAGCTTTTTTATTTTCTTATTAAAGAATATCATTTGATTGTAGTTTACTCATATATTTGTGTTTGTGATTTGCTCAGCACTGATGGAACATTTTGTTGCCAAATTTCCTGAGGAAGCATCAGACAGCAGTTATATTTTATAATACCTTCCTTGGCTGAAATTCAGGCAGGCTCAGAGAAAGTGCTTCACCAGAAGGATGGAGTCTTTAACCTACCTACTCCTTCCCCAGCACAGCTCCTTTTCCATATACTCAATTCTAGTAGCATTAAATGCTATGCACTGATATTCTCCATAGCTGACAAAAGTTCAGTATTTGATGCTCCTGGATACTGGGGATCCAGTCAGAAAACTGAAGAGTTTACGCAATCTAGATTTTCCCTTAGAGAGATAGCTACAGATTTTCAAATGCTAAGTCTGCTCACATTTAACATTGATTCTGCCTCGGACAAGAAAAGGAAAGGACAGTAAATTAGCAGCTTTAGAAATCTACACAATCAACAGTAATGATATTATGAATCATCTCTGGAAGAACTTCCATAATGGTCACGCTCTGCCTTTTTCAGCAGCTGTCAGGGTGATCAGACATCCTTCTAATGGTTATCATAACTAATGACAACTACTGTAATGGTTATCTAATGGCAGTCATAGCTCAGCATGCAGGCTTGAAGGCCTCCACATGGTGGACATTTCAAGAGAGCTTTTCAGCGTTAATGATGATAGCTCTATTGCCAACTAAGTTTTCCCCTGCCAGCAAGCAAGAGCTACTCAAACTCAATAGCCTCAGCAAAACAACCTGTATTCCATCATGATTTGACCACTTACCACTTACAGTAAGTCCTCAGAGGAAACAGTGGCAGGCAAGATCCCAAATCTGTAACTCATACTGGATTTTCTCCCCTTCCAGTGCCTCATTCTGAGGCTCTGTGACATCCTGCTACAGGGAGGCACCACTAAGAATAAATTTTACAATAAGGATGACAGATAACAACCTCAACACAACTTCTAGCAAATACTGGTTTCAACTCAACTTCAAATCTCTTCAAACCACATAAGAACATATTTGCAAATAAGAGTTTTTTTCTTTCAGCTTTCCTACAAATACCTCAAGAGTTTCCAACAAAAAAACCCTCCTTACTCCTTTGTAAATATGCTTATTTTATTCCCTTATTATCTCAGTAATGTGAAGATGCATTTATGCATAGGTGTCAAAAAGATAAAAGCACAAGCTTTGCTAAACGTAAATATATAAATAAAAGTACACTTCATTCTTTAAGACCTACTTTTAAACACAATACTTCTATTCTTCTCATAAATCTGCATTCCTTCATCTGTATTCACAAAAGAAGGTTTGTTTCCAGAGATAGTTATTCAGGCTATTTATCAGTTAGACACACTTCAAAACAACAAACACTTCTTCCTTTGTGGAATCTGACAATAGAAAAAGTCTACAAAAGTCTTTTTATCATCCCATTCAATCGTTCTTATCCAATAAATTCCTTAATAGCTCAAATTAAGAAAAATATAGAAATTGTAATAAAAATAGTAAACAGCTCACCCTTCTCTCCTTTTAGTTCTCTCTATACAGCAAAATAAAACATATTGAGAAATAAACTAAACACAAAACAATCAATAGAATGAAAAGTCAGAAAATAACCTTAAGTAGGACACAAATATTTGCAATTTGCCAGACTGATTTTTAACCTAGATCCATATTCACTATTAGCTTAAATAGATATATACATATAAAAAAAAGGTAGGAGCACATTCTAATTAGTGTTGTAACACATCGTTACTGGTCAAACAGCAAATTTTTATTGATTAGGAACAGGAAAGAGCTCAATACATCTTGTGTTGAGCAAAGCTTACAGTTCTTGACAGGACCAAATGTCATTTGGTATTGGAATATTTGCTACAGCTATTGCTGGAACGCATCTTTTGAAATAACCTTCTCTACCTATTGACAGGCACTCAGTACTGCTTTTCTTCATGATCTCTCACATCTGGTGGGTATTACTGTATTTTTTACAGAGTGAAGAAGATCCAGTAGAAGAAAAGGGCAAAAAGTATTGGCAATATATACCATAAATCACTTGCAAGGTGACAGTTTTGAGATCTGAATTTAAAAATAGTTCTGAAGTGAGTAGACTGTACTGACAGAATACTGAATGGGATCTTTGGTATACCAAACCTCCAGAGCTTTTGGACAAAAAAAACTTCTGGCCATACAGGGAATCTAATTATTATTGTTTTAAAAGGGAAGACTAGAGGTGGAACTGTCCGTTACAGACAAGTTAAATCTGTAACATAAGGCTGAATTATCAATATTACAAATAGATGTGCATGCTGAGAAATAGTTTGAAACTCCTGAGTTGCTTGGCTTAAAAACATCAGAGAACTGATGACACTCAACATTAAAGGGAAAAAAAGGACAATAAAACTGCTATCAAAAAAGCCAGCACAGTATCCTGGTCATATTTGTGAGGAGGTGACCCAGTTCATAGTCCATTTCATATGCAAGGACATAAACTAAGTGGAAATAAAAATAAATATTATCAAAATATTTCAATAATATTGTAATGGAAATTTAGAAAAGAATGGCTTGTCCAGAATTCCATATTTTGAGGCAATACACCCAATACAATTTTAATTTTTTTTTCCTTGTTTATAAAAGTGGATTTTTTGTTTCTCTTCCATCACAGCTGACTTTTCCCCATTTCTTTAAGAAAGCTTAATTCCAGCTTGAGCAGTTTCATTTTTTTTCTTATCTTTAAACCTCAGTTGTAATTGAATCAACAGAAGTACTATCTAATCATATTGCTCTGCTATTTATGAAGCTTTCTAAATCTCTCAGCAAGTAAATTAGTGTCATATCAAACTGCTGAGCTAGAATTTTGCTGGCAGAGGCAGATGTAGGGCACTTTCCTTTAGTGTGTAACAACAGATCCCATTATAAAAATAACTCTTCTCCACCCCTCAAACTTCATAATCTGGTCTATTCAGGAACAGGATTCTGTTATGTGGGTCAACTACAACTAAGATGAAGCCAGTTAAGATGCAGCTTTCACAAAGTATGTGTCACTTCTTTATTCTAATGTAATCATTACTGCTAATCAGAAATCAACATTTTTACTTCTACTATTAAGGTTATATTAAATCTTAATGTAAAAAAAAAACACAAAAAAAGACTCCACATCCTTGCTTGTGACAAAAAGCAATATCCATAAAAGAACATTAGTGATGTCATAGTAACAGAAAATCAAAATAAGAAATCTAAATGCAATTTCAACTTCTACTATCAAAAAAAAAAAAAGAAAAAAAAAGGAAGAAATGAGCAATCTCTTACAACAAAATGTATTATTTACTGAAATTATACTAATTCATTTTCCTCCTTGCAAATTGCTGACATTTACTTGTTTGGTTTGGTTATCAGCATCCAAACTCATGTGTATTGACTTTAAGGACTGTTGACCTAACAGAATTTGATTTTAAATATCAAAAGATTTTACGTAATATTATGGACTTTATTTTCTTTGATATATTCTACCAAAATATTTTTACAAACTCTTTCAGAGGGAAATGGGTAAAGATGCTGCTCATCTGGAAGAAGTACAATACAATCTCAGCTATTCAACACACACGCAGATACCCTAAGTTACTTCCACATATATTGAGTTCAGGTGGTTACTGTGGACAAAGCCCAAGCTCCAAGGCATTTGATTTGTAAAGAATTAAGATTATAGGATTAGGTATGGGGAGTTTTTGATCATCCTTGTTTTGCTGCTTTGTTTGTTTTAAATGCATGCTTTCTACATAAATTGAGCTCTACCATTACTACAGCCACTTCCAAAAATACTTAACCAGCCACTAGGTGGTATGCATTTCCAGTATCTTTTCATTGTTTGTGCTGTAGTCATCAGGACAGCACTTCTTTATGTTGCTTTATAAACAACTGGAAGCTTTTGTCATGTTATCAGATAATTGAGAATTGTTCAGCTCACTCATTTCCCCTGACATTAAACTTTCTGATGGAAGCTGAGCATCTTTCAACATATGAGTCCTCAGAATAACATTTAAGACTACTACAAAGAAGGAACTAAATGACAAATATGATTTTATAAGATTAGATGGGGAGTAGTTGAAATACAGTAAATAGTGATTTAATCCCTCTGATAGAAGGGAAACATCTGTTAAAAGTTACATTGAGTTAACTTTAAATTCTAATAGAAAGATTACCTTTTTCTTATAGTACACAATGTAAAATTCAAGTCCAGATTAAAATAAATTACAGATAAATCTGCTTGAACCTTAGAGTTCTGTTGACAAGACTGACTAAGAAATACATGCTTCTTTTGCTGCAACAACTATTTACACACACAAAAAAAATCAAGTGGTGTAACATGTTAATCAATCAAAATAATAGTTCAAAGATTTTCTTTCAAGTAGTTTCTCTTCACAATAAATTCACTTATAATATTTGTATTCTGGTGTGCCGCATATTCAACTTATGTCTTCTGTGATTCTTTAAAAAAAAAAAACAAAACTCCAGTTATCCCAAAGTTGATGTTTCTCTTTTCATATGCAGCTATTTACACGTATACTGCTATTCATGTAAATCTGTATAAGCTTCTTAATTTATAGAATTTATGTTTATTTACTTATGGTACACCTTCTTCCTCTTCTCATCACCTTGTCTCATATTTAAGCCCTCCAGCTGTGCTCCATGCACTAATGCAGTGGAGATTTGGAGCATAAATGTAAGCAAGTAGCTTCTGCAAACTAATCCCAAAGATTTTTATACCTATTGTCAGTTCTCAGCACGAGACAAATGTTCTGCTGATTGATAAAAAAAAAGAAGAGAAAATGTTCAAATCTTGTTACAATAAACTTCAGCATTTCAATTTCTTCCCCCTTCTATCTAAGATTTTATTTATGTGGAAAAATCATAATAGGTGTATTTGTTACTGCCCTTTTCGATATGTTGCTTTCCCAACATCATCCCCCCCCATCTGTCAACCACTTTGGTTGGTGGGAGGTAATTTTATATGTTACATTTATATCAATGATAATGAATTCTTAATGAAAAGAAAACCTATTTCATTTAGGGAATACAGTGATAACCAATCTGTTAAACATTTACAACTCTATAATGTAAAATTATTCCTTGAAAGGACACGTTCTAAAGCATACTGCTTATTAAAACACATATTGTCTATTTGTTCTCCATGCAGAAGGAAAGGGCCATTCTCAAATACCCTCAATTCATCCCACAGGTGAAGACATGGTTTCAAAAATATCTGAGGAAATATTTATGTCACAAGTTTTCCATTGAAAACTACCAGGTCTGGAATGATCTGCATATATTTCAGTCATCATAACCACGGTTCACTGCTTACTATAAGGCAAGCAAATCCAAAGGAAAAAAGGATGACTTCATACAATAAACCACATTATGTTTTGTTTACTGCTAGACTTTAAATACAGATGACTTAAAGCTTTTAGAAGGGAGAAGAACAGCATTTAGGGTGGTGGAGGTAACAAAGAAAACAATAAAAGAGCCCTAAAGTCTTCAAATATTCTAGTCTAACTCCTGGATCCACACAGGATCACCCAAAATTCAAAACCTATCTGAAAGCATTGTCCAAATGCTTCTCGAACTCCAGCAGGCTTAGTGCCATGACCACTGCCCTGAAGATCCTGTTCCAGTGTCTGAGTATTACTGTAAGAAATCTCCCATGTCAGAAACATAACTGTGTACCTTGTATATTTCTGCTTTCCCCTCCTCCCCACAAAAAGCCAATACTCAGTGATTTTTTTGCACAATGTTAGTCTGTTCAGCCATTGTTGTGTATGTTAGACTGCCACAAAGTTCTCCAAAGAAGAAATGACCAGAATCTGCTAAGTAACTTATCTGTGCCCTGCTGATCCCAGGAGCAACCAACTCAAGATACAACTTCTCTCCCATTTCAATAGGCCAAGGTTTGCAAGAGAACTTAAGTTACAAAAATCCATCCTCTTCTGAACTCAGTTAAGTTTTGGCAGTTTCTTACTTTTACTTCATAAAAGAGACCACGGTCACCTTCTTGCTTATAACAAAAGGTCCACTTGGAAGTACATCATCTGTCTGTTCATCCCCCGCACTTCATTTCTACAGATACACAAATGTTACTTTGTTTTATCTGGGAACTAGTTCTCTTAATCCAGATTTTCAATACGGTATAAAATTCTTGTCTTCTTTTGAGAATTACTTCCTGTTTTTCAGTAAAGAATGCTTCCTTCAATTTAAAAAAAATACATGAACACTTTTTTTTTTTTTTTTTTTTAATACATTAAAATGTGTATAGCTGCACAATCTAGTTCTACATAGCTTATCATTGCAGCATAAGCAGCACAGTAGGCTACTAAGCAAACACATTGATTCTTACACTCTTTCCTAGGGAAACCATAAGGCATTACAAAAACAAACAAACAAACAAAAAAAAAAACCAGACTCATAATGGGGGAAATGCATCAATGACATTTTACTTGAAAAGGGTACACGAACCTGATTTCAAAGAAGGGAAATTGAACAGACTGGAATCCCCTTCTACTTTACCTTGGCAAGTTCTTAAGTAAAACAATCCCAACAATCGCTAATAGCTTCAGTCAACTATCTGTGCACATTTGAAAGCAGAATTTGACCTAGAATGCTGAACTTCGTAACTCAGTTTCCAGAACATCCTCAGAACTCCACTGTTGTCTTTTTGGCTCACAGTGCACAAGTGTCCTTGCAATTTATTGTTGATGTTTTCACCCATATCCAGAATACAGTGAAAAGTAGCAAGTTACAGGTAGACTTCTCTTAATGCTACTGTTGAAATAGTTCAGTGCTTCCCAATTCAGTCAAAATGTTTCAGAAAGAAACCACTGCTAAGAGTGACAAATCCATTGATACTGTCATATGCACTAGAAATGAAATCTGTAAAAGCTTTGCTGTCCTTCAGCAGTTGGTAGGTGAAGATAGCTAATCTTGAAGTTTTTTAAAGTGATATTTGTGATTGAGTGAACTGAATAGATACACAACTGTCTCCCGACAGCTTCCTACCTTCACAAATTTTAAAGCACAGTAACAAGCTGTATTATACACACTTGCAGACCATTCTATATGGGCTGGAATAATCTCTTATCTTAAAGCGTTTCAAAGTTTAACTGAATAATAGTAGTCTTATGGAGCTCAACATTTACTAGGAGCTTAAGACAGTCAGCACACTTATTTCTTTCAGTGTGGAAATGCCAAGCCAAAACTGTCAGTGCAATTTCATTGACTTCTAGGTGTGTATTTGACGCACTGTAAAATGCCTCTGTCAATTTATCTCTAAGTTATCTTACAATTTTTAAAGATTTAGTTAATACACTTACAAAGTTTTTTAATCTTTTTCACAATAAACATAACATGCTGATGATCTCAAAGGACTTAATCAACTGCACGACATAGGAAATTAGCATTATATGAATGCCTTCAAGCAAAAATTAGCTGTAGGCTCAAGATCTATCATGCTGAGATTTTAGGGAGAAGATGCTCATAATTGTTGCCTTTTTGCATGAGAAACAGGCAGGATAAGTCAGAAGAGAGAAACTGTAGATGCCTTGCCAAGAAAATGACCATATGTTGTGGCAGAGAGAGAAAATAATTGAATGTTGCATCCAATATTTAACCTCACAGACATATTAAACCTGTAAAAGCAAGGCAAGATATTCATATGGTCTCAATCAGCATGATCTTGCAGACTATGTGACTATTTAAATGATTGAAAATGTAATGCAAAGCAAAGAATAAAACAGGTGATGAAGAAATTGGAGCGGCAGTATTTTCTTACTTCACACTTGCAGTTACCCGTGGAAGCATCTGTTTTAACCTGGCAAGCTTGTTAAATTAGACAAATTATTGGATAGGAGGAGCTTGTAAGATTCTTTCATACCTTTGCATTATTTATATTATGAAATAGCATAAAATCATATTTTATTGCACACTTCTAGGCTTTTTTTTTTTTTTTTTTTTTTTTTTATAATACTCTAATACTTTCCATGACAGCTGCTTCTCCATTTGTATTAACATTACTTGGTTGCGTGCTCAACACGTATTTTTACATTTAGACAAAGCAGTAGTAAACTGTAGAAAACATCTGAATGGCAAATACATCTGAGCGCTATCACAGAATCACAGAACTGCAGGATTTGTCAGGGACCTCAAGAGATCATTGAGTCCAAACCCCTGCTAAGGCTGGTTCCCAACAATAGGTCACACAGGCAGGCATCCAGATGGGTCTTGAACATCTCTACAGAACCATACGCTGCTGCCTCTCTGAGTAACCTGTTCCAGTGCTTTGGAAAGATTCATTAAAAATATTCCTGGGTGCTGTCTTGGTCCAATTTCACTCGCTCCCAGGCAGTCAGCAGTGCTTGGAGCACAGCTATCTGGTTGCCCCTACTCCAATATACCTGACTTTAAAGACACAGTTACTTCCCCTGACTATACTGTAGCCATAACTACTCCAGTGAGAAAGAAGAATTTTAAGGACATTTCACAGAAATCTTAACAAAAGGCAAAAAATTCTGTTCAAATAAATAAATCAGATGCTGAAATCAAGGTAAGAAGGTATTCACTTATGGAATTCAACTTTTACCTTCAGCAGAAGTAATACTTACAATTATTTTAGCAATGTGGCAGTATCTTTTGATTTGCAGATTAATTACTTTTTCTTTACCTGAAGTTGTATATTTATATATCCAAAGTATTGATAGAAGTTAAGGTACTGGAAATTGACCTATCTGACATTTTAAGTAGGAAACTCATGATGTATTCCAGGGTTCTGAAGATATCACATTCCAGGGTAATGAGCAATATATTTGTTTTTATTCTTCTTAAGAAAATGAATTAAAAGATGAAATTATCTCCAGACAAGAAACAGAGGTAGTTGAGGTGAAAAATATACAGTGTACTGAAGAGAATGATGTGTAATGATGAATACAGTGGAAAATAAAAGTGAAGTTTAACGTTTAACATAGCAGCCATGGTGCTTGAATTTTGACAAAAGGACTGCAGCCTGTGAAGATGCCTCCCATTTCTTATAAAAATTGCTTCTCTACAGTGATGTCACTAGAAAAAAAAATAGAAAAACAACAACAAAAAAAATCTGTCTTGAGAAAATTATAAATATGATTTTGAAAGTTGCAAGACCTCTACATGATGTTAGATGTCAGAACTCCAATATGATTTTTCTTTCCAATTATACTATTACCCTCTTAGGGGATGAACAAAGCTTGCTATCTTATATAGCAGCAATTATAGACTATCTTGCATTGCATCACACCCTGCTGGGCAGAATGGAGAATATCTCAGTCAATCATATGTTACTTTACCCCTACAGGAAATTTCTGTCTTCATGAATCAAAGGATTAGTAAAGGTAGTAAGAACACCAAGAAATTGACAGGCATAAGGGACAAAATATAATTCTCAGTAGGCATAACCTCTTCTGACTCGGAATTCCAGCTTTCAGTCTCTTTAGTAAATAACATACATTTGATAGGTCTATTAGATTGTCAGCTTTTGTACTGAACAACTTTCATGGATTTAGAAGATTCACCAAAACAAGAAAAACAAAGAATAGATTAGATAGGATGAACAGGATGAGCTTGTAGGTACTGAAAGAACCTTTGATTAATTTGATTAATACTTGCATCATTCTATCAATGTGTAACGAATTTTGAAGGTATGGACAAACGTGTTTCTCAGGAGTTTGAGATTTTAAGATACAAAGCATATCTACAAAGTGTACAAACATTTGACTTTTTATTATCATAAAATTTCAGTTAGCCTTTATGCTTTGAGCTGTCTTGAAATGATTGTTGTTTCTTTTTATCTAAACAAATTGGAAGAATGATAAAATAATTTCAATATAAATATGCATCTTTATCATCCTCCATTCTTTATCAATTTCCATGTTCTATTTCAGATGTAAATTCATAATCCTACTATTCAGATCAAAAGCTACCACATCCTTTTTGCCTCCCTTGCTCATAACCAGCCTCTCAACTACAGATTGAAATGACTGCGTCAGTGAAAAGAAGCTAATACCTCACTGTCATAGAAATCTCACTGGCTAGAAATATAAGCAAAGCTCCTAGCTCATAATGGCAATGTGACTTTGATATAAGCAGAGAATCATAGTAACTCCTTGCCAGAAGGAATGGACATTCAAATTGATACTCTCAATCACATCCAAAAGACACATTTTTAATTAGGATTTAAATAATGCTGAATCTCTGCTAACCTGACATGACTTTTTTCTTAATACCTGAAAAACCTCACTTTTTTCCTAAAAATTTATCAAGTCTCTTATTCCATTTTATTTCTCTTGGAGAACATCTTGTTCACATTTCTGATTCTATTACAGGTCATCTTCCCTGTTGCCATCTTTTTACCAGCTAGCTTTCAATTTTTGATCTCACCTATTTATAAACAATTATCTATACCTTGTCATCCAAAGAAGAGGTAGTATATTATTTCCACTTTATGATTATCTTTTCTTTTAAATGCACACACAAACACAAAAAACACAGATAGGACACAAAGTTAAAGATTAGATGCATCTCATCCATTTCATGGACAAGCCAAATGAAATTATGGTGTATTCGCCAGTTTTTCTCTGAAATATATAAAAAACAATACCCTACTTCTTACAGAATTCTAGAACATAACCTCTATCAAATTACACAAGCCACAAACCAAAAACAGAGGATAGATCACAAAGTCTACATGCAATCAAATACTGCCCCAGAAGGACCATAGATAGTCTCTTGTTCACGCCAAAAAAATCCTGCAGCTTTTTTTTTTTTTTTTTTTTTGCTTCACTGTTGTTGCCATTTTCTTTTAGGAAAAGATATAACCTCTGGCCAGTTGTTACTGCTTCACCATTTTTCTCTGTGTGAGACACAGTAAGTTTGTGCTTTAACTTTTAAAGACAAGCACTAGTATTCCTTGCATATAATCACATAGCTGTTTTCACAGAATGCATCTTAAAGATGATTTCTTCATTTTCTGTGTATTTAAAACACACATGGTAAAAATCATAAATTCACCTCTGCAGACATGCTCTGGCAGCAAAAGAAATAAGGAAAAAACAATTGTGTTGTCCACAAAGTAATCTTCATAGCAAAGCTATTCCTTTGTACTGTTAAGAGATGAGGAGAAAACTCTCTTCATCTCCACCGAGAGCCAGTGACCTAGATGCTAAAAAGCTATATATTATTTTATGTATTTCTTAATACCAGATTATAAGTGCCAAGGGAGCAATCTCAGCTGTTGCCTAAAGCCATCTTTCTACTAAGATGAGACCCACATTATAAAAGTTCTTGAAAACTTTTTGCCAATAATGTGCAATGCTACAGTAAGAATAGATTTTAAAACTCCTGGGCGCACTGGTCCAGCTGTGTTGCCCATGAGCAACTACAAGGTGTTCTTCACAGATCACATTGACACAGAAAGACCATTGATAAAGGTAAGAGCTCACACTTGCTTAAGCTCCTTCCTATGATAACTGTTGGTAAGAACTTACTACTTCTTGAAGATTACCTGACAAAAACATGGAAGAAGGAAACTAAACCACTTAATATTATCTTTAGATTAGAAAACAGAAAATACTTTATTTAAATCGGTGACAGTGATGTGCAGTGAAAATGAAAGTGCTAGGATGCCACACTATGGCTGATCACACTTACACAATTCATTCCAGAGAGAGAAAGAGAAAAAGAAAATCAGATTTCCTCCTGATAGTCCCTGAGAATAAGAATAGTAAACAAAGGATGAAAATTCTGCCAGTTATAGTGAACTCCATATGCCCTATCCATATACAAAAACTGTATTTTCATGGGATTGTAAGTTTGTTTTCTAATATCAGCTGAGATGAATAAGTATAATAATACTCTGGACTTTGGTGAAATAGATTGTCTAATTTCTCATTATAACTTTAACTACCACAAATATTGTTCATGTTAACACATTATTTGTATATGGAAATACAGTTAAGAAAAATAACAGACACTATACTACTATACATCAAGTCTTATCTGTACATAATAATGAAATATGCCAAAACCTATTGTTTAGAACATTCAGGTTGGACAGACTTCAGGGCTCATCTCTTATAAAAGGTTTTCAAAGTGACTTGAGCTATTGCTAAGTGGATTTTGTGGGATTCCTTCCAAAATGCTGCTTCCCACCAAGCCTCAAAGTTACTGGTAGAAAAAAGTGCCAGCTGAAACGTGACAGCAGAGTCAGAATACATAATTTCTTTCACTAAACTGCTTCCTTAAGGAATCATCTTGAAGAGAAGTTTAAATACATAAATAGAAGCATTGGTTTTGTCAAAAATAATAAAAATTGGCTGAATTAACCAACCATATTGTTGCAGAGCTCTTTATTTGGTTTCACTTTGGTCACACCACCTGTATTCTGTTCTTTAATCTTACATATCATTCCTTAAGCATTAACAGAAGCAAAGGAGCAAGATGAACAGCAAACACAGAAGTGCTCACACTCAAGTAAATAAGCTTTTGTACAGAATCATATAGGACAGAAGGGAGAAGACATCATCTAGTCTAACTCCCCCTGTGAAAACGGGTTCCCTAGAGAACATATGCAGGAAAGCATCCATGGGGGTTTCGAATATCTCCAGAGAAGGAGACTCCACCACCTCTCTGGGCAACCTGTTCCAGTGCTGTCACCATCATAGTAAAATTTTTCCTTGTGACTATATGGACTTCCCATTTTCCAGTTTGTGACCATTAATAGCCCAAATATCTTAAGCTGCCTGAGGTGAATAGATACAAAAGTAAATGAAAAGGAGACAGATGGGATTCATACTCAGATTAAAAGCTTCTAAAAAACTGCTGCATCCCCCTAAACTCTTCAAATAAGATGAATTAGTTAAACTTCATGCTAAACTGATCTGCCAGAAATGCCAGTTCACTCACCCTTATCTAAAAGCACTTGTTTGGAAGAGTTTGAATCTCTGGTGAACAGCCTGATGTAGCATTAATCAAAAGGCGCATTGTAAGATCAAGTTTTCACTGAAACTGATATTCATTTCAGCTTCAAACCATCAGTAATAAATTGCCACAAGCCACTAAAAAGTTCACTGTAAAGAATTATGTCCCTTCTGCCCTTGATCACAGCTTCTGTGTTATCTACAGTAAGCAATTTTCTCATATGCTCTTCAGAAGGTCATTCAAAACACTGCTGGTGCAAATTTCTGTGATCATAGAATGCAGACTCTTGTACAGCACTGGCAAAAAATGTATTTCTAATGATGATGACTATGTCAAAAAATAATGTTTTGTAGCTGAGAATTTGCTCTATCAAACAGTGTTACTGTGCTTTGTACCCATGGAAGTGCAATAGATACCAATCAGAGGCATTTCTTTCAGAGTGACCTACAAAACTCTGAAGGATACATAAGCTTGAAAAGTTACATACTGAAAAAACCCTCCCAGGATTTTTTCATTGTTAAAAATTTGTAGTCCATTTATAAAAAAAGTCAAGCTGTGTAAATTTTAATAGAAGAAAGGGCAATTTTCTACTCTTTTATGGTTGCTATGTTGTTTTTTTTTTGTTGTTGCTACCATTCTCTTTAAGCCAAAGTTATGATGTATGATATAAAATAAATTTAACAGGTAGCTCTCACTTTATATTCGTCATTACTTCTTTTTAAAATAATTTGAATGACCCCTTGATAAATAAATATGCATTTCCCATACATCCCCCCATAAATGACTAGCACTCAATTTCCTTTTGAATGCACATGATTTTTGAGAGTCAGCAGCTGTGTTCACAAGTTCCAAACTTAGATTTACTACTTCTGACACTAATAACTTTAGAAAAGACCACAGAAGGGATTCTTGAGAAAATGCACTTCAGCTAAAAAGGACTAAATGGAAACAAGAGTGCTTCCCCCTCAGACATCTGATTTTCTGCTTTTTGTTTATTTGAATGTGCCTATGATTGCTCTTCTGAAAGAATGGCCTTAAATTATGAGTAGTGTAGGTAGCTTAGGCCTTATATGAAACATAAGAGAACCGCATATTGCCCAAGTATTCAGATACCTGTCAGTGAGTCTGCCTGGAAAAGAAAAAACTTGATTGAGATTTACAGTAGTCTTTTGTATACAAAATATTTTGACATCCTTCAAAAAAAAAAAAAAAAAAAAAAAAAAAGAAGATGAATTGAACAGTTCTACAATATGCAGATAGGTCTGCTCAGGGCTGGACAAAGTGTTGTGCTATAATTGTTGCCACCGTCTGAGAGGGAAAAGAGAGAGGGGAAAGAATAGACATTGGGTGGACAAAACTGCCTGTCAGGTCATACATAACTGGCACTCAGCTATCAACAGCAATAATGAACCTTTCCCCTAACACTAACCCATGGGTTGCTTTTAGTCTTTAATCTTCACTTAATAAATATCTCACACATGTCTACTGAAGCTGGTAGGATAGTGGTGGTTTGTAATTGCACTGGTTAGTTTCAGGCCAAGGTTTATTATCTATTTAATAGGCCCTCATAAAAAAGAAAACCTAGTACTTTCTTAAAGCTCATCACATGAAAGTAATACAGTGTGAAGCAGTATCTTTCATGAAACTCCTGAAGGCTTCACACACACATTTTAACTCCAGTTCTGTCACAGGCATTTTCTACTTCCTATGAAGGAAATTAGTCTTGGGGAAGAAGCAAAGGACTGCCTCGCCTTCCCATATGCTGAAGGCCAATTGGGGCTATCCAAAGTTGTGGTCCAAATTTATAACTGGCAAGGAAAAAATGAGATGCTTACAATTTTTTTTTTAATATATATATACTTCACAATCCTTCCAGTAATGACAACTGACAATACAGTCCTATTAAATACAAATATCATGTGTTCAAATGCTGTCACCTTTCTGCCAGAATGGTCACAATTTTTATGTAAAAACAGATGGCATTAAAAAGTTTTGAAGGCTTACAGATCAGTTTGTGAATTGTACATAATGTTTCTTTTAGATTTTGTTTATATTAAGAATCTAATAACATCAAGAAGATTCCCATCTACAAGTAGACCTCTAAAAGAAGCTCCATAATTTCACTGGAGTGAAAGGATCCTGTCCTGTATTTTCTAAATAACTGATGTGTGGAAAATAGCTAGCAAGAATATAATGATTACACAGCAATACGAGATTCAACAACAGTTTCTCCAGCACATACTTTCATAACCACTTCCTAAGAACTACTCTTGAAACAAATGGCTGTTGTTTATGAGCTTATGTTCAGCCTGCAAACCTTCAACATGTGCCGATATTCAGTTACTAACTACTGTTAAGGGCAAGAGATCCAGCCTTGATAAGTGCTTCCTACTGAGGGCTTTTTTAATGACTAAAACCACCACTCCTCTTCAGTCTCATTCTCCAAGGCAGAGCAGCAGACCACAGGTTTTGTTTACTTTGTTTTTGCCTATTTAAGTGTTCTTGTTTAAAGCTATTACTATCCAAGAGCAGACATTATCACTACCTGAATCTTTATTATCTTCTCCCTATCCCACCCTGAAACAAAACCTTAAGGCTATGTCAAGCTTATATCAATGGTAGTTTACACCAGTGCCTCAAGACATGCTTCATAATTCCTCATATAAAGTGAAAGGAGCTTATAAACAGGAGGGAGACAGATTTTTTATACAGTCTGATAGTAACAGTTCAAGGGGGAATAGCTTCAAACTAAGAGAGGGGAAAAGAGGCTTGGGATTAAGAGGAAAATCTTTACTCAGAGGGCAGTGAGGCACTGGCATAGGCTGCCCTGAGAAGTCATGGATGCCCTACCCCTGGAGGTGCTCAAGGCCATGTTGGATAGGGCAGCATTATTTAGTGGTAGGCAACAGTAGCAGGGTTGGATCTAGGTGACCTTCTAACTCAAGCCATTCTATGATTCTATTAGTACTTAATAATAGAATAAATAAGATCAAAATGCGAAGTACAATCAATATAAGCATCTAACATGAGATTCTGTTTCAAAATACGACAGTAATTTGGAACACTGCTTCAGTCAAACCATCTATGTTGGCAAGTAAACAGGTGAAATTGAAAGAAACCAGAATGGTTACCCAGATAGGTTAGGGGCATATCTAATAATTCTAACTTTAATTCTAAATAATTAGCTAGCAAAACCTTCATAACTTTAAGGTGTTCAAGCTTAGACTCCTAAAATAAAAATAATATATAATCTCAGGTTACTGAATAATGTGCATATCCACATTAATTAAAGTTAGTAAGGAACATGAACACCTTCAGAAAAAATGCCAGTCTGTTTTTATTTAATTATGATTAATTACATTAAAATGTATGCATCTCTGAGAGTGTGGGTTCTCAATCCTGTCTTCATTCTTCTGATGACTAGTTATTATGCATTTCATGAAATACCTCCATACCTTAGCAACTCAGTACTGAAGTGCCCTCAAAAATTTAATTTAATTTTCAATTAGTCTGGAATTGTTCATTTCCTAGTGCATACAATTACATGAGCTACACTTACAAAAGCTCACCAATTTAGGATTTTCATGTTTCCTGCTCTTAGTGTTTCAAAACTGTAAGTTAACTTCTATTTTATACTTTATGTATCAAGAAATGCAGAGATCTAGAAAGGAACAAATACCATTTAATCTAATCTTTCAACTTGGTGTTTTACAAAAGAATTGGCAATACAGGCATGATTGAAGGTATACATTGCTATTTAAATTCTTTGACGTTACGTTTTATTTGATGAGAGATATTCCGTGAGAAAAGATTGCCTTTATAGAAGTACTGCAATGACAACACAGAGCGCTGAGCAAGATGATCTCATTGGGAAGATGAGACCAATAGAGAAATACAAAGTAGTTCTATTGCTGTTAAAGCTCAGGGAGGTCAAAAGGCATCTTGTCAAAACCCACTCATTAATAGCTTGTCTATACAAACTGGAACAAAAATAAGTAAACTACACTGTGTTCATAGCTACTACCTCTGGAAAACAAGTTCTTCCGACTTACATAAAAATTGAGCTTCTTACTTGTATCTAATGAGAAAGGCAATTATTTGTGCACAGTCACTACTTGCTTATGAAAACAAATAATGTTTTCAGATGTCTAAAAATTATGTACGAAACCAGCAACACTTTTTCCTTAAGGTTATAAGATTATGTCAATGGAAATCAAGAACTGCCACATATTTAAATGGTACATGGTATAGAAAATGTCTAGAACATCACAACAGCAAAAAAACAAAAACAAAAACAAAAAAAAACAAGCTGTAAAATAGTACAGCTTATTTTAGTATGCTATTTCAGGCATTGTAGAAATTGTTTTATTGCATTTTATAGTAACAAATTTATTGAAATCACATGGTTTTCAAAGAATATGCCTTTTATCCTTGTATGAATAAGCTACAAATTTATTACAAATCAGTAGAACAATAATCTCTCTAGCCCATTCTACTTGTAATTTCACTTACTTTAAAAGTGCCAAAGAAACTATTTAAATTTATGATTGCTTATTAAAGCTGTAAGAGTCTGTGTTAATTGGATGTCACCCTTTGTAATTCATTTATGTGTTTGCTGACAATAAAAGCTATATGATTTAAAAGCTTTTGATTCTAAAGTTATTTACTGTCTTCAGTGAAGTTCTGAGACTGAAGCTGACAACTGTTAAGGGTCAACCCTTAAAAAAAATAAAAGATGAAGTAAACAATTGTTATACATTGGATAGAGGAAAAAAAATGGAAGTTCAAAACCCCATTAATACTACTCGTATTTTAAAAGCCATAATTCAGTGTCAAAAAAAAAAAAAAGCTAAAAAACATAGCAGAAGCTAGTGTGCTTTTGGCAAGCTGAATATGTCTACCTAAAGCAGCACAGTTTAACTCCATCGCTCATGAAGTAAAAGACTGATATTTTGGTAACCGCACCAAAAGTAAAGAAATGGTTGAGAAGTGCTTGGGGAACAATAAAAATAGTAAACAATAGGACTGTACTTTTAATAACTAATGATAAAAGCAGATGCATATGTATACACATACCACAAAAAAGTTTTTAACAGTTAGAAAGCTTCAGAGCAATGTATGATGTGAAATAGTACTAGTGTCACACATAACAATCAGGTTAGAGTAATAATGCAGTACAAGATGTTTTTAAAAAGAGCATATTAGATATGAAAGTGATTATTTAAAGCAAATTTAAAACACAAAGATAGATAATAGACAGAGGGAGGACTATTATGATGTTAAAGGGATTTTGCTCTCAGATTTTCCTAATAGTGTCTTAAAAGTCAGAATCTCTCTCCAGAACAAAACTATCAAAAACTTAAACATTACTAACAGTAACACCACATAGATGACTCATGATTTAAAGCTATTTTAACCTCTAAATTGAAAAACTTATCTAGTATTATCTAAAATAATTTATCTATTTATCTAGTAAATTGATAGTGCAGTAGACAAGATTCACACCATCTATGTGCCCTTGAAAGGGAATGCACCAGCTCTTCCTCAAAATCTGGTTCCATAGACATGACAAGCCACATACTACTTCAAGTTGTTATTCTCATGAGCCAAGATGCCATTAATGCTCGGCCCAATATTTTAGTAAACTGGGCAACCTGCTTTAGCACAGGAGTTGACCTCCCAAGCCCTCTTCTGACCTCAGCCAGTTGTTGATCAAATCAACAACTAAACAGAGCATTCAAGTCACTGTTGTCTTTCATACTCACAGATTTCGTATTAGATTTGCAGTGCTATACTATTTTTTCCTGTGTCTGTAGCAAACAATAAAAAGGCCATTCATTATTTGGTTATTTGAATTTCCATTAAAAAGGGAAAAAAAAAAAAGTTTTCCTCTTCTTCACCTCCCCCCACAGATAATAACTGTCTCTTTATAGATTAGATAGTACAATCATAAATCTATCATTATGCTATTTCCTATCTGATCACTCAAATAAAAAGAGTAGACACCAAAATAGCCTTAAAGTTTCATCAGATTCAATTCACTCTGGATTACACAGATGAAAGTGACCAGCTTCTACTATTCTCTGATCATAGGGTTCCCTCCACCATTCCTGCATCTTCCCTTAGGGACTTGTTCTTCATAGTCTGAAAAATACTAAGCCTATTCACATTTTATGATTAAAATAAACCATGAAATAACACAAGTCAAAGTGAACATATTTAAAAGAAAATAATATATTCTTAGGGAAAAAAGTCTTTTGGAAAGCATTCTTAATTATCACTTATTATGATAAGCAGCAATTTCGTTGTCAGTATGTAATTATATCAAAGACATAGCATGCTCATTACAAATTAAGTTCTTGATCTGAGGTGTTAGAAGTGCCACAAAATAAATCAAACCATTTTTAATTCAGTTTTGAAGAAAAAAAGTGGAAATTTACTAAGATACTTATTTTAGACATCTGCATTATGGAGATCATGACAAGCTCATCTTAAAGCAAGACGCACTGAGAACCCAGTCAGAACATCAAAATTCGCTCAGTTGTGAGGCACAGGACAAGGGGTGAACAATTTTCAGCAGAAGATGGATATTCAGAAATTATCCCATACACACTGCACTACAGAACAATAGTCTATCACAAGCAGATGGGATATGATGTGAATGCATTGTAATTGTCTGTGAATGAGTGAGTGACAGCTGGCTGAAACAAGTAGAAAGACAGAAATAGTACATTCTATTTGGGGGTAAAGGGAATACAATAAGAACTAGAAGTGTAATTTTTTGCAGCTGCAAAGCTTTTTTTTTGACAGCTATTCACTTCCAATTGCTTTCAAGTAATGCATGAATAAAATAGTCAATGTCATTAAAATAATTTACTAGTCATCAGGAATAATAAAAGAATAGAATAATTGACTATTCACATGCATCAGTTGCTAATATAGACACCTAAAACATGTGATTGGAGACAGTACTCTGCATGCTAACATGTCAGGCATGATGTTGAAATCTGCTCCTCAGACAAATAGTAGTGCTGAAAAAAAAAAAAAAAAAAAGCACTGACAGCAATAGCTTCCGTAACATATTTCTCAACCATCTTCCAATGGATTCCTTCACAGATTGCTCCTAGATATAAACCTTTAAATTATCGAAACTGTGCTAACCTGATGTACCCTAAGCATAACATGAAGGAAAGCAGACCTTCATACACACAGACAGCTTGTTTATTGGAAGTTATACACTTGTAGAAAAAGAAGTGTTTAAACCTCATTTTTATATTAAAAAATTCAGAGGCTGTTGAAACCCACTTAGTGCTTTCCAACTCTCGATTTACAACTTCACCTGACCAGGTAACAGATTACCTTCAAGGGATCAGCTGGTCAACAAGCCAATGAAGAAAATAAAATTGTATAATAAAAATACAGATTTAAAAATAAAACCTGTCCAAATGTACAGTTGACGAGCTATGTCAAGAAGGTAAACTACATTAAGATTCCACCTAAAACTTTAAAAAATTCTCTTTGAATAGAGCCAAGAGTAATGTTCTCAGTTACATAAGCTCCAAGAGAATTGTATAGTTATTTGCAGAAAAGCAAGTTTAAAGAAGTTTAATACTTCTAACAGCACAATGATTTTATACCAGATCTGAGTGAATTTTCATGGCATCCATATGTACAGGCTAGTTGTGCTCCTGTTATAACAGGATACACCACCTCTTCTCATTTGCGTTTGATTTCTGACATGAGAAGATAAATTTCCCTGAGGTATATGAACATACACCAGCAGGCCAAGGGAAGAAATGACAGTTTCTGCTAATGCTGTTCTACTGCCCCCAGACACATGAGAGAACTTGGACAGCAGCAGATCACCTTGAAGATTTTTGATGGTGATTTAATAGTCCCACAAAAGGGGAAGCTTTTGAAAGATCATAAAGCAGGAATGCAAAACCTGCATTTAAACATTATACATATAGTATATACATACAACCCCTTTTTAAGACTTGATAATACTTTTTCACGATCTTTTCACAGCATCACTTTATGACACCTTAGATTTGTTAGTTCTCAATTGGTGGTCATCTCTAGGGAGATGACAAAGTCACCATCCCTAGAGGCATTTAAGAAAAAGAAATAGATGCAGTACTTGGGATGTAGTTTAGTGGGGAAATACTGGTGGTGGGTGAACAGTTGGACTGGATGATCTTAGAGGTCTTTTCCAACCTTAATAATTCTCTGATAAACCTGTTCTTTCTATATAAATTATCTAGTTATCATCTTAGTACTATGATTGAAAGACAATTCAGTAGTATTGGAAAATGATAGTTACTGGAAATTGAAATAAATTCTACTTTTGTGAACCACATGAAAAGATTATAATCTCAAATACAGATGCCAAAAATCAGTCATCTTTTTCCTCCTACAAGTAGACCTATGGAAGTAATGATAATGAAAGAAATAAAAATGCAGCTAAAAATTTCACCCATTGATGGTCTCTTCATCACCCATTGATGGTCTGATTTAGAGAAGTACAGAATAGATACGAAACAAAGTCATAACATTGTTCTTCATATTGTTAGCAAGTAACTGAAACGAAAAAAGGCTTTGCTAACTACTTCAGAGGTCCTATGTTTTATTGAAGTGTTGCATCTATACACGTAAATGTTGTGAAGCATGTTTCTTTACTAATGTTAAATTAGTTTGAAGTAGTGAAAAATTTGGAGAATAATACTAGACTTTTAGTGACAACTCAAGGGTTTTCTGTTTCTTTTAATGCAAACCTTGAATTAGGTCTCTCAGCATACTCTTTGGAATCAAAGCCAATGTCACAATGAAATAAGCTTTTGTCCTGCAAGTAAATCAAATGACAAACATTCAAAGTCTCATCCTGTATTGTCAGTTGGAAATCTTCAGTGTTTTTACTAGCTATCACACAATGGGTTATGAATGAGTCAGAAAATTAAATTTCTACAGTAAGAAGCTAAAAAGTAAAGAATCAGAATCAATTAGTCTTTGAAAAACTACAGTTGTTTCTCAATTCCAAACAGAAAATTAAGGGGTGAAAATATATTCATTTTGTTATATTGAAGTCACTCAAACTAGCATCTAATATCTAAATCAGAATTAAACTATCAATCGGTTTGAGGAAACTTAGTATGTAGATGTGGACAGCTATTACTATTATTAACAAAGTTAAGCAGAGTTATTAGCAAAATTAACGGAAGTAACTTTTATTTAAATAAAAAATTTTAATCTCAGATACAGGAAAAAACAACAAAAATAAGCCTTCTACTGGATGACTTTTTTTTTTTTTTTTAATAAAAAACTCAGATCAGTGGTCAACAGCTCTTCCAAGTTGGTTTCTCACAAAAACTAAAAACTACCAAAGTGCCCTGTCTGGAAGCACTGGCAATGTATTAACTCAAATATACTTTCAAATGAAACCTGAAATGGCTCTCATAGGTTTTTAATTTACAGAGGTAAGCATTTTACCTGGATGGTAGACTCAGCTGCCTTCAAAACAAACAACGTAAATCAAGACTGTCAATAAGACAATGTCTGCACCAGAGAGTAATTCCCAAATAAGGCAGAAAGAAGGTCAAAGAAGAATGGAAACCAACCAGATCATTGAGTTGAAATGGAGCCCAAATGGTCTGGCTTTACACATTCTGGGTAATGTCACTTCTGAGTCAATGAATAGATAAACCAGATTTAGTTGTTTCAGCATTTTGAATAATTAATTTGAGGAACAAGAACACAAAATCTATTTTCCATAAGTACAAGCATCACAAAGTCACTGAAATATTCTTTTCCTGAAGACACCAATATTTTCTTCCCTAATAATTTAGTTTTCAAAAAGGTGTTCCATTCTATCATACCTAAGTATCCAGCTTCAAAAGTACTTCTCCTTTTAGAAGAAAACTGAACATAAATGTTATTTTATAGAAGGGCTATTTTCTCAGGATTGCCACCCAAATCTTCCTATCTATTATTTGTCACCTACTACCTTTGTATCTGTCACAGTATGATTTATTATTAAAATAAAAGTGACCATTATCTCTGCATCAATAAATCCCTAGTAACCATACTTTATCAGCACATAGAAATGACAGACTTATCAAACAATATTCTGCTCCCTAATACATACCCTTTATTCACAGCTTTTTCAAAATAAATACTGCAGGCACTCATAGTTATTGCAAAGATTTATTCATTTATCTTCCATAGGCTGCTTTTAGTATGATTACTTTTTGCGTGGATGATCATTAAACAGCTACCACGTTTGTCCAAATATTTTTAGAGAGCCAGTCATCTCTCTGAAAGTACAGACCAGTTTGCATTATTTATACGTTAATGGTCAGGGTCACACTCTCAAGTCATTTCTAAACTCCTGCTCACTAAAAGGAAAGGAAAAACAACCTTAAATAATTCAGATATCATTTAAGAGAAATTGGAAGACTTGTTGGGCAAATATCAAAGTAATCTGGAGGTGGTATGTGTAGATAACATACTGTGAAATGACACGAGTTCATATTTTGAGAATACTTCTACTTGCACTGAAAAGTTTTAATAGACCACTGACTGTGAGAGATGTCTTCCTTTCATTTCTATCTACGGTATTTGTAATTCTAATATTTCATCTAATGAATAATGTCTATTATTTATTGCTTGACTTCACTAGCCCCTGCCAGTGCAATCAAAGCAGCAAAGATAAATTCAGAGTCATATGCTTAAAAAATAAAAATAAACGTGAGAATGAGTTGTTTAAAAGCCATGTGCTCTTGCAGGAAGTTCATCCTTACTTCTAAAACAATATGGTATAGCCCAAAAAGTCAGAAGTTAAAGTTACATAGGACCATGAGTGAGCACAGAAATACATTCGTCACTCTGAAAGTAATGCTGCCTATTTATTTTCATGGAAAATATAAGAGCACAGGAAACTCATGGAAAAGATAAGAGCACAGTAACTCTATCTGATATAGCAAGCTGTCAGCTGCAAAAGACTATTTGTCAACATAGTCAAGACCATTACTTTTTACCAATAATAAATACAGCAATGAACAAGAGCCTGCATGCTGTGCTTGTAAAAGTTTGCACGACCATCCAGAACATGTCTTGACTTACTGTGCTCACATTAACTGGCTGTTACCTACAAACATGCCGTTACCTTCAAGGAATGTCAGTGGTTCCGTTTTTTCTAAATGGAGGAATTATATCTCTGCATTATATGTGAGACATCACTTTGTCAGACTGCCTCTTTGCTGCCATCAGTCACAAAGCAAGAAAATGTAATATAATATTGGTAGGAAGGTTCAACTTTTACTGCCATACTACTAAACATCTGCCTCTGAAGTTGTGTGCCAACATGATAAAATAGGAGGTATTACTTTCAGAGCAGGCCTCGTAAACGTGTTCTTATATTTGTGAATATGAGGGAAAAATGAAGAATCTAAGTTAAACCTTGTGTTGGACTGAGTCTATGAATATGTTGGCCTCTAAATACCTGTGGTGATCTTGAAGCCGATAACTGAATCATCCAGAGAAGCAAAGAAATTCTTGTATACAAGGTATACAAGTCACCAAAATAAACATGGTGAGTATTTTTCTGCTTAAGTGATCATCAACACTGATGAAATCCACTGTCCTTAAATTAGTCACATATTTCTTTCCAGATGACTCTCCCTGGATTCATGTCCAGGAATTCTGTTCTGGTTGTTTATCAAAGATGTTTCTGTAAAAAGGTGTAACTACTGGGACATGTCCTTTTCTCATGATAGTCTTTTATCTTGTATACCTGTGTGAAAATTTTATCGTGAAATATGAGAATCAAAGACCAGAAGATTCAAACTCTTCTTCTACTTTTCTATATTTAAATCAAAAACAGTAAGTTCAGGAAATTGCTCTAAACCTTCACTTAAAAAGGCACCTGCACTCACATGCCTCTCAGATCTTCTGTTGAAGGTTTCACCTATGCGAATATACCACCTGTTTTTAATCATTCTGCATAGCAGGTCAAAAAGACAAGTATGCATTCACCCCCTTCTAGGTCAACTCATTGACAGGTAACAGTGATGCAGGACATTGACATTTTTGATATATGCAATATAGCTGGGCCAAATAATTACAGGAATGTCCTCTAGTGACAGGTGGAAGTATATTTAATGTTACAGCTAATAGCATAAAGGGGACGAGCTACAAAAAAAGACTCTCTTTTATGTAGAGCTGGTTGCATTATTATCATTTCCCAATGCTTATCTGTCATAACACGAAGCCAGGAAAGCCCTACACTGAGGTTACGTAAGTCACCCATAACCTCAACCCTGTCGGAAGTTACTGACAGTGCATATCAAGGATGCTGAGCAGAAATGACAGCCCCTTCCTAAGCTGTGTTTGAACAGTCACTTAACTAAATGAGCACAACTGCTTCAGTAAGGAGCAGCTCAGACCTGCAGGCTAAAACAATGAACCAGGAGTACCAAAAAGTCCTGTTACCAAGTAGTAACACAGTCCTCTACACAGACTGTTGAATGCAGTAAAAAAAAAAAAAAAAAAAAAAAAAAGTGCTGCCTCTCTAAAACAGATGACTTAGCAGTCCTCTATTTTTCTTTATAACATTTTCATTTCTGTATTCATGTACTGTAGATTGGAGATCTCCTTTAAAGTCATTACAAACAACACCTTAGTCCTGATCCCATTAAGGAGCTCTGCATTCATGTAAATGATTGCTAAGCAGTAGTGTTTTCTTGGGAACCAGTAAGTGAATAAAATACTTCTGTGTTTGTGTGCAGTAGTAGTAGTAAATGCTCTCAGGTACTGAAATATGTACACATACAGTATGCCTAAATTAATCTTATAGAGGCTTTGTGTACATGCCAGGAACAGTATAAACAAGCAAGTTAACTAATATGCTGTATTTGATTAGCACTGGCATGAAACCAACCCATTACCATTTGTCTCTTTTTTGAAACTCAGGATTTAAATGGAAGTCTTGTAACAATATATGTACATACATACGAAATTAAATATTCAATTCAGCAAAAAAACAATAACGTTATAATAAAACTGATAGGAAAATTACCACAAAATGTATTTTGGAGTAAGAATTCTTATAAGGAAAAACACTTCAAAAAAGGAAAATGTGCTGCCTGACAAAAAGCATCATTTTAATCTCAACTGTACTTAAAAGAAATACACCTGAATATAATATTTTCAGTGATTTTTCTCCTTAATTCATGCACCATTATGAAATCATCTAGTATGTACCCAAATGTTAAGCATATTTGTTTAACTCAGAATTTCAGTGAAGTCAATACAGGATATTAAATACAATATAGAATATACATTCAACAATCAGTGTGTCCCATTTATTTATATACAGAGTTTAGTTTTTGCCTCATTTAAGAGACAAAATTGCTTCCTTGTGCCATAAAGCATATCCTTCAGTTATATAAAAAGAATATCCTTCAGTTATATAAACCCTTTAAGGATTGCAATGTGTACTAGTAAAGAGGGAATACAATCAAGTAAAAAAAAAAAAAAAGGTCAATGAGCAGATTTGAAGTCTTTTTCCCCCAGCTCTCCTCTTCTGAAAAGTAACCTTAAATGGTACATTAATATTAATAGCTATGATACTCAGTATGCAATAGTTTCTATCCCTATTTCCTCTTCAAGAAGAGGGTACAGGTCCTGGTTTTCTGTATAACACCTTGAAGCCATAACCTCACCTCTTTCCCATGTCATTATTTCATGTGACCACTGCCTACTGACACCTCTTGTACACAATGGGCAGCCTGTCAGTCTGCACTCTCACCTTTATAAAGGCTGCAGAAACTCAAATTAAGGAAGAGCTGGCTTCTAATGTATTCACAATTACTCAGATGAAACAAATTATTTCCCTAGCCTGTTGCTGTGCTTCCTCAACCTGCAGTCTGGAAATGTTCTTACACACAATTTTAAAAGTGTTTCTTCCTTTCTGCTTAAGGTAATTCAGTTTGCCATGCATTTTCTTTTCCCATGTAAGCTCAGCCTTGAAGCTCAAAAAAAAAAAAAAAGCTCCTTCCTCTCTTTGACATGTAACAGTATAACCAAAAATTCTTAATACTTAGAAGTGTAGTCTGTACACTACAAAGATATTGTAATGAGAATTATCACAGCGGGGAAAGAAAGTTATATTTTTAGCCAACTAGCATCTGATAATGCTGTGAAAGCACTGTTGACATCAGCACCACTGAAACAGGCCCCAAATCAAAGTTAGATTTTAAGCATTATTGAATCAGATGATACTGCAAGACATGGAGCACGCCAGATTTAGTATTTCTTTCAAACATCTCAACTACTGCTAGACAAAAAGCCTGACAGTATGCTAGTTTTCTAAGTTTTAATGAATGAAGATACACTTTGTCTTTTAAAATTCCTTTCATTTTTGCATGTTAGTATACATAGTAAATAGATTCAAATTCATTTTACAGGTTACATAATTTTACTTATTACATATCTTCTCTCTTGAAAAATACCTGAGAAATTACCAGGGGCACTTGCAGCACATACATTAGCGATGTAAATAATTCAGCCTAAAAATGAGTAACATTTTAGATGCTTTTTTTGGAATTATTCTAGAAATAATACACTCATAAAACCATGGAGATGCAGAAGGAAAGAACACCAGAACCTAAAGCATTTGAAAGCGTTAGAGTAATTATCAATCTACAGAATATCTATACAGAAAAAAAAAAAAAATCCTCCAAAAAAGAATAACCAGGAGGCTTTCAGCTTTAATGTGAAATCAGCATAAGACTTCATGAATCATCTGCAGTAGTTCTCTGATATCATTCCTTATATGCAAGCCTCGCACACACTAACTGAAAAAATAAGAAAATAAAACACTATTACTACCTAAAATTAATTTTAGTTACTCAATATACCACGCTTATACACAGTACTGTGCATATTATATCTTGATACTTTCACCTACTAGTAAGAAAAAAAAAGAGTGAAGCTATTTTCCTCTGCAATGAGTATTTTCATTCAGAACATCCTGCTTTCAATTTTCTACTTACACTGACAGCCTGATTGAGTCCCTTCATGTTAAATCCCACCAACAGCCTAAGTTTTCTCACTGAACAGCATTCAGTTAGACTCAGTGATACTTGCTGGGTAACCTCTCAATGCTTTTTTATTCTTCTATATAAAGCAAAGCCAAGCCAAGCCAGAAGTCCGCATATGCCATTAAAAGAGGTCCAAGGAACACAAGCTAAGAGTCACCTGCTAGCTCAGCTAGCAGTTTTCAACTGAAGTTTCTCTTTCCCTTTTAGATCTAAACTAGAAACTACTTTAAGCTGAAACACTTTTCCTCCAAAACAGACATCTTAAGTTTTGGTCATCTATGGTAGAAGTACTTGTATGCCACAGTATCCTTCCCGAAATGCGATTTACCAGTTCTCCATTTGGTGTTTAAACACAGGAAAACAACTTCAATCAACTCTTATTCCTAGCACTGTTTGGCAGAAATACATAGCCTACCTGCAGCACATAGTGTTGTTTTAAACCTGCAGTTAAGAGCAAGTGTTCAAACTTAACTCCTTATTGTAAGCCCGGTCACTGTCAGAGAAGGGGGGTTAGCTTCAGGATGAGTTGTCATAAGATTAGTAAATTCTGAAAACAAAAGCAGTGAGACCTAATAAAAACTTGTGCTCAAATCTAATCTTTTTTAAAAACATGGAGGAATGCACTAGATGAGGCAGCTGGTGTCACAAATTCAGATTCATAACTGTCTCAATTTATTATTATGTAAATAATATCATGGGAGAAGTAGTCAATGGTTTACTTGAATTGAGCTGCACTTCTCAGCGAGATAATACATCATTAAAAAAGGTCTCATCCCTACTTCATGCAGCTTGCCTCTTAAGGGAACTGCCATTCTCAGAGAGAAGTCAGCAGTATTTCCTTAGGGACTTATCCTCAAGGCATAACCATGAGCCTTGGTGAATAATATTAACACCACAACCATGTACGTTATGATTATTAAAAAAGGCACAGACATAACCCCAACTATCTCACATCTTCACTTAAAGATAATAGTTTTCTTTTATGCACCACATACTACTCGGTACTTGGGAGAAACCATCCTCTTACACTTTCAGTGCTAAAAAAATATAGATTAAACTCTGAGGAAAATAGATTCAACTTTTCTTTTACAGTTTCCTTTCCTGTGGAAATTATTTTTCTGTGCAGCTTACTACATAAAAGCAAGGACACACATTGTGGTGCAGCCTGACAGCAGCTCAGTGCCACACAGTTGTGCAATCACTTCTCTCCCAGTGGGGTGGGGGAGAGATAGGAAAACAAAAGTAGATCTCTTAGCTTGAGACAAAAACTATTTTCTAAGACAAAAAAGGAAAAGAGAATAACAGCAACAGAATGCAATTGCTCGCCATCTACTGACCAATACCCAGCTAGCCCCTGAAGCTTGCCCAGCAAACTCTCCACAGTTTTTATAGTTTAGCACATGATGCCACATGGTACAGGATATCCTTGGTTCTGTCCCCTCTCACCTCTTTGTGCACCACCTCTCCTTGCTGGCATGACATTAAGAGAAGCTGAAACATCCTTGACTCTATGCAGCACCACATCAACAAATCAAGATATAGAAGTATTATCAATATTGTGTTTCTCCTAACGCCAAAACATAGCATCATACCAGACACTATAAAGAATCATGTCTCAGCTGAAACCTTACAGTACATCAATGGGAATAGTGGGAAAAAAAAATAATCACCATCTAGTAAAGGGAAATCCAAGGGAAAGAAAAGTGCAGTTGGGAAGTGGTAAATACATTTTACCAAAGATGTGATGATGAACGTAACAGGAAACTAAGAATGACAGGTACCATTTCCCAAACGGAAGTGTATCGAACAATGTTTCAGTGCCCAGTGTGGAGAATGCCATCGGCAGCAGAAGAGCATGGCTCGAAACTGCCTTCTAGAGTTGTTCTAGAACCTTTGAATGTTGTTTCTGGTCAGCATGTAGAGTTCCCTGCTATTATTGTCCTGTGATGTTGATGAGAAAGTCTGTTTTTAAGCACTGTGTGACTAATTCCTGTTTGATATTTTTCTGTTAAATATGTTCTTTATATTGGCATTGCTCTTTTAAACTTTCATTTTTCCACAAAAAAAAAAAGAATCACATTTTTGGTAATTTGAGAAATAAAATACATTATTTAACATTTCTGATCTTTCAATATATTTGACACATTGTTTTCTTCTTTCTTTTTCGGTTCAGTGTCTTTGCTTACCATTAAAGAAGGAGCACTGTGTGGGGATCTTTGCTTCACTTTCATCTTCTCCTAGAGCTTTTTTCAGAATATACTTCAAGCCTTATTACACTTCTCCAAGTGAAAAATGATATCAGTCAGTAAAAAAGAGTAGTTAACAGGAAAAAAACCGAGGAAGTAGAATTAACTGCAGTAGAAAGAAATGTTTCCAAAGCATTTTTTCATCTGAATATAATCTCAAAATGCTGTTTTCAAACGTGTTCTAGTTTTCAACATTTTCCTCAACCATTTCTAACTCAGATGTTTAAGACAGGAAATTTTTACTGTCAAATTGTCTGCTTCTCCTTCCTGCAAAGTCTGTATTATACCTATCAATAATATTTGAAAAAAAAAAAAAAAAAAGCATTTAGCTGGTAAGTTTCTACTGCAGCTCTGCACAAAACATGAAGCAATAGATCACTGACCTCTGCAAATCTGTGATGCAGTGCATTCTGCTGAGCGGTGGTCAGTAGCCAGTTTGCCAGTCAGCACACTTAGAGAAAGCAGTAAATAGAAGGTGACTCTTCACTGCCTGCTAGCAATAATAATTGAAGAGCTGTGACACAAGATCCTGGACTGACACCTAGGTTGGGAGTGAGATTTTGCTTCCTCAGCTACTACTTATCATCTTAAGTGCTCAAACATATGCAAGCTGAATGGCTGTGGTTTAGCCACTTTGTATAAACAAGTCATTACCAAGGAGGCTGTCTCCTTAACTCAGGGAAGAAAAATCTATGAAAAAATCCATTCATGAATGGAATGTCTGCTGTCTACACATAAAACATCATATGAAGTCTTATCATTTGTTAAGTTACGTTGCTTGAATCTTTACATCCCCTAGACATCTCAAACTGTGCTTATATTATACAGCAGCTCTGAAGATCTACTTCCTTTAACAGTGTTATCAGAAAATTTAAGTCTATGTGGATTTGAGTTAGACCATATCTACTTCTGCAAGTTTTATTACTAGGATGTGTAAGATTATACAATCAAGCCCATTATAATTACATTGGAGAATAATAGTACTCTGCAATTTATATGCCACTAGCATTTCAAAAGCATCCATAATAAATTTATAGCCATAATCCAACAAATTTCCTGTCTTTGAAATCAGATTTTCTTCTTTCCTGAAGGTGAAAAATCTATTTGCATTTCTAAAGTTCAAAATTGAGTTAGACTTCAATTTTAGTGCAATTTGTTTTCTTAGTATAATCAAATCAATAACTATATTTCAATAAATGCATTAACACCACAAAATGAGAGATTCATTAACATTTTAATCCCCAATTATGTTCTTCCAGCCACTAAATTTCTTCCCTTCCTAAGCCATCCATGAGGAAAACAGATTCAATTGCATTTTAAAATGCCCAGAGGGCAGGCATAAGCACAAGGGTTCCTATTGACAAAATCAGACCCTTTCTGCATAACCATTTATTTGAGATCCTGTTTATTAAATGACCCAGTGGGACTACTGCATTAATTACTTGTTAATTCTAGTTTCCTTTTGGCTCCCTCCCTACTCCCTTTCTTTCAGAATTCTGGTTGTCATCTAATCAACTATTTGTCTCCATGAGAAGAATCAGGAAAGAAAAATAACCAATCACAAGACTTCCAGACAATTTCAGAGATGAATGTTCACCTATGCTGGTGATTTTTGTCCTCAAGTATTCCAGAGCAATGTATTTTAACAATGTTATATAAAAATTCTGCCATTCCTAAGAAGTGTTCTTTTATTTGCAGCACCAAGCTACCACTTGAAGTACACAGAGCTCTGTTGCAGAGAAATCCAGAAGAAACAACGAGACTTAGGGAAGAACTTTAGAAGGCACAAAGGCAAATATAAAGACATTTGATTTTCTGAAGTCCATGAATTATTCATTACTTGGAAATGAACAGTATAAGCAATTTTACTTACACACAGAAGTCTTCTACAAGGAATGCACTGAAACTTCATGCTAACTATCTCACATAAGCTCAACCTCAACTTTGTCTAACAAAAGTTGGCTTACTCTGAATGCACTGTTCTTCCAGTATTGACTTTTTGTTATTCATAATAAGATAGAAATCATTAAAAGAAAAACCTCACTATTTGTAGCACCTGCTAACACTGACATCCATTTTTAATCCATCAGTCTTTTACAGAGATCTCTTCTACTGGCAAATCACTGATTCTCAGAGCACTATGTACAAAGTTTTACATCAGTTTTTTGATGCACTAATATTCAATTGCTTTATTATTTGCTTTGCAATCTACAAACCACTGCAATAAAGACAGAAGAGACTGTTTGGGTCATTGGTAGTCACAGTAGAACAGTTCCATAATGTATCAGTAAGCAAGTCTCAAAAAGGTCTCTTTTGAGAAACAATAAAGAAAATCTGTTTCCTGCTATTGAATGTCAGCAATGTAATTAAAAATATTATATCCAGCAATTTCCATGAATTTAACTGCCCTTACTTTAAAAGGTTCAGAGAATAATTAGATCTAAAGATCTACGACAGGAGCTCCAAAGTGCTTTTGAATATCTATGTTTGATCTTGTCTCTGTGCTTTTATGCTGCTTTAAATGTTTCAGTATACTACCTTTCTAATATTTTAAAGGCTACCTGCAGCATACATAAAGTTTTCATTTAGATACCATGGCATACCAGGCAAGGAAAGGCATGAAATCACCTTCAACCAGCTTCAGGATGACCCATGAAAGGTAATAGTCATAAGCCAGTAAAGAGAAAAGAATAACTAACCCTATTCTGTAGGCAAGGGTTCACTGAAAACTCCCTAAAGGAACCAGTCTCCAAATAGAGATGCTCCCTTTTGGCTACAAGCCCCTAAATGAGGTTAGGGAGGGATGGAGTACAGGGAGCAGTGTATTCTTGCTTCAAATTACTCTGTGTCTGAGGGCATTAATACATTCGGTATGTTATAACATGTTCTACAGTGTTAATAACTCTACACAAGTCCTTAATAAATTTTTCCAAAGGAAAGGTGAATGTTTCTCTTAAATTATAACACACTTGAGTAATGTATTAAAACCATATCCAGTTCAAGTCTATTTACAACCTACCACTAGTCACCTCTCTAATTTTTAACAGCTACTATAATGGATTATATGTTATATCCCTAACCTCTACTATTTTCAGCTGTAGAGTTGGACATTGTCATCAATATTTTACTTTTTAATTCAACTGCATTATTTGAGTGAATTTCTTAGTCTGTGCCCTTATTTTACCCCAAAAAGCAAAAGTGAGAAAAGGGATTTTAAGAAGGAATTAAAGTGCTTATTCCTCCAGAGAGCACTGCAATGTTATTTATCATCTGAACTCATGTGAAACTCAAACATCAATAAATCTCTCACCATATCCCACAGCACTAACAGTGGCAGCAAGCAAAATTAAAAACAACCCAAACTACCACAGAACATTTTATCTATCAACTTTTTTTCCCCCATGTCAGCTCTAAACTAAAATAGTATCCAAATCCAAAGACCTTTAAACATAAACCTTGATATACCAGGCAGTCCCAGGTCTGCAAAACCCATGTCTTCGAAATCTGACACAAAGCATATTACTACTACTAAACTGAATCTTTATCTTTTTAGGGCATAGTAAGAACTTCTTACTATACGAACAGGTGAGTTTATGGGGAAAATTCAAGTTGCGGTTTTATCAGTTTGGCATTGTTTTTATTGCATGCTTGTTAACTTCTCCAATTTTCCTATTTTATCTGAAATTCATCCCTAGGAGTTAGTGTTACAGGAGTTACATTAGAAACTCTGGTGCAGTACACTGAAATCAAATCCTGCAGTCTGAAATTTAATTTTGTACTTCCAGTAGTTGCTATTCGACAGAAGTATGCTTAAGAATGTTATTCCCTCTTCACAGAAAGTCACAGAATTTGTCGTTTCTGTGCATTATTCAGCAGTCACCACTAGAAACAGAGCTAACAGAGAAATTCCAAAAACTAGGCTGCTTAGCTAAAATCAGAGATTTAATAAGGCTGGATTGTGTTGTAATTCAATGTCAAAAAGCTAGAAAATTAAGCTCTGAAAAAAAAAAAAAAACAACAAAATACTAGAAGGTGCTTTATCTTTTCATTTTCAAATCACTGTTACAGTCTCCAAGATGTGTAATAGCTTAACAAAATATTTAAATTTTAAAACAATACATTGCTTTTGTCACAGTGACACATTTAGACAAACCTAATCCCCTGAAAATCTATACTTTCCTAGCAGCATGTAAGGGCTCATTGATTTGGGGGGGAAAAAAGTCTGTCTTCCACTCTTTGCAAAATGTCTCTTCTTCTCACACTTTTCACCCTGCTCTGCAGATACTCAGTTTAAAAACAAATATTACATTCAGACAGAATTCAAGAAAATTTTTAGCAAGCGAATGCAAGGACAAAAGATTTGAAATATCAGATAATTTCAAAAAGCCTGATTAAAATGAGAAGCCATTTTGGTAGCAGAACTACTTTAGTTCCCAGTTTCTCTACACTCCAAAGAAGGAGAACTCCCCATTTAGAATTTTACTGTAATCTGTTGCACAAATGCCACTGTTAAGATTGATAGGAAAAAAGTGGGGTTTTTTTAGTCATCTTGAATGTTTTCAGACATCTGAAATCGGATATTACAGTATAAAGACCTGAATAAGTACATTGCTTTTGATTTACAGAATAGTTCAAGAAAAAAAAAAAAAAGAACCTTAAAAAAAGATCAAAAAATAGTCGGTGAGAAATTAATCAAAGTATTCAAAGGACATCAGATTTGCAATGAAAGTTATATATTACTAAGTTCGACCTGAATTAACTCTTTCTACAAACACAAGGAGGTTGTCAAGGTACCCTCTTTCCCCTTTACTTTTCACTGTTTTTAAAACAGTGGATGAAAAATTTGTTAAGTGTTTGAGTAGTTAAAAAGCCAAAATAATTATTAGCAACATACATATAGCTGGAAATCAACTCAGCAGCTGAAACAGAACTTGCAAGACTCCATGACTTCCTGACCTCACCTTCAAACCTGTGCTGCTATGATTATGCACTGCATGCATAGTATCTATTGAACTGTTATGTAAGCCTATCATTACAGCTTTTGTTGAGGCTGGAGCAGGTGACAGGCTTCAACATAGCCTGAAGTTCTCTACTATGCATAGGGTAAGCTTGCTCCATTTAATGAATGGGATAATTAACTCCAGAGTTTGTTTTCTACTTCCCTGTCTGAACGCTATGGGGACAACGAGCCACAGCCAGGCTTCATCCCACTGAGACAGTCCCAGCCCTTGCACTAGAGACAGAGCCAGACTAAGGTTTGGCTAGGACCTGGACCCACAGAGCTGTGGAAAGCTGGAAGCTGCTCCTGCCACGGGCTCTATGGGCTGAAATTGTGTTGCGGAGAGGGACACAGCAATTCTACATTGCAAACAGCACTACAGAACAGCAAGCTTTGAGATTGCATTGTGTTATTTATAAATACAAGTGTCGACACTATCAGCAGTTTTTTTTTTTTGTTTTAAATGGTTCTTTACTGCCTTTAGAGTACTTGCTTTTTTCTTCACTTTGAAGCCAGCTAGACATTAGCTTCCTTTTCAGCTTTACTTCTGCCCTTGTTCAGCCTCTTCTTCCTTCCCGTATACATTCCACCTCACCATCTCAGATTAAGAGTTGCACTGAGAAACCCCCTGACAGCATACAAAATGTTACTTTGGTCTCACATATTATTAGAAAACAGAAAAACATACAGGCAGTTACTAACCCTGACATCCTACTTTCCTCTTCCTTGAGGGAAACAGAAAAATAGAAGACAGAAAAAATCCTGAGGGATTACCTAGGCCTATATACTAAAATGGAATCAGTGGCATTCAAAACATTTTTTACATATAGTCTCCTTCACAAATGCAAAAGTGTTGTTTTCTTCTTCCCTCATCATCAAATAAATATTCATTGTCATAATCAAGACTTCTAGGTAAAAAATGGGACTTGGAATTTTACATTATGGCACAACTGTACTGTACAGGCCAGAGATCATTAGTCATATACATCTTTATGCTTCAAATAAAAAGAGATACCTGCTCACATAAGGCCACCCTACTCTCATGTAAAACACCTGTGTGATGTAAGGAACTCACTGTTGTTCTTTAGAGTAGAAAGTAACCTTGATATGATTCACTTCACTATGTCAGGTGACAACTACTCACATTAATCAAGGTACACATCTGTCTAAATGCTTGCAGCATCACAGCTTTAAAATATAAAATATAATGAAATGTCAACAAAATTAAATTTACATCGATGATGCATAATTTGATATTTCTTCCAGCATGAAAAGAAATATGCCAGACTTGTCGCAAAGACAACAATCTCAAACATTTAGGTTTTACCACTAAATAGAATACAGGCTTCCCAAAAGTTTTCTGTTTACAATTCATAAAGCTTATGAAAATATGGTTGCAAGACTCTAACATTAAATTCATAAGTATTCATTCTTTATCACATCTTTGGTTTAATGTCTAAGGAAATACAGATTAGATGGTTCATGTTGTAGGATACTACCTGTGCTATATAAAGAAGATCAAGCACAACTAATGCATCACATCAAGTCTCGAAGTTTTATTACCTATCATACCTAATTTTCTGCTTAGGTAGTAAATCCTTTGATGAGAGATCGTTTTTTGTTTTTGCTTGCATAGTTTGTGGAAAGCTGGTCCATGATAGGATAATCTTATTTACCAGGAAATGGGAAATAACTAAAGTAATACTATCTGATTTATTTTGGAGATTTCTCTCAAGTAGTTTTCTCCATATAATTTTCATTCAATGCTCTTTGGCTTCTGAATAGTAGAACATGTTTTATATTCTATTTTCAACAAACTTTATTCAAAGATTAGTTATTTGATGTTTTTAAACATCCTTGAACAACAAAACACAATGGAAATCCTAAGTCTTATTCATACTCTTTTATCATGACTTCCATTGTTCTAAATTCTGGGAAAGACTTGCATAATTCCAAAACATTAAATTTATTCTTGACTTTTTCTACTTACTATCTGAACTCAGTGGAATGTAGCTAAATCCTTGAGTGAAAATATCAATATTTTCTCAAAAACTTCAGATAGAAAACAACTCCAAAAAGGAAGGTATCTGGGGAGACTATTCACATGCAACCTCAGACAAGGGCTAATGCCATCTGTGATCCAAAGCCCCATTTAGAGCAAAATAGTTACATGACCTCCGGTCAGTCTGCTCAGAAAACTGCTGAAATGATAGAAAGTAAATAAGCAAAAAGCTTATGTTAGGTAAAAAAGAAAAAAAGTAAAAACACAGAACAAAGTCTAAATGTGGATACACAGAGACAGCAGCATGAGGACTCAGGAGGAAAAATACTGCTGTTAGAAGGTCTAAAAGCCTCAAACAATGGGGAATCAGATGATACTATCTCAGCAGCATTAAAGATTAGCTCAATCTAAGGAGCAAAGCTGGTTGACCTGTCCTCACCTGATTTACAACTACACAGACAGCAAGGACTCATCAGATGTCCCATCAGAGTGGTGATCATATAATGCTCAGTCCAGTAATATTAACCCTTAGACTACTGGCTCAGTAGTCTTCACTACCAATCAATAATTGCTTAACAGTTAATAATTGCACTGTACTCTTCAGTTGTGCAAACTCTGTGGTTTTTGCTCACAGTAAAATGAATGCAAGGAATAAATGTTGCCAGTATCTTCAAGGTTATCTGACTTCTTAATTTTGGTCTGACCAGCTGAGAATTTACACCATATGTGTTTTCTGCAGCCATCACTTGCCTCTAACCAAAACTGACTTTTAAACAAGCCAAGAAATTCTGAACAGGAAGAGTGCAGTTCACATTTAGCTGGCTAATTGAATTCTGATTAATTTCATACTATCTGCTGGACACCAGAATTTTGACAAGAGAATATCACACTTTGCTCTCAGCTCATAGAGTCTCAGCTCTGAGACTCTGAGAAGCTGTTCTATCAAAGCTAGGGTGCCTGGTCCTTCCCTGTCTTTCAGACAAAAGATGTAGAAGCACAGCCATAGATTCTTTGGTGGCCCAGCTGCACCACAAGTTGTAATCTGTACTGTAGAGTGGTAGCTTGAGATGGTTTTTCCCATTAACATCAGTATGAAACTCTTTCTAACATCCTATTTATTCTAATTATAATGTTCTAAACTAAACAATTTGTCTCCCTTCTTGGTGCTTTGCTTAATGCAAGTCACTTGCCTAAGCCCAAACTGTACACAACTGTAATAACAGATAATGTTCTAAAGTTAATTTTCTGAATAAAAGGGGAATAGGACAGTCTTGTACAAACTCGCACAAGTTCTCCAAATAATACATAACACATGGATTCATAAACAACAGAACAGCACAAATGCCTATGTCCCTTTATTCAGAGTTAAAAGCATATTTTGCCTGATAGTACTGCTCCCACAACTAAGCAATAATCACTGTGATAAAGGGATGTAAAACTGGCCACAGATAAATATCTTGCATTTACCAGCTATCAAAATTTGACAAAGCTTGCACTTCCAAGAAATTATTTTGTGCTGAAATAGCTGAGTTAAAGCAGTAAAGAAAAGAACACCTGGGCTTAAAATTCACATTGGCCAGTTCTCAGCATCACTAAGAATGTTCACATGGAAAAAGAAAAAAAAAAAATAGATTAAAGCACAGAAAAATGCTTTCTCTGCATTTGTTTAGGAGTTTACATATGCAGAAAATTGTCCAGTATATTAAAAAAAAATTTAAAAAAAAGCTGGGAAATGTGAACTAAACTTACTCAGAGGTAAAATCTGCCTAATTATGTCTAAGAGAAAAAGAAGTTCTCTAAAGAACAGAGTTCATTCATAATTAATGTATTTTAAATGATAACATCACATTTGGCAGCATTAATTATGAACACCAATATATAATTATAGAAATCAGTTGGCACTAATAAACCTGCATGAAGGAAAAGGCATTTTAGAATTAATATCTTCTACACATCTACTTATAAGACTAAGTTTCTAACTGACAAACATACTGTATAGGTCTTGGTTTGGAAAGATGTGAAATGTATTACACATCCAGTGTAAGTCTAATAAGTTAATTATTGAAATCCAATCAGAAATAGCATCAAAGATAGGAGTACCTTACACAGGAATACCTTCCACGCCTTTGAAAAGGAAAGAAAGAATTTGTAGTCATTTTAAAAATGAAGGAATCTGTAGAATAATTGAATCTTTTTTGTAATAAATTATCAAGCTGATACACAACAACCAAAATAGTGCTGATTGTCAAAGAACATGTGTTTTCCACAGATCTCCTCATCATCTGAGTACCCCCTGCCAATAAAAATGGAAATAAAGATTAAGATAATGTTTTTGGGGGAGTTTCAAATGATTGCAGTGACCTTAAGACTCTAAATTAAAAAAAGACGTAAAATATCTCCCCCATTTACGTCCACATCAGCAGTTAGTGCTGTACTATCACAAAGGTGTCTTCAAACATTTTGCTTGATGAATTCATTCTTTAGTAGATGGCAGTACTATTCTGGAGAGCAATTCCCAGCAGGTACTTAAGAGCTTTCCTGAGTAGAGATGAACTTATACAGATATTTGGACTATATAGCTGCTCTTCAACATAGCTAGAACTGAAAATATATTTCTCTGAGTGATATTAAGATATTCTGAAAGATATTCTGATCATCTGCTATTTACTCTGTAGATAAAAACACTACAACCAGGTAACTGGGAGAATAAGCAAGTGAATATTATGCATTACACGCTTTCTGAAAACTGCTACCTGTTATCATTTAGTATCACTATATATGACAGCTGTCAAGGTGTAAGGCAGGTGCCTCAAGTGACTGAACTCTGGAAATGCAGACAGCTGCCTTTTGCTGCCATCATTAGATGGGACAGTGTGGGCAGTATTACTCCTCATGGAAGCAAGAAATTTCCCATACCCACCTCACCTGCAGGAAGGAAATGGCAGTATAAAAGCCCTTCCCATGGAAAGAGCATCCAAATGACCAGCCTCACCATTAGCCTTGGGGAGAACAATTTGCTATTATGCTGTGGACTTATCTAGAACCACCACTGAGCAGGTAGATCTAAGCCAGTCAGGTCAGCTCACTAAACTGTATGAAAGATAACCTCCGATCAAACTTGTAAGTATAAGAAGAGAAGCATAACTGAATTTTGTGAAGTTTTATCAATTTAAACCATCCTGAATTAAAGCTTTTGTATATCAAGTAATTATGAACAAAGTAATTTCCAAAGCTTTCCACCTTTGTTCAAATGGTGTCAAGTTCTTCAAGTTGTTTTTTTTTTTTTTTTTCCAAAATGATGCATTGTTCACCTTTTAATTAGTATTATTCTCTTTAATACTCTTTAATACTTTAATTCTCTTTAATACTTTAATACTTCAATAATAATTAGTATTCTCTTTAATACTATCCCTGAGTTTTTCAAGTGGATAAAACAAACAAACAAACAAAACAAAAAAAAACAGAAGTCAAGATCTCGTTAAACAGAAAGGTAAGCAGATTTAATTCAATTTATTTATCAGAACCTACTTTCATGCCCACTGTATAAAAATCAGTCTTCTGATCAAGCAAAAATTTTCACCATGAAACTCCTGGAGCTTCAAAGACCCTTCAAAGTCAGGTCTCCCCTGTCTGCCATTAGCTAGCTCTCCAATTTCATATGAAAGACTTTTTCCTTTGAAAGCCTGGAGTTTTTTTACTGTGACATTAAGTAGTAAATCTTTAAGAGAAGTAAATCTTTTAAGAAACCTGCTGGGATTCCAGAAATTGAGAACATTAACTGCTGGCACATTTGGGCATGCAGTGGCACATTTGGGCATGCAGCAACTCAAAATGTAAAACAAACACTTTTGACAATCCATCTCCCCTGATTCAAAGCTTTTACGCAGATTATATTTTACTGTAATATGAAAACATATTATAATGAACACATAACTGAAGAAGAGTTGTTACAATATGAAATAAACTTCTTCTTTGAAAAAATATGAAGTGCTACTTACCTTCCCACATGGTACAAGGAGAATGACAGGAAGACAAGCAGGAAAAAAATATCCCTCTTTCAAGAGAGAAGGAGGAGCTCTAGCTCAACCTGGATGGGAAATGAAAGCATTTCTGTCCAAATTTTCTTTTTCACTTGGCTCTGGGGATACTGATATGGAGGAGCCAGCAGAAGAAAATAACTGAACAGACACATTCTCTAGCTTGCTTGGCTCTCTTATTAATTTCCAAATGTAAAAGCAGATGTGACTGGCCTCTAAACTCACAATGTTAGATAGAGAAAAACACAAAAACATAGTTGAAGTTGACTATGCAAGCAAGTTTCAAGACACTTGCACAACTAGCAAGTAGACTAGGAGTAAGCAAGAGGCTGGGAGTGAACACAGCCAAGATAGCTGACCCAAACAGACAAAAGAGATGTTCCATTAAAAACAGTATCACGCTTAGCAATAAAACTGGGTGATGGAAGAAGAAGGAAGTGGGTCGGGAGGTTGTCTTTCAAAGATGGTTGCTGCTTGGAGGCTGGTTAGATATTGCCTTAGCATGGCTTGCCTTACTATTATTTTTTTAACCTCATTACTTACTAAACTATCTTTATCTCAATTGACAAGTTTTCTCATGTTTGCTCTTCCTGTTCTCTCCCCTGTCCTGCTGAAGGGGTGAGGGGAAAGTGTGCAAAAATCTGTATGGGTGCTTTGCTGTCAGCCAGGGTCTACCCAACATACATACTATTCTAAAAAATGTGTCTGTGTTTCAAGAATGTTACTCTTCCCTGGGAATGATATTCAAGTCGTTCCTACTAAGACTTGATCACAATATCTACTCCAACTACTTTACCCTTTTTCATTGCACAGGAGGGAAACATACAAACACTAACAATATGGCACAATTTTTAATATGTAATTTGCCTCCAGTTATTAATACTTTTTTCTAACATTTTAAAATAACTTTAAAACTGTTTTGCTTATTATAAGACCCATTTCTTTCACATAAATAATGTTAAACAGCAGACTCCCATATGCACCCTTGAAAAAAAACTGCTGGTGACTCAAAAATCCTACATCAAGTAGAAAATGACATTACAAAGGTAAAGAAGTCAGCACTAGTTAACGTCTAGTCTTTCACAGCCTACAGCTTCAGTAAATCACATAGCAAACAAAAATCTCCTTGTTTACAGGAAATTACTTGTCCCTTCTTACAATTTTTTTCTTTTTTAATTAGAAGTGAAAATAGCATAAGCAATTCACATGGATTCATACATTTACAAAAGTCATTTTCTATTGATCAAATGGATCAATAAGGATTATGAAAGCACAATATTTATTTACCACCAAGTCATCATTCATAACATAAATATCTGCTATGGACTAGAATCACACTGACACTTCATATTGATAAGTTAAACATAATGTTTGAATAACAATAAATGTCGTGAAAATGTATTTATATTTGGTGTGAATTAAAGTGGAAAATGTGTAATGACTTCTTTTTTCTGTCTCAAGCTTTACATTTTCTTTTCAAGTTATCAAATTTTGTACCCAAAAGCTACATGATTTTGCAAGTTGCCCAACTATGAGGTTTGAAAATTTTCCATAGTACTCACTGCAAAACGAGACAAAGATCACAACTGCAAAAAGATCACACTCTAGAAAAAGTTCAACTATTCCAGACCAAGCTATTACAATGGGCTTCAGCAGTTATTCTCACATAGAAGACTCAACACACCAGATTTTCGCTATTGTCTTATTTATTTAAGAAAAGGTAACCTGCACAGCTGATCATGCTTTATATATTCACTTTCTTTTTTCTTCCTTATTCTCTCAAAAAGAGCAAATTTTTGCTGTTGTTACTGCCCCTCCCCCCTCGCCCCCCACCCAACATCTCCCATCTTTCCCATAATCACTATAATAAGGGAACAGACCAGATTGTTTTCAGTCTTTAAAAGCTACATTCTCCCTTTTTTTCTGAGCTGTATGCATTATCACTGCTATCTAATTCAACCACTCTTACTGGAGTCCTCTGACAAAAACCCTGACATCAACTAAGCTCAATCTATCAGAAAAATATCTGACAATTAAGTGTGCTAAAGTGTTTCTCCAAAATAGAATAGTAGAATCATAGAATCACTAAGAAGAAAAGATCTCTAAGATCTCTAAGGTTATCCAGTCCAACTGTCCACATATCACCAGTATTTCCCACTAAGTCATATCCCTCAGTACAACATCTAAACATTTCTTGAACACCTCAGGGGTTGGTTATTCCACCACCTCCTTGGGCAGTGTGTCTAACCACTCTCTTAGAGAAGTACCTCCTAATGTCCAACCTGAATCTCTCCTGGCTCAAATAATCCACAATCAGACTAATGTTGAACATCCATCTGTGCAATTAAGTAAGAAAGAAAGAAAAAGAAAGAAGGAAAGAAAAGAAAGAAGGAAAGAAAAGAAAGAAGGAAAGAAGAAAGGAGTATTTCAGTTTTAAAAAAAACCACTAAATCTAAACGTTAATGGAGAAAATTCAGCTCTAGGTAAAAGCAGAATTAGAAAAAACAGTCACAAACTCCCACTTCCTTTTAGGTAGTTTTAGTGGGCTTACTCATTTTTTCACCACGCTCTGCTCTAGAAAGTACTGAACATAATTTAAGCCCATCCCTGCAATTATTACTTATACACAGAAATAAGTATGAATTTCTTTCCTTGAATTTTTAATGGACTTTTTACAATGCTGAGTTTTGTTTTGCTGTTGTTTCTTATTTTCCTTTAATGCAAAATGAACAGTCAGTTGCTGAAAACATAATGAATACCAAGCGAGAAGTTTTACTACATGAAAAAAGTTTTACTACATGGTGAAGTTTTCAATAACATTTGTCTGCACCAGAAAGGCAACAGAACTGCGCAGGAGAGAAGCCAAATGTAAACAAATTTCTTGGTAATTTGACAAGATTATGTTATCATTTTCAATGCATAAAGCAATAACTTCCACTTCTTCATTTAAATGCATTCAATTTTGATAGTCATAATGATATTTAATACATTTTCTGCTGTTTACTATTGATAGGACTCATGGGTAACTACAAAAAAGAGCCAGACTTGCTTTAAAGAAAATATTAAGTTTCCCATGACTAATTTTTGAGTTTCCTTTAAAAACACTTCCCATGTCAGCTCCCTATTGTTACATATCAGCATGTATGTAATGCAAAGACTGGAGTGACTGACAGGAGTTAACAGAAATTTCTCACTAACTTTAATAGCTGTGGGCTTAACTTCATGCAAATTGCTGTAAATTCCATTCTACTTTCTGAAAGAAAAACATTTGTTTCTAAGAAATATAGTGTAAATGAAATACTTGATATAAATCAAATGATAATTTAATACCTAATTCATCATTTCTGCAAAGACAAATCATGCCATGCTGGGTTTGCTCAGGTATTGCACATTGATTCCTTTAGTTTGATTTTAAGGACTTAATCCATTCTACTAAAATCAACAAAAGTTTTGACTGAAATTTCTCTTTCAATTATATTGGTTAATCCTTAGATACTCAACATATATGTTCCAGAAGCCTCTTAAAAAAAAGGACCTGAGATCTTGTCCTAAGAATAATAAAATAACAATGAAAACCAGAAATGTTTGATTAGTAGCATTAATTGACCATTAAAGAAGATAATTACCATAACTTTCCAAGAGTGGGACACACTGCATACAAATACGCATATACTCAGCTTAAAAACTGCTCTACAAAATTTAGTATAGACAATTTTGTGTAGCCTCATAGGCATTTAGTTTCTTTGTACATTCACTTCAGTCCTCTTTTACTGGAATTTACACTTTTAAAAATAATTTCAGTTGATACATCATCTGTTTTGGACACATTCTAGTGAAACTCGAGTTCATCTTTTCTTATTTCCTGCTTTGGCCTTCCATCCTTTCCTAAGATTTTTTATTCCAGTTTTGCACATCCCCAAAGGGTTTAGCTTTACTGCTCCAGCAACTTCAGACAAACAGGGCAAATCAGAGACTTTTGCTGTTTATTTGATGTTTTTTGTTCTTTTTTTTTTTTTTTTTTTTTTTTTTTTTTTTTTTTTTTTTTTTTTGAACACCCTTGTCTTGAGAGGAATTTGGCTGCTACATTCTCCCAGTATGACTTCAGAGAATATTACTGGGGGAGAAAAATATTTTCCTTTTATTTGTCTACAATGTTTGATAGCTTTACTCATCTTCCATTCCGAAATTTTCCATTGCCATATCATACTATTCAATCATTTTATTCAGGAATAAACTATTCAATCATACTATTCAATTGCCTTAAGACAACATCAAGTATTTTAGTGGCACGCGGATAACAGGAAAGAAAAAAGCCATTAAAGCATAATGCTTTATCTTGATTAAGAGATCTCCTTGTCCCCTTTATCCCTACCAAAAGATACTGTTATTCAGAAAATGCTGCAGTATTCCAGTGGAAAACTCAAGTTCAAGGGCCTGAGCACCTGGTTTTGCCTCTTCAAGGACAGAAACAGAGTATGTACATACTGCCCATGACACAGAGATGTTCATGCAGGCCAACACCTCACCTGGAAGTTGCCCAGGGTGACTAGAATGGTGCAGTGTTACAAACAAGCAAAAACATTTGATAATAAGAGTAATTAAATTTAAAAGTATATGTTTGAATCAATCATTTCTAATGTTCTTATTGCGTATTTTAACTTTGTAGTGTACAGATATTGTATGTATCACAGTTTTGATAAGTGAGCTGTCATTGATAACTGAGGCTGGACTTCTGACTCTCTGCTGATGCAACAAAATACTTGACCGTGATGTTTTAATTAACAGTAGGGAAGCCACTGCACTGGAGGTGGGCAGACTCAGAGATAAAGCAGACTTACTCCAGAAATAGGTCGTAGCAGGCAGCTGCCTGTGGGGATTCTGAAAGCACCCCTGGGAGTATGGACAATAATGAGCTTGCTATCAGAGGAGAAAAAGCAAAGCATAGCAAAACCAAAGAGAATATCAGTCTGGCCACTTTTCCCTTCTTCTCCTATCTACTCATTCACAGGGGAGGACAGATGGTAATATCTCACTGTCAGAAGCTAAAGATAGACTAAAATGCAGTCTTTCTTTCTGGTCTCTGGAATATACTTGAGACAGACAGCTCACTGACCATCATAGTTTATTAACATATCTAATTACGTGCAAAACAAATATTGGAAACCAGGAGAGCAATCTTTTAAAAGCTGCTTTGGTCAGAATTTTCCCACTTTATAATTTCAAATCTGAAACATTTTTTAAAATGAGGCAAATTTGTTATCCAGTTAGAACTGTAACTTAGTAATATATATTCTGTCTTCTCAATTACATTTATTGTTTTTACATTTTGTCCCAGATGTTTTTAAAGATAACTAGCAATTGTAGGATAGAGATTGATAGCTGTAGATGGGGGAAAGGATTGGGGTGGGAGTTAAGGTTTGGTTTGGTTACATTTTATTCAAATTTGTTTATCTCATATAAGATATATAAGATGATAATGTGAGAATGTATCACAGTTCCCCAGAGGTAAAATGTTCCAAAAATGGGAAATCAGCATCTTTCAGAGGTTGATGGAAACCAGCCATTCTGCATATTTACATAAATTCAGGGCTAAATCCTTTAGCAGTTGCAATAAAACACTTGGTGTTCTTGATAGTGAGAGAGATTAAATGTCTGACTTTATTAGTAAAAATTAATCTTATTACATCACTGGACAGCTCGAAAGATAATTAAAATTCTGAAGATGTAATTCTATAGAAGAGGACTATATCAACATCCTCCTTTTTATTATGTATTTAAATGTAGAGTAATTCAGTAGGTATTCATTCTGTAAATCTGTTTAGCTGAAATAAAAGTCAAAACATACTAGGACATTTCCATTAAAGTACTTCAACAGGTTTCATGCAGAGCATATAATGAATTTGTCTCCTGAACTCTTAGGTAAAGATGATGAGAGTATCCCAGAGATTCATGGTTTCTTTAAATGGCAGAAAAAACAAATTAATCTTTTAAACTACAAGCCAGTTTCAGCCTTATGTTCTTCAACTCATATGAGTTGATTGAACCATCAAACCACATGCCTAATGACCTGCCAAGTCATCAAACACAGACAATTTTCAGTTTGGGCTACATAATTCAGTACAAAGACTCAACAAAGAAAAGAGCATTTTATAAAGTTACAAGGCAGATGGGCAGTCTAATTGGATGAGAAGAAGATCCATAGGAGGATTCATAAACCCTGAAGATCGATAAGGTCCCATGTTAGGTACAAAAGAAAGGCCATTCTACTCATGAAAACATAAAAAGGAGCACCAAGTTTAAGCTATTTATTGCATTGCAAATCTATCATCCTGTCTGTATTATAAGAATTATCTAAACTGATGGGTTTCTCTTTCTTCAGCTGGTGAGGATCAGCTTGACAAAAATAGGTATTTTTTTTTCTGATGAAATATTTTGTACAGACTGAAAATCTCTCGTCCCAGAGATACCCTAGAGAAAATATTTGGCCAAACATCAGCTCAGCATCAGTTTTGTATTCCTGACTCAGAGTGTTTGAAAGGGGTTGCAAAATGCTTTTCATTCCTGATGAAGCCCAATAGCAAGTCCTTCCCAACACTTAAGTGAGACTTCTGCTCAACCACATTTGCTGCAGCAAATCCCAGTGGCTATTCTGGCTCTTGATGGAACGTTCACATTCCAGTGGCATTCTTGATTGCCCAATTTCACCAATACACAATTTCACCAATTGTCCATTTTCACCAATGCACAAGACCTAGACAAATATTTCCAAATTTGCAAAGTACATTTTTCTGTCTCTAAGACAAAAGGAAGCACCATCACACCTCACCAATTTTTTAGAAACATTAATTTTCAGATGACAGGGTATCATTGGTTAGCATACCCATATTTTCTTTTTATGCTCTTTGAAAAACATATTTCAATCATTACTACAATTTGCATACAGCTTTTACATTCCACTTGTGGTTTCTTCTTAATATTCCTTGATATAATAAGTCCCAGGAAGTCTTTTTTTAAATTATTTTTTTCTTCTTTTATTAACAGTGCTATGTTTCAGATTTAGGAAAATACTCAATTAAATTAATGATACCGGGGAAAGTATAGTTATCATCAAATCTGAATTCCATAGAGAAATTTAAAATAAAATTTTGGAATGGTGTTAAAGTATATTGCTTTGTCTATTCAAACTACAAGCCAAGTAAAGCCACCATATAGAAAAGAACAAGAATTAGTATGAGTTATCAGTGCCTAGGTTACCCTGATTTTGCTATAACCTTGTGATTTATTCTACTGACTTACTAGGTTTAATGTTAACCCTTAACGTGATCCATGTATATGATGAACATTTACAGGTTGAAGTTCATATATGACATCTCAAAATTGCTAAACCTGTCATTGATTAGCAGCATAACAGTGCATTTCTGATGCAGGATAATATCTCAAATTTCTGAGGTTTTGAGAATTATGTTCTGAAGTGGTTTTGTTCTTGCAGGGCCAATTCTCTTAGTCTAGAATCTCTTTGGACTAACATCAAACATAACAGGACTCCAGGTTAGAGTTTTAGTCCCACTGCACAGTCATACTGCTAAATTTAAGTTTCAAGGACCGTAATACATTTTCCCTTGAAGAACCAGAGGCACTAGACATTTATCACTTACTTTGCAGTACCTTACCTTTCCACTGGGTTCTTTGGAATACAAGCAAGGGTAACGAACTGTGGCAAGAGCAGCTGCGATTCAATTGACAACCTGCCTAATAAATGTTTATTGATTTAAATTACAGATTATACACATGCATGAGATAGTGAAATAATTTAAATCAGAGCTGGTTGTGCATCTGTCTTCACTTGGCTGTATGTCTAAAATGATTATGGTAATATTTGAAGCCAGGCAAAGTGGTTAATACATTGAGGGAACAGCTGGTAGGTTGCTTTCTTTCTTTCTGAAGGTGCTAATCAGCTACAGTACCCCTAGAAGGAGGTTTCTGAATATACCCCCTAAAACAGAAGACAGCTTCTGAAGTGCTAACTTTCTGTTTGATTTCAAGGACCTTTACTTTGTGGAGAAAGTACTCCAGACCACAGCTGGTGTGAGGAGAGATAATGGCACTTATGCTAAGACTGCATTAAGTCTGGCTTCATGCCTCACTGCTTTGTGACATATTTTCATGGCTGTATTGTTAAATTAGTAATTAATTTTTCTCTTCCTGAAAGAACTGTTGATTCTAATCAACTATTAGGCTTACAGTGCATATAGTTATCATAACAATTTTCTTATATGTTTTGTGCACAACTGTAATTTCTCTTATTATTTTTCCTGATCTTTAATCTTTATCCAAGACTCTGATTCACAGGTTTCTCACTCACAGAGGACATAATTTTGTTCATAACAAAAGAACATCTGAAAACTCTGTATTTTAAATCACTACCTTCCAGCTACGATTCCTCAACACTGTTGCAAATAAGTGCACTTCTGTGTGACTGCTTTAACTAAATGAAATAATACAGAAATAATTCTAAGCTTCCTAAGCTAAGTAGTACTTATTATTCCAGAATGAGTGTTGTGCCTAGGTGGGAATATTATTTTGTATTAGTTTTATAAACTATCCAAAATGATTTAGTTTTGCTGATGGACTGCATTCTGCAGTACAGCTCAGTAGATTATGTTTATGCTAACAGGTAGAAACAATTCTGTAGTTCTAGCTTCATGATACTTTTCATGTATCACACATGGCCCCAGAGTTCATTCAGATAATCTTTAGGTTCCAGTCTTTGGTAGAGGTTAGATGTTTCAGGAGGTAGATTTCTTACTTTTTGAAGTACTTGAAAACTTGAAAGCCCACGGGATAGCTCCAAGTATGTCCTGGAAGAGATCAAAGGTCAGGCTGGATGGAGCTGTGAACAACCTAGTCTAGAGAGAGGTGTCCCTGCCTGTAGCAGGGGGCTGGAACTAGATGATCTTAAAGCCAAACTCTTCTATGATTCTATGATATACTTTATGTATATTCTGAAACTGAGCTGAGCAAAGGAGCTGGTTCAGCTAAAAAGCAACCATACCAACTCCCCTCCATACTCTTATTTGGAATGTACCAAGTGTTACACTTTGAAGTGTTTTTCAGCTAGATCAGTTCCACTGTCTGACTTACCAGACATTGGCAGAGGCTGATGGTACAGATGCTGGTGTAGGCAGGCAAATGATGTGAAGGGAGGAAAGGATAACAGGCAGTTGAGTGGCTAAATGAATTTTTTGAATTATTCTGAAATTCTAAGATACCAAGTTGTATTGGTAACAATTAATGCAGTTAGTGTTAAGTATCATCCAACTTCAGTATTATTGTCACGGGTTTAGGGTCTTTCGTCCTGTGGCAGGGGCCCTCCCCACTATGGGAAGCTGGCAGATGAGTGGAAAGAAGGAATTGTGGCTCAATTGAGATAAAGAGAAACTAATTTACTAGAAATTATAAAATAATTTGAGATAATATGATATAAAAGGAATCAAGGGTATTAAGTCAAACAAATGGGAGAGAGAGTTGCCTTTCTAACCATGCTGAAAATTACGTTAAGGTTAGAAGTAAGGCCATGATTATGCCACCTCCTTTCTTTCCAGAAACCATGTGGGAATGACCAGAGCTCTTGGGAACAGTAGGTCCCATCCAGTAGCAGCACTAGGAACTGCAGCTTCCCAGTAGCCATCCCATTTCTGTCAACTTACTGCATGATGCCATAACATGGAATACCTATGGAAAACCATAACACATTCATGCTTTTTAACAAAAGAAAGGTAGTAGAATGTAACTTTCACTGACATTTTTGAGTCTTTCATTGTATCTTCTTAAAAGCTTCTTTTTCTGCTACTTGCCTCCGTGACTACTTGGTAGGCATATTACCAGATAAATTCCTAAAAATGAAGTTCATAAAAAAGTACTAAAAGTACATATTGAAATATTGAGAAAATACTGAAAGACAATTGTATATCAAGTAAACAGAATAATTAAAGAGGGTATCGTTTGCATAAAGCATCAAGAAAACAGCAATGCCTACATTAATATTTTGGATTAAATACAAAAGTCTTATCACATGATTAAAGTGCAATGTAGTGTCCAAAATTTGAAATCACAAGCTGTTACATATTTTTGTAATAGGGGATGCTGCATAGAACAAATGCCTGAAATACCAGTCTACTGGAATTAAGAGTGGAATGACAATTTCTGCAAGCACTATACTTTATATAGCTAATCACAGATTAGAAAACATTTTCTTCTTGAATGTAGGCAGTAAAAAATCATCACCACTACAGCAATACTGGATTTTAAGGACAGTAGAATGTTAGATATGATACTGCACGCATTACTAAAACTTGAGCTGTGGGCAGATAGCCTTCATTTCCCTTCCATAAGAAAGTGTATTCTGCTGAGTGATTTCTGTGATTTTTACTGTGTAATTTTTTTACTGTGATTTTACTATGTAATTATTATGGATGCTTCTTGCTCATCATGAATGTTATGTTATCCCTTCTCAGTGTAAAAAGTTGAGGTTGAGAACATACAGGAAAACTGGCTTCTACATTGCAAACCAAATCACTCTATAGCCCAGTTATTCTAGAAACGAAAGTAGGTCTGCTACCTGCTTGCCTGCCTTAAATCCGCTGAGTACAAAGGACTAAACATTTCTATTGAACCTCATCTCTCACTGCCTTAATTCCTTTCATTGATGTTTCTTAACCTTTTTCTGGCTGTCCCACTGTTTGACTCCTGTTATAACATTGTTCTTTCACACATGAGAATGTCTGAATTGTTTGTTCTGTTTGATTTAATAGTGGGAAATGATGTTCAGAATACAGCTTGTTCTCACTGTGCTTTGTTCAAAACTTGCAGAGGAAGTTTTTCTTACACCCTTCTGCACTTGAACCTCAAAAGCAAAACAAAGTCAGAAAGTCTAAGCTGTAGTAAATTATGTAGGTAGTTGTTCAGTGTTGCTACATTATTAACTCTTGATCAATTACACAGAATCACTTTTTCATTTTATCACTCAAGGTTTCTTTTCTGTCTTCCATTTCTCATTTTCCCCCGTACTAGTTCTTCATATCCTTCATATTTCTTATTAACATAGGCTACAACAATTTATCTCATTTTATCTATCTCAATTTTACTCTAGAAGTGAAGCCTACACTGCTTTGATAAAAAAATCTTTATCCATTATTACATTTTTATAATTCACTTATCCAGCCTTTTTGCAGGATAGTGCACCTAGATGCATATTACTTCTACGTTGGGCATCTACTTGATTCAGGCACTTTGGATTTCTTTTGAAATCAGATATATGAGAGCTGTTCTGAAAGCATTCATTTTGTTGGCCCACGACATCATAAATGGATGTTGGTGGTATGGCAATAGAGGCTGAACCTTCTCAACAGTATTCTGTTACATTTTGTTGCCATGCGGCAGATGTAAGCAGAGAGACAGCGTGACAAAATGGCATCAGATATTGTGGATAAAGCAAAGGTGTGTCATTGAATTCCACCACATGAAAAAAATTGCAACAACTGACATTCATAAATGCTTACAGAATCCTTTTGGAGCCCAACAGTGGATATGAATACAGTGACGCAGTGGGTGGTGCATTTCAGCAGTGCTCACAGTAATGTGTAAGATAAGCCATGTACCTGATGGCCATGCAGATTTTTTTATTTTTTTTTTTTTACGAGTTCAGCAGGCAGGCCCTTGTCCATTGCTGGCAAAAAAAAAAAAAAATGCATAGATAAAGGTAGTGACTATGCTGAAGAATATCATTCTGTAGCTTAGAACTTGATCTATCAAATAGTGTTGTGCTTTTTGTATTTTTTCTAGTTTACATGGAAATAAATAGGAGGTACTACCTTCAGTGCAACCTACTTATTTTTCAAAAAATATTAATTCTTACAGAGATTAGATAGTACCTCATCTTAATTTGTTCTTGTTCTTACTGTCAGCTTTCTCTTTAGTTCAGTACTTCAGCATCACTTTTTCTTATCCATTAACTGCTAGCATAGAATCGTAGGATCACCACGGTTGAAAAAAACCTCTAAGATCACCTAGTCAAACCCTCTACCTATCACCAGTATTTTTCTACTTAACTATATCTCTCAGTATAACAGTTAAATGTTTCTTGAACATCTCCAGGGTTGATGATACCATCACATCTCTGGCAGCCCATTCTAGTGCCTGAACACACTGTCAGAGAAGAAGTACTTCCTAATGTCCAACCTGGATCTCCCCTGATGCAACTTGAAGCCATTCCCTCTAGTCTTGTTGCTAGTTACCTGGAGAAGAGGCTGACTCCCATCTCACCACCCCCTTGGATAGTTGGGTAGATAAGGTCTCCCCTGACTGTCCTCCTCTCCAGACTAAACTATCCCAACTCCTTTGGCCTCTGCTTATAAGGCTTGTGCTCCAGACCCCTCACCAGCTTCATTGCCCTTCTCTGGGTAACACTCCAGGATAGAATTCATGAGTCTGTTTTAAAAAAATTATTGCCATTTTTTCCTCTCTTTCACACTTATCATCCCTCACATTTGACAGAATAAAACTTATATCAAGACTCAAGCCTAATTATACTTAATATATCAAATGCAAAACCATTGGTTGGAACAAAAATTCCAGGGTGGCCTCTGTGGAATGCTAGCATATGAAACCCACAGAGAAGAAGTACTGTACTTAAGTATATTGAATACATATTGAGTGCATGTATATATATATATGAGTATATGCATGTTGAGTATAACAGAACAGTTCATTGAGGAGTATTTCAAGATGGTTTTCAAGCCACGGAAAACCTCCTTCCGGACATATCTTTCAAAGACAGCTGTGGACTTCAACAAATTCACCAGCTTTTCTGTGAAAGTGATGATGAAAAGCAGTTTTGGGAAATAGAGAAAGAAAATAAGCCAGAAAGGGTCAAAAGTGCAGGCATGATGGACCCTGCTGTGCTGCTTTAAGAACTATTTGCTTTGATGATCACTTTCACTGAATCAGTTTGCTTTTGGAGGTTGCTTTACTGTGGAACAATGAGTTCCACGATTTGAACATAAAACTGTTGTTAGACCCCTGTCCTGCCTAATCATCACAATAGCTTGCTAAGTCTTCTATCCCAAAATAAGGATTCTTCAATTCTGAGCTGGGAGAGAGAGAAAAGACAGAGAGTAACTAACCTCTCTTTCACTGAGAATGATTTACATACATGTACCTTTTCCTTGGCTGGAGGGAATTTACTTGCAATTTACTTAGTCACAGATCTCCTGAGGAAAGACTCACATATGATACAGACCTCTTGTATACCTATGTGGCCAAGTAGAGTGCCCGAATTATTTTACTGAAAGCTCAGAAAGATCTTGATTCTTTAGGATAAGGTACTGTTTGAGGGTGGTTAGCTGTATGCTTGAAAATCATTCTATTTATTCATTTCTTTCAGCGTAAACTAACCAACTAGATCATTGATAGCTCAAATGCTTATTCATGCATAATAAGAGAATTCTAAATGCCATCTACGAGTGTTAAGCTCTTCTCTAAAGAAAAAAAATCCTTTCAGTTCAGAAACTTTTGGAAATCATTACGATCTTCTGTATCTCTTGCATTTTCCAACCTTTGTGTCTGCCTTATGCTATATTATGAAAGATAGTGCTGAGAGATGCACCCATGGCCCAGATACTGCCATTATGCTTTTCACAGAACACCCACTGGTGTAAATAATATGCTGAAAAATGATTTTTAATGAAAGGAGATGAGGCTTTAAGTACAGAACTGTATTACAGTGTGAATTATGAACTATTTTTACTGTGTGGACATTTCAGATATATCAATCAATTTTCACGAGAGAAATTTTTTTTTTTTTTTTGTAAAAATAAAATAGAAGCTGAGTAGCACCACTTAGAAGTAGTCAAATAACAGCATAACTTAGTCAAGTAACAGCATACTCTGTTTTCTTAGACAGCAGTATACTGTCTTCCAATTAAACACAAAACATTTCCTGAAATAAAAAAATAACTATTTCAAGAATCTAGTGGTTATAAATAATCAGTTATTTAATTAAAAGTTAGTGCGATATGTTTGTGATCAACTGCTCTAACTTTCCATAAGAAAGGACCAAACTCAGTAAAATAAAGGTTTAACTAACATATCCATTTAAACTGATATTGCATTTACCCAGAATAGAAAACTTTTCTTGTCACAGTCAGCAAAACCAGGTTTTCTTTACTGAAAAAAAAAAAAAAAAAAAATCTGATAGTGATTTTATACAGAAAAATGTTTTAGATATAAATCATCAGAACTTGACTCTCATTCGTCATCATACCAATTTTTATGGTCCAGAGAGAATGATGATGAGAGTGACACTCTAGCCTGGTAGAGAGCATATTCATCTGAGATATGTAGGTTCCAGGCTTTCCTTTAATGAATACTGAAGTGTTTTGCACAAAATGGAACAGCTTCAACAGAACAGACTGAGAAAGACTCTAAAGATTTAAATACCTTCTTATACATCATTCTCTTCCTAAACTTTATGCTTAACCATAGATCACAAGGGGAAAAAAAAAAAAAATGTTTTTAGTATTTTTAGTACAGCCCCATCAGCCAGCACTGCTAGTACTGAGCAAGGAATCCTCTGTGATGAATAATAAAATTCTAAACCTAAACTTTTATATGCTGTAATATATTTTAAAAAATGGATTTTACAAAATGAAAAAATCCTGTATTCTAGAAAACATCACAATATTTGGAGTTGCTATATACTTTTAAAGAAGCTGAATAAATACTCAGTAGATGTATAGAAAGGTCTAGCTACTGTTTTAAGTATTCTGTCGTGTGTGTTCATCACTGCAATTGGTCTTGAACATTTCAAACTCCAATAAATTTGACTTCCCTTTCATTCAGCCTTATCTTAATGGCTTTGCTTTTAGCTTACTTCTTCCAATCTTGATGTTATTTCTTTTTGGCTACTAACGCCTCTGGTCATAATGCTGCACAGAACAATACCACAACCTTTCAAAAACCACCACTGCATTGTTAATTTTTTGAAAATGTGATCAGATAAAAAAAATATTTGTCAGGAAATTTCCTTAAGGTATTTGTTCTTTTTTTTTTTTTTTTTTTGCTATTAAAAATATCATGCACTTATATTTCAATCAAGCATAAGTTATGAATTATATCTGTTTTCATTGGCTTTCTTCCATTCCATATTTTAAAGTGTTCTTAAAACTGCTCTAGTAGTTCAATGTCATTTAAGTCCTACCTAGACATTGAATTTTTTTTCCAGATGAGAATTTTCAATGAACATCTTCCGAATAACTAAAAAATATATGGGGAGGTAAAAAAGAGAAACGTAGGAATGTAATGAAGTTTTCCCGCCCAGTGCATAGTCTGAAGAAGACATGAGTTCCCTTTAGCTGAGCTCCTTCCACTAACAAAAGGAGTCTCTAAGACTATGCATACCTTTGTGCATACACGTTAAATGTGTCATCCACACAAGTTGAGAAGCCTGTCTTGTCTTTACGTGCATATAATATTCCCACAATTCTATGCCATTTAATTTTTGAAATGTAAACTAGATGCACTTATTTGAGTAGGCCAACTCAACATTTTATAAGACACATCAAGCTATGAAAATAATTCAATTCATTAAAAATGAAGTGAAAATGTAATTTTAAATGTCAAGTGAAGCTCCCATTATGAATCAATCATTCTAAATAACCTGTATTAGTTTTGAAAGAAGTTAAAACGGTACAAGCTGCAAATGTTGTGCTTAATAATATGCAGCATACTGTTACTATTTGATTATTTTCACACTTCTGCACTGATGAGTCTTTGATCATTTAACCTGGGACAATAAATTCAATCCTGTGGCTGCTGCACACTATGTAAGAGCTGTTATTAATCATCTGATCTGCAGAGTTGCCACAGGAAGGGATCTTGCAGCAGTTCTTGGGAGGCATCTGCCAGGAATTTTACCTAAATGCATGTTTCACTGTCAGGCCCAGACTAACACAGCAAATGAGATGTTTGAGACAGTATGTCTCTTCTTTCTAAGGCCCAGAGAAAAAACAAATGAGAAACAGACCACAGGAGTGTTAACATTAGAACATCAACAAGCATCTGCTGGTTACTAGCAGACACAAAGAGATTCTATCATTGATTTAGCAATTAAGGCAATGCTGAAGGCATCATAAACTGGTGTTTAAGAGTCAGACTCACAGAAAACATGTGCAATGTGTCCATATTGATCTTGTCATCAAAATTGTGTGAGTAGCAGATACTTGCATTTCACAAAAATCTTTTCATTGGTATATAACTTCCTCCATACATACAAAGCCTGTTGCAGTAGTAAGACCTTATTTTGCAATGCCAGTGTATATCCAGTTAAAGAATGCTGATTACTTATGTATTCACAGATAAATACAGAAAACCTTTTTTTAAATGAATTTGCCCCATAGCATCTACCTCATGCATGGTAATATTCTTCTGCAACAACAGTGCAATATTTTTTTATTTATTTATTTTTTAAATGTACTCTTCTTCCTAAGCATACTTTTTGACTGGTGCATGGAAAGAAAAGAATAAAAATAATCCAGGAGGTGTTGAGACCTGTTAAGTCTAGGTATGGAATGGCTGTCACACATTCACTACTACGGGCATAATTACTGCTGAGAAATAGTTGATAGGCTGGAGGCAACTTTTACATTCTAAATGTTAAGACTGGATTATGGCAGCAATAAATAACCATCAGAAACAGCTTTTACATACTAAAAGATAATCTGCTTGTATCTGGTCACATAAATAAAACCACATGAAAGTTCAAAAATTAAATGACTGGTGAGAAGCACACGCAGTGGGTTTGTCAAGTTTTTCATTCTCTAGAATCCCCAAGTCCTTCACCACAGGACTGCTCTCAATGTGTTTTGTACTCATATCTGGGATTGATCTAACCCAAGTGCTACACCTTTCCTTTGGCCCTGTTGCATTTCATTAGGTTCATGTCGCCTAGTTTGTCAAGACTGTCCAGGTCCCTTTGGATAGCATCCCTTCTTTCTACTTTTTTTGTTGCATTTCCTTTCCATCCCCGTGGAGATGCAGTGCTCCTTTGCCATGCTGAAGGGAATAGTGTTATGATTCAGCCCCACTATGGGTATTATGATGGGAACTGTGTCAATGAGAACAAATCCTGGTGTTTATGTGTTAACTTCTCCCCTTTGCTCAGTCTGGGTATGTGATGGCTAGGATCTGCATTGCTCCAGTTGGTGTTAGTGGAAAGGACCCTGCTAAGCTGGATGCAAATCCAGCTGGGAGCTTTCTCTACAGTTGCTTTCTTTTTTTCTTTTTAGCTTTTAGATGCTTGGAACCCACAAACCTTCATTTCTCACCTGCCCCTGCTTAAATTTTGGCTTTTTAGGCTACACCTCACCTTCTGTTTCTCCACAAAAGTAACTTCTTCGGTAATTGGATACATCATCCTCAGAAACAGCACAAGCAGGCTGCTGGAGCTTTCCTACAGGAGCCTTGTTCAGAGTTTCCACTGAAGTTATTACTATCCTTAGCTGTCCTACGCTATGGACAGAAACATACTGCTTCCATGCAGCTGCAACAATGTTAGTAGATACACTTCTTGCCAAGCATTTGTAGAATGCCTTTGTCATGGTTTTCCATAAGTATTTGTTGACATCATGTAATGAAATGATGGATCTGGGCCAGCTGCTAAGGAAGAACTACAGTTTCCAATATGCTCTGCTACATCTCATGTGGTTTCTGGGAGGAACAGAGAAAGTGACATAGTAGTGCAAGGAAGTCTCTTTCTCCATACTGCCAAGTAGTGCAGTTAGGAAACTTTCTCAGTCGTTTGATTTATTGCCCTTGATTCCTTTTATATTGTATTATCTCACATTCCTTTACCATTTTCTTAGTAAAATAGTTTCTTTTTTATCTGAATTGAGCCACAACCCCTCCTTTTCACTTCTCCACCAGCTTCCCACAGAGGAGCGTGGCTCTAGGCCCTCTGTCATGCAACAGAACTCCTTCAACCTGCAATAGGCTTTCATTCAAACTTTGATAATCCTTGCAGCATAAAACTGATACTCCTGAGTATCAGCATCTCCTCAGATTCCTGATGAATCAAGTGACAGGAAAACTAGTGCAGATCATAGTACTTATAAGATTCCCCAGTGGTAGAACAGGTGGTAATTTACAGGCACCTTATGAACATAATGCTATCCATTTCCTCTAAGAAACTCTAAGTATTCACCTCTGTCAAACCTCAGCAATACCCCATCTTGCCATTACAATGTGTCCCCTAGTACTTTTTCTTCTTGACAGAACTCTCCAAACTTGTTTCCACTACACTGTTCCCTTAAAAAGAAACTGCTTGCCAGCCACATTCTCAAAGTGTACATTTCAAGTGAAGTGCACAGAGGTTGTTCCACCAGAGCTTGGATCTGAACTTCTTCCCCCCCATCTTTCAGGGAAGAGCCCTTTCCTTGCTTTGCACATTACAGGAACCTGGCTTCAGCAGCTCTAGAAAACTGCTCTCAGAAGTTGTATTCTTCAAAACACACACCAAGCCATTGCAGATAAACAAGCAGGGAATGCAAATCCCATACTGCAACTTCTCTGCAGCCCTGTGCACACTGACCATTTGTTCACAGAATCCCACACTATCAGAGGGACATTTGCCAGTATCTGCCTGGCCCATATGGAAAAATTTCCTAACATTCCCAACCTCATGCATGTTGTTTTCCCACCTACCTTTACAAGTAAGTGTTCATTTGCTTTATTTTGCCAGTACCATACTTCATACTGTTTAAGTGTATGACACATCATTTATGCTGCTTTCATTCTGTTTATACTGTACTTTGTACTGGTTGCTACAGAACTCCTGTGTGCACTGCCTCACAGTATACTTTGTGGTTACAGCAATAAAAAGTCTACAAGGGCTTTTTAGATTCATTTTTTCACAGATGAAAAGGCTGACTCCTGCATGAGCTGTGTTTGAGTTAAATACAAAGAGATTGTCACGTCCCCTAAAATCAGAACAACATTGAGAACCTTCCCAGGATAGGATTTTATCTAAAATAAACCCTGGACTTCATTCCCTCTTATCTATGCTGTCCTGAAACGATCTCCAAAAAGCCCCAAAGCTGACGGGATACACTTCTGACACTCCCACCCACCTGCACAGAACTTATCTTCCAGACAGGTTTAGGAAAGTGAAGGCAAGGAAGCTTCAACAGCAGCTGCTCTGCCACGTCCTGAGCCTGCAGTGCCACACAGGATTCAGGTTCTGGGGATCAGAAGTTGCTCACCAACACCTTCCCACCTCCTTGCAGAAAGCATCTCCTTTTCTACTGACTGCAGCCCCATGGCCAAGGACAGCCCAAGCCCCTGCCTTTGGCAGTCAGTCTGAAGTGGATCTGGAATCAGGTATGCTAAAAAGTGGTGCCCAGACAGGATCACTTGCCTCAGAGAGCTCCCCAAAATGCCCTTCTTTGTTTGTTCATTAAACGCTGAAGCCATTTTTCAACAAAATCAACGCAACTTTAGAAATAACAGCTCCATGTTTCTGGAATTACATTAACATCTTATAAAGGAGATAGGTAAAGTAACCAGCCAGAGAAGCAAAACAGAAGTGAAAGGTCTCATAAACATATGAATGATCAATTTCAGCATTACAGAGTAGACAGGGAATTGGGATGGTGAAGGCGGACATAAAAGCACTTGTTCCCACTGTGTGGTGGGTCTAAAATGGTGGAAAAACAGATGTGCTCCTGTTCCAAAAGCTGCCTAAGTTTGCAGGTTACCTATGTGTGCTATTGTTTTTTCACTGGAGTGATTAAGTGCTCCGTACTGTGAAGTTCACTCTCTGCTGTAGAGGATGAGAGAACTTCTCTGCCCACAGGTTGGTCTCTCTTCGGGTGGGAGACCTCAGTGTTTCTGTGCAGCACATAAAGGGAAATAACAGGAAAGAGTGGACCCTTAAAGGAAGAAACTGAAAAGTAGATACTGCTTATCTAAGTGATTTATTCAATTGACACTGTTAAGATATCCTGAAGGGAAGAATTAACACTGAAATCTCACCTTTGTTAGTGCTCTATGAATTTTATAGAAGTAGAGTGCACCTTTCTGAGATTACAATATGTTAAATTTAGGGTTCCTTCATGCACATCTTCTAAGTTTCCCATTTCATTTTTCAAGTACTTATAAGCCAAATTTGGCACCCTTCAATTTCTACTCACATCTGCTACCTTCCTGTATTTAGACTAGTTTGGCTGAAGAGCGATTAACTATTGTGATATTCACTGTATTTTTCCTCAGTCAATGACCACCAGCTTTGTTACTGTCCTGCTCAGGGTATTTTTGATTTTTTTTTATTTACTCAAGACTTAAATTCCCTTGATGGATAACTTGGATTTAGGTTACAAATGGACTTGAATAATTATTCTAGAATAATTGTTTATAAGCTACAGAATTGCCACAATGGCTTATCTTAGACCATATTCAAAGTGGATCATGTTAAACCAGATGTGGCACTTTTGTCCTGGAACAAGAGCATTTGCTGATGAATTATTCAGAGACTGCTGTTCTGGAAAAGCTATTCTTGAGTAAGTATTCCTGAGAAAATCACATACAGACAAGCTTTTCTGCTGATGTTCTTCACAACTCACTCATCACTCACAACATTTACTGTAACAGCAGTCTGGAAGCAGAGGTGAAAAGAACCACAAATCTCACTTGATGTGCCACGTGGGTTGTTTTTCCTGCAAGCAGCTTAGATGTTCCTTTAAGGCCATTAAAAATTTATTAAAATGCATGAGACATCCATTATAAACCAAAAAAAGAATCCATTAATATTGCATATCAAATGAGAGTTACATTCACCTTCCAATAAAAAAAACAAAAACAAAAAAAAAAAAAACCACCAAACCAAACAAACAAAAAAAAACAACAAAAAAACCATGTTTATGTTTAGAAATTTTAAAAAGAAAGGTAAATTTTTGTACTGTACTAATTGAATATTAAACTACTAATATGTGGATCAGTAATGGACATGGATCTTCTACCTGAAAATCCAGCCAGTTTCAAAGAGCACTATCTTAGTTCCTTGATATTATGATTCAGCTGACTTTTCCTGACCTTTACACACATAGACAGTAAAATAAGCCTATCCTTCTTGCTGCTGTCTGTGTCCTTCCTGTTGTCCCCATCAATTGGTGAAACAGTAAAGAAGTTCTTCCTCATGTTAGCATGGAACTGCCTGTATTACAGGTTCTGTCTGCTTACCCTTGCCCCTTGTTTACTGTCGTTCACCACTGATGAGAGTCTGCCCTCAGTGATGTGACTCCTTCTCTTCAGATATTTATAAACAGTGATGAGATCTCCTTTCAGTGTTCTGTAGACTGAAGAGTCCCAAGTCTCTCAGCCTTTTCTTGGACTCCTTCTAGGAGATCCTTGACTTTTTTGAGCTGAGGAGCCCAGAACTGGACACAGAATTCCAGATATGGCCTCACCGGGGCAGAATAGAGCCACAGAATCACCTCTCTCAACCTGCCAGCCATGCTCTTTTTAACGCACCCCAGGATATCATTGGTCTTCTTGACAACAAGGACACACTGCTTGATTATAGCCAACCTGTTGTCCACCAAAACACTTAAGTTCTTCTCTGCAGGGCTCCTTTCCAGCAGCTCATCCCCAGACCTGTACTGACTCATGCAGTTATTCCTTCCCAGGTGCAGGACTCTATACCTGTTCTATTCTAGTTGAACCTCATCAGGTTCCTCTCTGCCCAACTCTCCAGTTTGTCCAGTTTTTACCAAATGGCAGCACAGCCTTCTGGTATGTCAGCCACTCCTCGCAGCTGCGTATCATCTGCAAACTTGCTGAGAGTAGACTCTATCCCTTCATCCAGGTCATTGATGAAGGTATAGAACCAGACTGGAACCAGTACTGACGCCTGGGGAACACCACTACTTACAGGCCTCCAGCAAGACTCTGCACAGCTGAGCACAACCCTCTGAGCTCAGCCAGTCAGCCTGTTCTCAATCCAAAAGATGCTACTGCTTTCTTTGTAGTCGGCCTTGGTTGTTTTTTACTACTTGGCCCCTATGAGACTTTTTCCTGCAGTTCCCTCAGAAGACCACATTTTTATTTTTTGTGGTATGTGTGATACTAACATATCTGTGTAATTCCTACAGTGCAGCTCAGCAGGCTTTTGCTATTTAGCAGCTTTCAATATAACTTCTTACTGGTCTTCTCTGAAAGCAACTGATCAATAGCTCTGTTTTAAGCAAAATATTTTCCAAAATATATCTCCCTAAATAAGCTTTTCTTAGCTTACAACCATTTTAATTTTTCCACAAATTACATTTTGTGAGAAGAATTGCTCATATTCCAGCACTCACAAATCAATTTGCTCTGATCTCAGCTAGCAGAGCCAAAGGTGTCTATGAAACACACCAGATAGATAAGCTGCTTTGGTACTAAAGATGAATTATCCCTTGTGTATAATCAAAGAATATTAGGATTTTATAATCACAAAATAAATAAGAGAGTTAGGCAAAGTAGACTATGGTAACAAAAGAGCATAAATAGAAAGCTTACCCCTATCCTGGGCTCACTCACAAAACACCAGCAGAGCAGATCTCCAGAAGAGATCTTTCCCCGCTGGCAGCCAGCTCTTAAATAGGTCAAGGAGGGGTGCAGCCAGGCTCCATCCCTTCCAGCAGCACAGGTGAATTGCCTTCACCTGTGCTCCTCTGGCTGACTCATGGCTTGCCTCAGGTGATCAATCAGAGGTTCAGGCCGTGACTCAGAAGTTCCCATACATCTTGTTTGAATTTATTTTATTTGTATCTCTGAAAGATTAAGAATAAATAAATTATGTTTTAAAAATTCTTGTCCTCCTTTCTGTCAGCTTGTACAATTATGCTGCAAAACCTAATCCTTACTTGCAGCTGAATTTCAGTTTTTGCAGTACTCCCAGTATTGCAGCACAGTATTTTAGCTAGTTTTCTGTGGGCAGAAGCTGTGAATTAAATTTTCTGCATAGATATTCATCTGCTTCTACAGAGTTTACTTAAGAGGTCTGAAAATGTCAACTTTGTCCACTGAAACAGCACAAACCTTTAACAGAACACTATGAACCATAATATGAATGACCACAAATCCTCTCTATATTTAAAAATGATATGTTTTCTTCTAGTTATTATATTAGTCAAATGGACACCACAAAGAAGTGCAAAATATCCTGATTTTACAGGCACAATGAACTGGAAACACCTTGGATTCAACGTGTCAACTCTTCTTACAAATTAGGTCACAGTCAATTTTCTTCCAAAGTTTTCAGTTATATTTCAGCACATCAGCCAGGTGTAAGATAAGTAATAACTGTTGTACAAAATTCCTGTTTTTCATGCTGCATTGCTGCATGAGTACATATTGCAGTAATCGGTTTATTGAGCTGTGCTGTTTGGTTTTGAATAAAGAAGAAAAAGTATAATTGCCATAAAGCAGTGTATATTTTCTATATTCCAAGTTTAAGAATGATACTGAATATGCAGTAGCAGATTTATAGTGTTCAACTATTTTTTTTTAATACTGTTATAACAGAGAAGAGATGGAACTAAATGAGATCATCTTCAGTGAAAACTGTTGAAGGTTTAGATTGCTAACTGTTCTGTTATATGATTGTAATGTCTGTATTAATTAAACTATATGTCAGACATCCTTCTGTAATGATTTATGTTCTTCAGCTGCAATTTTAAAATGCTCAGATACAACCTGCTATAGTTTAGATAGTAAGGGAGCAAAATTTGGGGCAAAAATTGCACACTATAAATCTAGTTCAGGTATATTACGCATTTACCTGTCCTCTTTAATAATCTGGCATTTGATATAGAAAAGAACCTGGAACTGGATGTCAAACAGTGTTTCAATGATGGAGTCACGTTCTTTAGCATGAAGCCACTTAGGCATATAAATCTTCTGAGTATTAATGTGTGTCTCGATAGTTGAATTATATAAGCAGAAAGCGTACTTTTTATTCACATTTAAATTCCTGCCACTAGTTCTGTCTAGAATAACACCTAAACTTCAGATGTTATCACAGTTTTCTGTGGGCATTTGCAAAGGTTAGTAGCAACTGATTATCTGATCCAAATTTAGATGCATTTAATCAGAGAAACTTAAGTGATAAATACAAAGAAATTCTTTGTTATCTCTTCCCTTAGCACATTTCTGCTTACTGAAACTATGTGCTTATCTGCAGAAAACTATGAAATTTTTCCTAATTTTGTTGGTTTATTTAGGGATGGACTCTTGTTTTCTTTTTTAGTTTCAGCTATTTGTATATTCCCGAATTTAACATTTTTCTGCCCTCCATCTTTTAAACTATCTATAAAAACTCTTGCATTTTCCATCTAGATAGAGAAACTGATTTGATCTTGCTTACTCTGAAAGACCAGTGTATTTCTAATTCAGTCTTAAATCCTGTTTGTAAAACACTGCTATATTTATTTGAATTTTGGATTCAACTCTTAGGCATTATTTATCCAGACAGAACATTAAATATAAGTTTAATTTTGAAGCAGGACTAGGAATGTTAAAGAGCACTAAACATTCATTTAATTACAGAAAAAGGTTACGTTTCTGTGGCTATGGGTGTGAACATAGTTTGTTTGGAATGAGTACCCTTTGAAAATCTATGTCATTTCCAGTAATTTTCAATAGGAGTTGGCTCTTCTTACTCCCTTGAAGATCTCATCTAAAGAATGTATTTAAATCTGTGTTAAAGTAGCATTGATTTGCAGGAATGTTGCAGCCAGCTTCAGAAATTAGCAAATCCCTCCTTGAGAATCCATGGCATGATTTTAAGGTTTAGATAGCATAGGCACCTAAAGTTTCAATGACTTTTTTGAAATGAGTACTTTTATAAGTATGTAAGGAAATGAACATTCTGCTCAGACTAAGCAGGGTATTTAAATTTCCTGTAATGAATAGAAGTAGATGGGATAGTAAAATGAATTAGAAACAAGCCCAGTAGATTGTAGATGAAAAAGATATAATTATGTGTAAGTCCATTTTTTGAATTACCAGCTGACAATCATATTGATTAAGTGATTGAGAGCATCAGAAAAACAAGTTCTCATGCTAAGCACTGTAATTTTTCTCCCTTGGATATAAACCATTATGATTTATTTTACTCATTGCTTCTTTACTCTTTAAAGGTGCAGAATATTAAATGTGGGGTTTTTTTTGTTTTGTTTTTTGTTTTTTGTTTTTAAGTAGATATCTCCTAAAGGGGAAGGAGGGATTGTACATGCTAAAGTGCTCTGAGACTCCGCTCTCAGCAGGAATTTGAATTGGATGCAGATGAGAAAAAAAAAAAAAAAAAAAAAAAAAGCAAAAATCAGAGTCATATATTTGCACAGATAAAATATTTTGGTCCTTTTGTACTTAAATTTAAAATTCTGCACTTTGACAAATACAGATAACATAAATAAAGGTATTAGCTAGCCCTTGATGACTCTCAGTCCCCCCTTTGCATATTTAAGTTTTATTCCACCATACAGTCAAGCTGTTGTACCCAAGCACATTGTGAATCATTGTTTGTGCAGTGTCATTAATGTACAACAAACACAAGAAATTATTCTTTGCACAGATCCTAAACAAATAGAAATAAACACTCTCATTCCTTCACTCTTTGTTTCAACAGCTGCAGTGCTTTACTGGGGGATACTAGGAACTTGAAATCTAACAATTTTCTAGTCCCTGATCACTGAAGTGCTTTTGGGTGATCTGGTGAGGCTCTGAGGGGAGACGGTTTCTACACTCAAGACTGCTAGTTTGTCTATGCTGAGAGGCTGTATTGCTCACTAGCCTTAGGAAAACACATTACACTAGATACAATGTGAGATTATCCCCACTGGGAACAATTCTAGTTTAATCTAAGCAAGATTATATACTTTTAAAAAAATGTTGAAAAGCACAGAGAGAGCATATCTACACTATTGAGCAGAATATGACAGGCAGCCTGCAGCTACTTCTGACAAAGCTTATAGATTCACAAGACATTCTGAAGAGCTATTAACCAAATCAATCTGTAAGAAGTATAGCCACATTAGCTTCATGGCAGTGCAGCTCTGACATGACCACACTGCTCCAATTTCTGCTTCATTACCAGGTACTGTAGATGTGTACTCTGAAATTGTCTATGCAAGCAGTTAGTATAAAGAGAGTACTCAGAACAAATTACAGAGGTGAACATACAGCTTACTTTACTTGCAGAAATTCCCCATTGTAGATAATACCTTTTATTCCACAAGGTTTGTTTGTATCCTGATTTGGATTGAACAGTCAAGAAATTGAGTGCAGAAATCTGAAAAGCTTATATTGCCAACAAAGAGTAATGTGGTATGGACAAAACATTGCGATTTCAGCATTTGGATGAGTTGGGGTTTGCTTCCTTTTCTTCTCTTCCTCACTAAATTAAGACTGGTAAGTAACACATAGGAATACACAAGCAGCTTTTCAGTGTAGTCATCTTTGCCATCTAATTCTAGTTCATAAAGTTTAAGGAATCATAATCATAAATTAAGATACCGAGTAAACAATGACTTCTTGATAATTCCACAATTTCTTCAATGTTATATTTTGAATACAACAATGATCAGGAGATAGTCTGGAAAATGTCCAGGTGGAAAGAAGATAGATTGTGCTTTACAAAGCACTTCAAGCAATGCATAGAGACATGGTAGTTAGAATGAATTTTCACAATAACATAACTGAAAGAAATCTGTTAAACTTCTTGAAGTATCTGCAATTGAATAAGCTCAGTAAACAAGAGTGTCAATCAAGATCCTTAAAAGCTAAGTGGGAACTTGAGAAGAAACCAAAAGCCAAGATAGATCAAGTGCCAGCTCCTATATTTTGGCCACAACCCCAAGCAATGTTACAGGCTTAGGGCAGAGTAGTTAGAAGACAGTGAAGAGGAAATGGACCTAGGAGTGTTAGTCAGCACTTGGCTGAATGTGAGCCAGCAGCGTGCTCATGTAGCCAAGAAAGCCAATGGCATCCTGGCTCATACCAGAAATGGTGTTGCCAGCAGGAGCAGGAAAGTGATCATCATTCTGTACTCAGCATTGGTGAGGATGCACCTCAAGTACTGTGTTCAATTTTGGGGCCCTCAGCAAAGTTGATTTTTCATTCATAGTGTCTGGTATGATCCTGTTTTCATTTCAGGAGAAAGACAGTGTTGCTGAGCAGTGCTGCACAGGGCCAAGGAAATTTCAGGTTCTTGGCTTCTTGTACTATCCTGTCAGTGATAAGGGGGAACAAAGAGCTAGGAGAGAATAGATCCAGGACAGCTGATGCAAGCTGGCCAAAGAGATATTCCATATAATATGACAAAATGTGAAGGGATGAGATGAGGCTTTTTTAATAGTTCACTTAAAAATGGTTAAAATGATACCTACTTCCTTATTCTTCACTAAATTTCAAGAAAGGCACAGCAATTGTAAAAAAATCATTTCTCACCACTCCCTCTTAATTTTCTCCTGGTTGAAAATATGCAAAAATGCATACAATTTCCATCAATAATCCAAGCTGTCCACAGCACTATAGAACATTTTCCATTTAAACAAGTATACCCGTATGAAAGAGAGAGATATGCAAGCTGCAACACATAGAGAGAAGGAGTTAAGAATAATACAGGGAAAGAAGTGTCAAAATGCTGTATTATATTTGCAGATTTTCATGAGAGGTTATTATGTCAATACTAATGTCTGAAGAAAACAAACGCCCACAGCCAAGTGCTTAGTTCTGCTATTTCTGTTTTTACTAAGAAAAGATTAACAAAAGGTTTCACCAAGACCATTGTTTCACTCTCAGAATTCATTTGTCCACATTTGTCCACATTGTCTACTTGAAACCCTCCTTATACAGCAATAGACTGGGGCTGAACATCCTAAGACCAGGATGCCTTAAATTCCCATCAAATGCTTAATATGATCAATACAACCTCAGAATTAACAATAAGAGGCTACTGTAGCAGATGGTGGCAGAAGAAGAACTCACAAGTACAAAATACCCCTATTTAACTGTTTCCATATTCTATAAATAAAGTAACATCAATTAAATGCATCCAGTTTACCCTTATAATTGAAACTTCAAGCCTGAATGTTATGCAGCTCAGGTCAAAAACTGGTAATAGTAATGCTTTCTTCAACACTCTATTTCATGTTACAGCCCCTGAAAAGCAAATCCCATTGCAGTGAATGTCAGCAACACAGGAACCTTGTGATCTGTGGATCTGAGCCTAAGGAGAAATGACTAAGGTTTTTTCATTTGGCTTAAGTATGGTTCACTAATGAAGTAGAACATTACATCTATCCCTACAAATTCAATAGTACATCTATAAAATTAATGGCACAAACAACAGTCAAGAAATCTTGGGGGAGGGAGGGTGAGGGGGAAAGGTATAATCCAGAAGTTTACACCTCAGTTAATCTCGGAGAAAAAGTATTATTCTTCAGCCTAAATGCTTAACCTGTTCATTTGTTCTTTTACTTCCTTTCTTAAAAATAAATAAATACATATGTACTAGTAAGCACAGCCATAACAGAAATATAAGTTAAATACACTGAACTGGAATCTGAACATACCAAGTACTTATCTTGAATTCCAGAAGTCTTAATCAAGAAAAAGGTCTTCCTACAGCAGGACTTCCTTTCCCATTGTGCAGTGTTGACATAGAACTGAAGTCGTTCCAATGACCTTGCTTACCACAAGGCTATGCAGACCTGTCAGCTGAAGCAGAATGTTATTACCTTTGGGGACTGGAGTAATTACAGTCAATTTGCTGTGTTGATTGGCCAGTGACCTCTTCTTCAACTTCTTCACTTACAATACAGAGAAATCTCTGAATGAAGTGAGTGAAGATCCATAAAGTGATCTGACATTTGAAGAAATATAGCCACATAATTGCTGAAAACTGTATTTAATAGCCACTTGAAGCTTTAGAGGTCCTACCAATTCTCTTTTGCTTTCACCTATTGTGACCCTTTAGGAGATAGAGCTTCAGTGTCACCTGAAGGAGGGAATAATGTTATTAGCAATGACCATTTTGTGCTATTCATATGAAGACTAAGTAGTGAGCTCAAAGTAAAACAGTTCTTCTGGTTGTGGTCTCACTTAAACTACTCTTATCACTGTAATTTCTTGGATTTATGTGGTGGACTGCTGTCTGACAGTTAGCTTCACAGAATAGCAAGGAAAAACACTTTTTCACTGATAAAGTATTTTAAAAATAGAGCCACAAACCAGTCAGAAATAGACTCTTGGAAGCTTCAGGTGTTTACATTTGATTTATTATTTAACTGCACCTGGCCAAATGAACTCCCTTTCTAATGAATTCTGTGTTTTAGATTCTTCTGCAAGCCATTTTCAGTAGGAAATCAGCATTTGAGCTGAGCGTTTTCAATTCAGGACTCATTCAACTGCAAATTACCATAGCTGAATTATAGAACCAGTGAATCAAGCTTTAAAGTAAACTTCAGTCTTTAACAGGCAATACTGCTGAGTTTGATTGCAATTACGGCTAAACCAACCCCCACATACAAACCCCTACTGCTCTGTGTCTATTGCCATCAACAAATAATAGTTTCCCAATTTAGTTGGTTGTTGTCAAATATATAATCTGCCTAGGATTCCAATTAATAAATGACTGGAATTATGTCCTGTCAATAACACCTCTTTAGGAATAAAAGAAAAAGGAGCACAAAAAAACCCCAAAACACATAGATTATCTCAGGACATATTTTTTATGTTGTGTAATAAAGCATTATTGAACCAGGTTAAGAATCTGGAAGGAGAGAAACGTCTAATGTAGTCTTTTGTACAAAATGAGAACGTTGGAGTTCTTCAGTCTGGAGAAGAGAAGGCTCCAGAGGGACCTTATAGCAGTCTTGCAGTACCTGAAGGGAGCCTGCAGGAATGCTAGGGAGGGACAATTTATAAGGGCACATAGTGTTTCTCTACATTTTTATTGTATTTGGAAGAGTGCTTTACACTGGAGTTAGTACTAAAATTTCCTTGTTTGTTTTAGAGAAATCCATAACAGTTGCATGTACAGAGCCAATTCTGTAAATCATTAATACCATGTAAATTCTGCCCCCTCCATTCTGACCTGGTGAGACCTGGAATAATGTGTTCAGTTCTGGGCTCCCAAGTTCCAAAAATGTAGGGATCTCCTAGAAGGAGTCTAGTGGAGGGCCACAAAGACCATTAAGGGGCCTGGAGCATCTCCCTTCTGAGAAAAGACTGAGTGACCTAGGCCTCATCACTGTTTATAAATATCTTAAATAATATATAAAATATTAATATAATATAGTGTAGCAATATTATATTATACATATTATAAAAAAATAAAATACATAAATATAAATATCTTAAGTGCAGGAATCAAGTGAGTGGGGGTGGACTCTTTTCACTGGTGTGCACAAATAGAACACCATAGGCAATAGGCAGAAACTGAAACACAGGAAGTTCCACAGTAACACAAGGAAGCACTTTTTTTACTGCCAGAATGAAAAAGCACTGGAGCAGGATGCCTAGAGAAGTTGTGGAGTCTCCTTCTCTGGAAATATTCAAAACCCGCCTGGGTGCCTACCTGTGTGACCTGTTGTAGGGAACCTGCCTTAACTGGGGGTTGGACTCGATGATCTCTTGAGGTACCTTCCCACTCCTGCAATTCTGTGAATCTGTGATTCTGTGTGAGAAAAACTAACGTTACAAGTGAGAGAAGAAAAACTGTAAGTAAACCATCAGTTAAGTGTATCTAGAGTGGTAAAACATGATCACTATAGATTATAGCCCAGGAAGTACTGAAGCTACTAAAACCAGACATTGGATAAGCATGCCTAAGAAGTACTGTTGTGTTACTGCTTGTCCCTGAACATTTCCTACAAACACATGCTGCTGGGCTAAATGAACACCTGATCTGACCCAAGACTACCATTCTTAGATTGCTATTAGTAGGTACATTCGTTCCTGGTAGTGTCACTTATTACAAATATCCATCAAAGAAATGAGAATTAGCCAACCGGCCCCAGGACATAGGCACAAATCTTCAGTGCATCTGAATGGCTGTAATTTTTTTGCTGTCAAAATTGCTATGGTGATTTATATCATCCTACAATCTTGCCCTGCAGATCTCTTTGACCGGGTTGATTTTACCATGCATTATGACAGCATATATTTTTTGAAAAATAGTGGGAGAGTAACCTTTAATTTTATGAGAAAATAAGTATATATATACATATATATATATAGTAAATATATAGTAAATTTCAAATTAACAAACAAACAAAAAAAAAAAAAGTAAAACACCAAGAAAAACTACTTTCCCAGTGTCTTTTCAGATTTACAGTCATGTTTTCAGAGTTTCAGAGTGCATTCAGTAAATTCTTATAGCTACATAGTATTTTTTTTTCCACTGGTACTTCTGGCTACTGCATTAATGCTACAAGTTCTGTTAAAAAATGTTTTCTTTGAAATCATACCTCTCCTATACAATAAAATGTCTGGAATTAATGAATTTCACAAAAGCATTCTGTATGGAAATTTTGAGAAATTAATTTTCAGGGCTATAGTTATAGGTACCTTAGCTAAGCAAGGAGAATAGTAGGGCAAAGAACTCTTCTGGATTCTGCTAAAAGCTATTTTAAGAGTACACAATGGTTTTGGATAATAGAAAGTGTATTACAGAATTTTTTGTTTTGTGTTTCTTGAGCACAAAGTGCACTAGTATCCTAGACAATAGATAAGAGCTTGTAGGCCATGGCAGAATGCACTGAAGAATAGCATGACATATAGTTGAGAATATATGCATTATTTATTAGATCTTTAAAAAATGTCTTTAAAATTTAGAATTTGTCAGCTGTTTCCTTGTTGGCACCTGGAGGAGAAACTGTTGAAAATGAGTGGAATCTACTTAATTGCCCTTTGAAAAGAATAATTTGTCAAGACCTGGAAACAGTCAGTGGCATCTGAGAACTGTGCAAATGGGGCTGTCTCTTGACAGAATTCAAAGAAGGATGTGGACTGCTATGGAGAAGGAAGAGTGTAGCTGTTCATAACGTAGCCATGATGTGCTAAACTGGTCTTCCCCACATCTTTGGAAAAACTAAGCATTTGAGAAATTTGGCTAGGTATAATCAAAAGCTGGTCATCTATTACACTAAAGACAAATAATTGCCCAAATAGTTCTGACATAATTCTGTAATTTGACTGCCATTTTCTTAGCCACAAGGACACAAAAGATGAACAGATGGTTGGTTTCTAAGGTACTCAGTGACTTTTCGACTGCGTTGTATCCCAGCTTGGTAGCTATTTAAAGAATTTCACAACTATTGTAACACTTCCCAAAAAAAAGGAGAGGATATGATAGGCGAGGTGTTTCTCTCATTGCTACTTACATCCTATGAAAAATTGTACAGAATGTCAGGCTTGACCTAATGGCACTGAAAAATGAAATAACTTTACCATATTACCTCCTTGGAAATGCCTTTTCTTTACAGGGTATCTGCCCCTTATATATATACTATTAGTGACACTTGATAAATTCTTAGCCAACAAAGAAAAAACAGTGTCAAAAGAAAAATACTGTTGTCCTACTGAAATACATATTAACATTATATTTAGCAATAAATATGAAACTAAAATATGCTCCTAATTGGATCTTAACTTAAATATGAACACAGTTACAACTAAGTGTTTTGCATTTCTAAATAATTCTAGTTTTGTTTTGTAAGCAGACGCTTGGAAAAGAGGTAGTAAAGATAGCGAGGAAAATGAGTGTGAGAAATAAAGGTAAATAGAACTGAATTCCATTTAGACCAACATACTCTTCAACAGGGAACAAAAGTGGATGCTTGAATAGTAGTAGCAGAACAAGGTAAGCATATTTGCAAAGCAACTGCACAGTAGCTGATCATTGCACACCTTGGGGTTACTAAGACAAATATGATTAACTTGTATTTAGCAATCTCAAAGGATAACTGGGCCTATTTTAACCCCATGTAGCTCATTGCCACTCCATATCTTGCAGCAAAAGCTCTAATTCTTTTCCTATAAACTAGCCCTCTCCTCAGCCTTTTATTTTGAACTCACGTTCTGCTATCTTGATGAGATGTCCATTACTTTTCAAAAAATTGATTTTTTTCTTAGATGTTCCCAAGTATTTCCGAGGTTGACTTACTCAGGGTATTACTCATTATTTTTTAATAACTTGTCAACACATTTAAATGAATGTTACATCCATGATGCCAATTTGAAGTCTGCTTCTGCTCTGAAAAAGTTCATGGAGTTGTCATCATGAGGTATTGCATTCCTTACTCTGCCAGTAATAACAATCTCTAATGGCTGCCACTTGTGCACAAACAAAGCAGAGGAGAAAGTGTTTCCAAATGCCAAGACTCCAGGCAATCTAGAATTTAAAAGCCAATCTGGATTCCTGCCTTCTCCGGTATCACACCATCTAGTTTTGCAGAACAATTTATGCTTTCAGTCAAATCTGGTCAATCCATGCTTTCATTGAAGAGTGCCAAATCAGTAATGTTTCTCAAGTCTTATTGACAACAATGTAAAAATTGCACAAAATAATTTGAAACCCTAATAGAGCAGTGTTACCTTAGTGTCATTCAGTCCATTTGTGCCTAATTTCCACGGCAGTCCTGGTGACTGATGTTTCTCCACAAGACCTTGTTTGTCATTCCATACAAGAGCTCTGTAACATTCAAGCTGCTACTTCATGTAAATAGTGTACATCTCTCCTCATCTTACCATTATTTCCACAAAAGCCTGTATCTATGCAGCACAGAATACAGTTATCTAATCCACCCTGCTGTATCTCAGTTTTTACAAAAGCCCCACAGTTTTGCCATCTGCACACTTCCTGCTCGTCTCTCCAGCTTTCAGCTACAGGAACTCAAGGTGAGCCCCCTTTTCACCTGTTCTGCCCTTCTTGAGGTCTCAGTCTTGCCTATCGTCTTGCTCCCCTCACTAACCACCCTGACCTTCACTGACTAACTTATCTGCAATCTATTATCACCATTCACCAGTGTGAGTCATTGGAATTTTTAGGAATAATTTTAAATTATCCTATAAATTCACTAATGTTTATAGAACACAAATTGAGAGAAAAAACACACCCAATTTATGTAAAATTATATTATTTGCTCCATGCTTTCCTTTCTTGAATGCACTACAAGCTCATATGTAACTGTTTCTCTGTGCAGGAGAATGAGAATACAAATACTGTCACATTCAAACAATAGTTAAGGTTTTAAACGCATTCCTGAATCAAGCCTGGAGGGATTTCCTTAAAGATGCAGCAGTTGTGTACTTAGACCCCAGAGAACTTCAGGGATTGTGATCAGAAAAATTTGTCTGTATGTAAACTCATGCTAATTTTAACTGTAAAATTCTAATGGTGAAGGCTTTGTGTGATCGTATTTCTGTTCACATCCAGAGAACTGAATCATATACAATGCAAAGCAGTTTTACCCAGCTGCTAGTTGAGCAGTGATCAAGAACATATCCTAAAATGACGTACGTTGTCCAATAAATAACATTAATCTTTTCAGGCAAACAAGTGTTCTGGGAATGCTCCCTATATAAATAAGGCCCAAGATTCTTATTTTTTATTGATCCTGAGAATTTATATTTGTTTGACTCAAATGTCCATTAAAAAAAAAAAGCTGCAGCAACTTATTATGTTAGTATAAAATCACATCAAATAAATTGAGGTGGTTGTGTACACCAAGAGAACTAAACCTTTATTTATGTCACACTTTATATTAAATGAAAATAAATTATTTTCCATAAGCATCTAACATGCTATGGCTTTCTAGTGGAAAAATAATTCTAACTTAACTACTTTACTCTTCACTGTCTCCCCATCCTTCCATCTCACTTTGCCATTGTAAGACCATGGTTAACAGGTTGTTGAGTTCTGAGGAAACTCAGATTAAATTATCCAAAAAAAAAAAAAAAAAGAGAAAAAAAAAAAGAAAAAGTATACACAAATTTAAGTATGAGTGATTTTGCACCTAATACAAGAAAGGCTTCAAAATACTCAAAGTTAATACCTTACTACTAGTTTAAATTCAGAAAAATAGCTGTTTTGTCAGAGGACAGCTGAAGCACAAAATCTCAGTTTATTGTCTCTGTGAACTGCAGGTAAATAGAAAGGATCTGTGCTCAGGGAGCAGAGGGCTTATGGATGGGCACTAGAGAAAGTGTTTAATAATTCAGGCAGTATCATCTTGCTAGAGAAAGTGTTTTGGAAATACACCTTTTTGGACAAAATTAATGGCTTAATTCAAGTATACTCAACAATTAATCAGAGGAAGTTCTGTGAAACATTGCCAAAGGAAATGGTGGAGGTGAAACACTTCAGCGATTTACCATACTTTTAATTTCTAGAAAGCAGCAGGTTGTTATACTGTTCACAGGTCTGCAGCCTTGAAGTCAGAGGTCTGTATAGCTTTGAATGCATTTCATTACTACCATCACAGTATATCCAACAATATATCTTGTTTGCTATTAGCCACAATGGCTTGGCTGATAGACAATAATGTAACTCTGAGTTTGGTTGAAGTTAACAGAACTGTTTCAGTACATCTGTATGTAACAGTTGTTCCTGTATAGCCCAAGCAAGGGATAATTTTTCACGACCTTATTGCCACAAGGTATATGTGTAGAAAAGAAACACCAGAGCGATAAACAATGGTAATAGAGCTAATTAGGCAAGTACTGGAGAATAGTGCTAAAAGTAAGAGTTTACAGGCACTGGATACACATAGGCAAGATATCTTTATATGAAATCAGTCGATCCCATTCAGCTTTTTGTATATTTTTTTCATGCAAATGTTATGAGTTTGTTGAAGATTACTGTCCAAATAAAGATTACCATTGAATTCACTGGAGTCTGGAACATATACTTCATTCTTTGCATGTATTTAAGTACACAAAATCTCATTCATAGTCTGACAATTTAATGTACTTATTAAGTATATCAGTGGGTATCAACTGAATATGGAAATGGCACGTAACTTGCGCAAGTTCACAGGAAGACTCTGTCAGAGCACTAAAGCAGCTATCCTCTAAGTATTTCTATTTGCACTGCATTTGCTCAGAAATAGAACCATTTTCAACACTGACAAAAAGGTGAATCAACTTCAAAAAATAATGCAGACCATCTTGGATTGAGATTTGGCGCAAAGATTTCTACCAGTGGGACTCTAACCTGATCAAGCCTGTTTTGCCCAACATGTTCCAACACATCCAACTTAGGTCAGATGCTACATTTATTCAAACTTTTCTGAAAGAATTTCTTTCCCTTTGGAAAGGCTTGTTCATTTCTTTTAGGACTTGTTAAAAGGAATGAGCTATACCTTAAATTAACTTCATCTGATAATTTTGCAGAGACTTTTACAGGGATACAACCCCAAAAAGTAATCATTGTATGTTCTTTTAGTAAGTCAGCATGCATAAATACCACATTTTCACCAGACAGTCAAAAAGCACAGTTCTTTACAGAAATATCGTTCATAAAAGACGTAGATATTTAAATATTAAATATATTAAATATATTAATTAAATATTTAATTAATTAAATATTAAATATAAATGTACCAAGATGAGTATTTCTTATTTCATAATAAATATCTCAGTGGAGGCCATCACAGATTGTGTTAAGGAACAGATAAGGAACATCCATGAAGAAAAGAACAATCTTTTAAATTATGACAAAGTACTTCTCCTGTTTCAGTTAGGCAATTTATTTATGAAAGGCTGTTGTGCAGCCATTATGCCAATATTATTTTTCATTAGTCTGTACTAACAATGTAACTTATTCTTTTTTGTTTTAATAGACTTAGAGGACTCAAATTTAAGACAGTACAATATGACACCCAAAATTAGATAATATTGCCATCAGACCTTGGCCTACATAAAATGAGTATATAAATGGATAGAGATGCAGAATGGAAAAATAGCACTGTGTCATGCTGAAAGTACTTTCAGGAGAAAAAAAAAGTCTCACTTTCAATCAGATGGAATTTTGTAAGTACTATCTATAGCATCATGATGTATACAGACCAGTCTGTGATTCAAACCCTAAAAAGTACCTAAAAAGGTAACCCAGATGACAACATCACTATCACAGCTAGAACTATAAGTTATCAAAAATAGCAAAACTAGGGATGCATTAATCACAGCAGCCCAACAGCACCCTACAGTCTCCTTATCTGGAGTGTAACAAAAGTGATAAAGAGCAACAGTTTTTTAGATAACAGTTATTGACAAAAGCTAAATATCCAGAAATTATTTCTAGATATACATTTGGTTATTCTTTGACATAGCCACAGTCATGGATATTTATTTCTGTTTGAAATTTTTAATGATTTCTTATGTAAAGCACATGCCTTTAGTCCAGAAAATAGAGGTTAAACAAATTCTAACAAAAAATGTTAAACAAATTCTCTTCCGTATTTTATCTTTAATTCCAGAAGCTGGCAATCCTCAATATTTAACATTAAAGTTGAATGTCGCTGTAAGTCCACTAAAAAGAAACATTAGACTAATTGAAAATTGTATTCATTTTATAAAGTATTATAGGTAGCAGAAAGGGAGAAACTACTCCTTGAAAGAGAAGGGAGAAACTTTCCTTGAAAGGGAGAAACTACTTGAATCGACAGCACCTTACAAACTTATGTGTGTGTTGCTCTCCTTCACTTCTTCACACACAGTGTTCTTTCCCTCTTCCTTGACTGTTGGAAGTAGATTGACTGCAAAGAACTAGGCCACACCATGAAGTCAAACAACAGGAAAAATGATGATGGACATAGCTGGATGAAGCAGGATACAGGCATTTTGATAGAGGATGGCTTAATTCTCCCTGTAATATAATCTTTCTATTAACTTTTATAAAGGTTGGACTGAAGTCTACACATGAGAAAGAAGCATGTATAACTTCCTGTGCTTGAAAACAGGTTGAGTGAACTTTGATGCTACAAGCAAATTCATGTAAAAATCCTTCGTACTTCCATGAAAACTCATGAGAAAAGATCAGCAGCTGAAATGGAGGCAGAGAAGTATTAGTATAGTGAGATAGACTGAAGATAAAAATGAAGAGTATGTATGTTTTGTGTTATAAAGTAGTTTAGAAAGAATTTAATCTTTGCTGACTATCTCTGTTACCATTAAAAAGATGAATACGCTTGTTTCTGCTCATTCTCTTGGCTACTGCTTCCCATGAGAAGGCTACCAGAGATTTAGTTCTCTCTACACTATAAATAAAATGAAAGGGAACACCATAAGCTCAATATGCATAATAAGACTGTGTGTTTGGACTTGAAATGGCCTGACCTAAGACTGCCACTAAGGCAAAAGTGGCTACTGGCACTGATTTTGAGATTTTTTTAATATGTCACTCAGGATAAGTTGTTTAAAGTATGATTGCTCTGCCTACTTTGATCACATTTAAATGCAAGATTGGGACTGTCAGGTGTGACTGGATTTTTCAATGACTCAGAAGAATACAGAGAAAATTAAAAGACTACAAAATAAATGATCTGGGAAGTTAATTATAAATAATATAATCTGTATATGCAAATATTAAATGCATTTATTCAATTAAATAACTTCAGAATTTTAAATTTCTTTCTGGCTTCTTTGACATGTCATCCCATCAGGCTGTTTCTTGGGGATATAATTACTTAGCAAAATGATTAACTGAATGCTGTTATACATATTAGCCATTCTATGCTTTAAGCATATGAAAATGTTTTGTCAGTATTCTAACTGGGGACCAATCTAATTGTGAAAGGTTATACTGAGGAAGAAGAAAAGTCATCAGCTAAAAAAGTATATGATACAGATGTTTGCAGTAACTTTTTGAAGGTCATTTGTAAGTTGTGCACATAATATTACTGAGTCCTTCAGACCCATTCAGAAGTTGCATTGGCTTGGAAGCCTCAAAATAGTCAAACTCATTATCATTCAGATAGGAAGAGTGGAGTAATTTTTACTTATTACCTTTAGAAATAAATGCATGTGAGTAATCTGCCACTACAGAAGTAATAACAGGTAATGATTTTAGCAATGTTGTAGATAGTCTTCACTAGCATTTCTTCTTATCATATTTACCTGGCTGATATTTTGTTTTACAGCAGGTGAAATAATAAATAAGATGATAAACAATTTCTTAGTTTCTGTGCCTCTTCCTTCCAGTGGACAAACAGACTCAATCCAGTAAACTACATACCCACAGACCATTCACCACAAAGTGAGCTTCTAACATACTGCTGCGCAATGAAAAAGCAAGACTTCATGAAAATGCAAGCTCCCTCCTTCCCTCCTTACTTTTATGACATAGTAGACAGCCACTGTCAGAAAAGATCTATTTACGACTTATATATTCACAGCATGAGCCTGAACTTCAACATGGTCTTAACTTTCAGTGTCATATTTTGATAGCCCTTAACTGACATAAAATAATGTGTTGCTTTTTAATGGCCTGTCAGTGTTAATACACCTGGTTCACAATTTAATTCCTTGGACTCCTGGGTTTGCTCAAGCATGCATTTGCAGATTATTCCAGCCAAGGCATTCCCTGGATAGTACTTTTCAGGTTTTGACAATACAGACAGATGGTTGTACTCAACATAATACAGAGCTAAGTTCTTGTATTCTATTATTATTTCAAGTCAACTTTGAAATAAGAAAAGAAACGTTTTAATGAACAACTTACTTTTTCCTTGTTACCACATAACCACTTTCTCTCTTTTTTCTGTCTATGGCAATGTCCAGAATAGCTGTTTTTCTTGAAATCTTTAGCTTTCCCGGTCACTACTAGTAAGACTGCACCAGCATCAGAGGGATTGAGTAAGATAAATATATTAGAAAGAAAACAATCAAAACTAGATAACTGGTCATGAGGATGTAGTTTTCTATACTCATATTTATGCTGCTAGTTGCTAGTATATAACAGTTTTCATGATAAACTACTTCATTATCACCAGTGACTTTCCAGAACAATCATCATCAAGTAGATCATTTCCATGATAGTTCTATTACTGAAGACAATTTATTTCCTAAGTGTCAAGAAAGACCTATCTTTAAGAGAGCTGAACTGACTAAAAATTTATTTTTTTAACTGGATATCAAATCCTGCATTCTTCAAAAAACTGCATGATTTTTTTAATGTCCTTTTTAAAATGGAAAATTTGAATAGAAAATATTTTGCTACATTAAAAAGAATGTTCTTTAATGCCAGATATCATTTCTAAATATACCCTTCAGTGAGGAGAACTGAATGCCTGAACAGATCTCTGTTGTTAAAGATCTCTGCTTTTCAGCTAATCCTGTTTTTATACTGGTTTTAAAATGATCCCAGGGTAGCTGTATCTAATATAAATTAAAATCCAATTTAGTCAGAAGGCCTGAAAAATTAGCATAGCAAACTTCTACTTTCTGCTACTTGGTGTCCTTCAAAAGGGCTTCCAGTGAAGCGCATATCTCAACCTGTATAAGAAATACATCAGCAACAGAGGCAGGCCCACAGGAACCAGCTGTGTGGCAGTGAAGCTGACAGCATCCCCAGCTGTAGAGTGGATTTCTCAGCTCCTGTTACTGTTCTGACCACTGCATAGACACTCTAGGCCAGCAGGATCACAATTCATTAGAAGACCTTTCCTTTAAGAACAGAGGAACAAATTGCATCAGCAATATGAAAATGAAATGTAGTGTCTTGTCATTCAGTCTGTAAGTAAAGAATAATTATGTACAGATTTTTTCAGTAAATAAATGGGTTAAACATGATAAGTGTGCAATTTTTTTTTCATAGCACTGAAAGTGCAGCTTCTCTCTTAAACAGAAGAATGAGAAACAAGGAAAGTTTCTTCGTTATTTTAAAATAGGAGATATTCAAGCAGATATGTAAAATTAGAAATGATAAATTATGCAAGTGTTGCTGCAGAGAAGAACTATATCATGACTACAATCAGATTAAGTTATATGACAGCCATGAATGCCTGCAGAACAAGCTCCCCTTGCCTTCTAGAAGAACTGAAGAGTGTCTGCTGCACTTGTCTTTTCATTATAGCTTTCTCAGGCAAATTTAGCCACAAAAATGTGCAGAGAGCACAGCAACTCAGTCAGCTCCTTTAGTGTAGCTCATTCCCAGCTACAACTGACTTGCTTTTTGATTGGCTTAGTTGGTATTCACTGTCTGATTTCGCTCCATCAAATAATAGTAATTGTAATTTTTATGATTGGTGCTTTCTGATATTCCCTATTTCCAGTTTGTGCATACTTGAAAGAAATGAGAGCAATGGATGAGGTAGAGATAGAAAAGCTTTTATGCACAACTAAAAATGTAAGCTTACCTAAAATACTGGAAAGCAAGAAGGCCTAATTGGAATCTGGCACTGGATAGGATATTTTTGCACTTCTTGTCCATGGTATAGAGTTATGTCCTGCATCATCTTATCTGTTTAGATTGTAAACAATTTAGGAAAAGGATTTATCTTCCAGTAGCATTTTGTACCAAATCAGAATGCGGAAACTTCATCCTTATTATATGCCCCCCTGGCCCTGACTCTTTGCATTCCTTCTCTGCATGCATACCTCCTGTTCATCATGTCCTCCTTTCTCTAAAGTCTCTGCTGCAAACAGAAGCTCCTCTCCATACGCTGTTTCCAGGACCAATTATTTTTCTACTTACATTTCCTCCAAGGATTGTTTTGTGCCCACCGTTTGTTCAACCATGAAATTGTCATTGCAAGGCGAAAAACCATAGAAGGACATTAGAAACAATAACTTGTGAACATTGTGCACAAAGGACATCACAGAGAAAGAGAGAGAATGCTAAAAAAAAAAAAACATAAAAGCAAAGACTAATATTTCTCTTTGAACCTCAGCTGAGTTGGGAAGTTCTCATTTCCCTTTTTGTTTCATTTTAAATATTCAAACAGCAAAGGGACTTTCTAAGTATGTAAGATGTGTCGTTCTACATTTATCTGGCTTTACTAATTCCTTTATGCTCACTACAAAACCAGAGTCACAAGACTTTGCTGTCACCAATATGCTGAATGAATTGACAGCAGAGAGCACTCAGATCTCTGCTGTCAATGCAAGAAAGATGATCATCTTTGCAAGTGAGGAAAAGATCACCACAGTAGGAATGGTGATTCTTCTCCTTGCTTGAAAATCACTGACGTTACCAACATATACCTTACAAACAGCACTGCCACTATTACTGCCAGATCCCAGTCCACACGTGAAACACAAGTAAAAGGCTTTTTCTCCCATCTGTAGCCCACTCAGCTGCCCACTCTTCTGCAATGAACTTTGTTTCCTAGCAGTACTGTGCGCCACATACTAAAGACTTATATTTGCATCAGAATAAACCTTAAAAATAATTTATGTAATGTAATAATTAATGTAATTCAAGTTATACAGAGATGTAACAAATGGTGTTTGTGAAGAATGGTGGAATGGAAGAAACTCTTCCAATTTAAAATTTAATTGTAGAAGACCAATTATCAATTTTTAATTTCCACTATCATCTGCCTTGAATACTTATCTTATCTAGCAGCTATTTTATTCATAATGGAAACCTTTGATGGCTTCCTTGTTATGCTATTCTGAGTCATGGATAATGCACACTACACTGGATTAAATTTATATGGAAAATAGGCTATACTGGCTTACATCTGAAGTTAGATGCAGCTAACTTAATTTTGCTGACATGTAAAAGGAAGGGAGCTTTGTCTGAAAAGAGAAAAGAAAAAGAAATAAATTCATTTAAAATCTCATAAAATATTTCACTTGGTATCACATCTGCCTAAAGTATAAATCTATAGAAGCTTAAAAAGCAATTTACTCGAAATCAAAACAGGACCTCTGGGGTATCCACTCTGTCCTGATTAAGACTGCACATACTGAGTATTTAATAATGATGTAAATTCAATGTTGTGACGATTTAGTGCAGTTCAAAAAGCTATTTTTTTAAAGCTATAAAATTCAGATTCATGTTTATCCACAGTTACAAACTTCAGTGTTCTAAAGCAGCCTCGCACATTAAATATTCCAGTCTTCAAAAAATAAGAAATAGGGCATGGGGTAGATAAGCAAGGATTCTCAATTACAAGGATATTTTCATAAAGCAGATTTGCTGCAAGATAAAATTTAGGAAGTATATACAGCGGGGCAAAGATGTCTTCTTTTAATTACTGTGGACAAAGAAATCACCACCATTTGTACTTCAAAAGTATGACATTTTCACAAAATTAAGTGGGGTATTGCTAGCTTAGTCATTAGCAATCAGATCAGGAGGATCTGTTCCATGATTTTCCCAAGCACAGAGGTGAGCCTCACTGGGCTGTAATTCTCCAGGTCCTCCCTCCTCCCTTTCTTTTAAATGGGAATGATGATTCAGTGAAACAGATTCAAGTGTAATGTGTAATTTGAAATGGGAACACTTACTTTTTAATATTGCAGTAAGCAAGTATCTTCTCCCTCCTTCATCCAATACACTCATGTATATACTTTCCAATTTTTTTTCTGTCAGTGCCTCACTAAGCACATTATTTTCCCTTAAGATATTTATTTTAAAGCAACGTTTAGACTTTCTACAAATGGCAATTCAATCATAAAATTTTCAGTCTGTCTGCCGTACAGATGACAAGTTCACTAGGCCTCATGCTCAAATTCTTCAGTTTTTATTCACATGAAAAAGTCACAGTATAAAAAAAAAGACATATAAGCATACAGCTCAGTAAAATTCTAAATTGCTTCAGTTTCACCTTAGTGTAATTCAAAGGTAATTTTAAATGTAAGTCAAAAGATTCTGTGTGAGGACACTATCGCATATGAATATACACATGAAACACTGATCTATTTGAGAACAGGTTTTCCAAAGAGCTTCCAGATTCGTCAGCATATAGGTCATCTAACATCACAGTCATTTTGAAAAGACAGAGTATGAAATTAATTGATCAAGATCAAAAAATACTCAATAAGAATTTTCAGAACATGACATTTTGATGTGCTCCAGAAACGGGATCAGAAAAGTACTATCTTTCATTTCTCTTTCAACACTTTTTTCATTATGTAAAACCAAATTCCACCTAATTAAATTGCTCATTTAAACTTTCTAATTTATTAAACTCCTGAGTCCTTGAGCCATAGGAATATTCTCCTACCTCTTTTTTTTTTTTTTTTTTTTTTTCAGAATGTCCTCATATGTTACTTTTAAGTTATTTATAAATACATCTCTCCTACAGTCTCTACCAGCAGGGCACCTATATGTTAGAATTTAATAAGGCTCAGGTATAAGTCACAAGTCTCTGAAGAAAACTTTTACCTGATCTGCTTAATTTCTACCAATAATCATACCATTACCTACAGCTTCTGTTTTGAATTAATGGTATCTAATGATTAACACTGGCCAATTTGCATCCAATTATGTCTCCTGCAAAATTAGAAATAGATGAAAAGGCTGAATGCAATTAATCATTCTGCAATATGAATTTGCTTAAATATCAAGAATGAATATGTTGTACTTTCTTAAATAAGATTTCACTGAAAACATATATTGTCTGGTTATGAAGGAAAAGCATGACACTTCCCATGACAATAAGAAATCTGGATATTAAACACTACGGAATTACTGAATTCATTCACATAAACCCTTCTAATAATGATTAAAAAAAAAAAATGATGCATCTGGTACCTAATTACAATCTGGATCTGCATGTTACAAAAACAACTAAAAACAATAAGCAAGATAACTTTTCAAGACATACAGAAGAATCTAGCCTTGTCTGATACAAACCTTGATTCTAGTAGTCTTTATGCCTCATCTTTTCTTTCATTCTTAGGAAGTATAGACTTGGAAAATACATTGTTCCTCCTTCAGAGCAACTAATGCTACTAAGCTATAAGATTTTTGATGAGCATAGCAAATTTAAGAAAAGTCATAAATTATAAAAATATTTACTATCACCTCCCTACCATTACTGTAAAAAACGTAAAAATTATATGTTGTCTTAACAGATGATGGCAACAAGATGCTTTTAATGGAGAGCTCTTTCTTGTGCACCTGCCCCTCTGATAAATTCAGAAGAAATCTCATATAAATACAAACACATTAATTACCACTGGTGAGACTGCTTTTCCACGGTGAAGTTTTCCAGTTGTTAAGTTATTTTGTCCCTCAGAGAAAATTAAAATAATTTGACAATTATTTTAGTTTAGCTCTTGTACTTACAGGCATAGAACAGGGCAGCAACCTAATCTTACTTTACAAAAAAAGATTGCAATACATTACTTCGTTTCTCTGTCCCAAAACTTTCAAATTGAAGCATGATTCAATACATTGTGAAAATTTAAAAAAAATAGAGTTAAGCTAAGTGAAATCTTTTGGAAAAAGAAAACAATGAAAATAGGGTTTCAGAGAAGTAAAGATCTCAAGTAACACTCAATACACATTTTCTGACTTTCAGCATGCAAAAAGACAAGCTTTTGACTTCTAAGACCTTGTTTTTGCCCAGGAGAGAAAAAATGCCTGTTTCAGTGTTGTTTAGAACATCACCCGGCAATTTCTACCTGCATTACTCACCTTTAACAAATCTCTGCTCTTGTTCTTCTGCATTTCAAATAATTTCTCCAGTTCATAGCTCTACTGACAGAAGTTTTGTATTCTTGTTCATAAAACCCAGGGCATTACTTTTATTCCCATTATACTTTTATTCCCATTATACTCTTCTAACCCATTTTTTGTGTAGGACTCAAGTCAGTTTTTAACCTATTTACATTTTATGCTGCTCTTTGGGAAGAAGCACAGAATTTAGAGGGAAGGAAAGGTTATGTTGCAGATATTAGCTGATTGGTGTTTACTCACACTTGGAAGTGTCACTACTTCTTTGCTTAGCAACATTGCCAATAGAAGTTAAAGGAGTTAAGTTCTTTTTAGATAGGCTCTTGTATTCATTATGCCAAACATTACACAAACAACTTATTTTAGAGATATTTGGTCCTTGTCGTCTCTGTTCCTACTCCACACAAAATCATCAAAAAAGCTCCAGCATGCTATTTTAAGATGTCTGGCTTGCCTGAAGTGCTCTGCTTTTGAACATGAGCCTCATTTACAGTGGCTGTACCGACAACTACAACAGTGCTTCAATTCCAATTTGCAAGAAGCCAAAAAGAAAGATCTAAAGGCTTATCTGGTTTTGGTTAGGAGGGACTCATGTATATTATTGGTTAGACTTCACAAAACATCCTGCAATGATTACCAGCAGACTTACTGTTTCAGGTGTAACAGATTGCTATTTTTTTAGTAGAAATTTCATAAACTCTCTCATTAAAAAATGGATCATTTCCTAGTGTCATAGACACTGTATTAGCATGTATCCCTATACATTTACCTTGAATCACTTTACTGATTAACTTGACAGCTGCATACATGTCTAACTCAACTGACTGAATACGGCTAGATGAAGATCTCTACCAGTTTCTGAAGTGCAATTACCTAGCTAAAACTGAATATGTTAACCCATTTAACTTTCCTATTCACCACCAGCTGGAAAAATAAGCAAATGAATACTAAAATTCATGCTATGAGCAAAGGCAAGAGGTATTGAAGTGTAATAGCAAGATCTGTGACAAATTAATTAAGTTTAAAAACTGCAAGCAAAATACATACCTACTAGGAAATGAACACCTTCAACCTCACAGAAGCAAATCACAGTGCATGTCAATCCAGTGCATTATCATTTTGCATTTCGCTGCAAGAATCACTACACAAAATCTTGAAGAGTGTTATTTCCTCAGGGCACAGCAATGGTTTGTGGGAAGAGTCTAAGTTCTTTAGGGCTTGCCATGCATATAAGTCACTCCATAAGTAATGCCTCCTATTATTTTTTTTTCTCATGGAAAATCCATATGCATATTTAGCCCAGGGGGTAGCCCTGATTATTACAAGATCATGGTGAACGCAAATCACTTTGATACTCAGAAGTGAAAACATATTACTTGCAAGGTAACTCATTTTACATTCTCTTAAAGATGATTACTTGAGGAACGATTAAAGACCTGCCTGGACGACTTCCTGTGCAACTAACTATAGCTAACCTGTTTTAGCAGGAGGGTTGGCCTCAATAAGGTCCAGAGGTCCTTTGCAACTCCTATGATTCTGTAAGTACCATCAAGTCCAAGCCTTGGCTCGACACAGTCAAAAATCAGACAATATGACAGAGTTGTCCAGACCCTTCTTGAACTCCAGCAAGTTTCTAGAGAGTCTGATTTAGTGCTCAATCAGCCTCTAGTACAGAACCTTTACTTTATAATCCATCCTGAGCCTCCGCTTTTGCAGCTTCATGCCAATCCCTTGGCATGAAGTCTTATCACTGGTCACCAGAGAGAAGAGATTAGTACCTGCCCCTCCAATTCCCTTAGTGAGCAAGCCGTAGGCCATAGTGAAGTCTCCCTCCAGTCCCCTCTTTTCTGTGCAGAACAAACCAAGAGACTTCAGCCACTCTACACCTTTCACAGTCTTCAGTGCCCTTATTTGGACACTCTAATAGTATTACGTCCTTTTTGTACTGCGGTGCCTAAATCTGCAAGCAGTATTTGAGATAATGCCATGCCAGTGCAGTATAGAGCAGGACAATCACTTCCCTCAACCTGCTGACAGTGCTATACTTCATACGTTCCAGGGTATGGTTGGCCTTCCTACCTGCCTGAGATTTGCAACAAAAGAGAGATTAAAATATTTACATCTTGTTTGCTCAGCAGAATGAGGTTTCTCATCAGCCTGTCCAGGGAAAAAGTTAATGCTCAAACTGTGCGTGCTGCAAAAGCTTTTACTGGCCATCCTCAACAGCTGCTCTGTCAAAGAAGCAAGGAAACAGTAGTAGAACGATGCCTTAGTTTCAGATGGGAGAGAACTGTTCTTCTCCCTAGAATCTGGTATGATCCTATATACTGGTTTTAGTAGAAAAACTATGCTGATAACATACCCATGTTTCTAGTTGTTGCTCAGCAATGCTATATAGAGACAAGGATATTTCAGTTTTCTCAGTTTTTCTTACTGCCTTACCAATAAGGCAGGGGGCACAAGAAGCTGGGAGTCACAGAGGGCCCAAGGAACTACCACAGGATAGAATGAGGACAGATGACCTAATTTGTCCAAAGGGATATTCCATATCACATAGCATATGATATTATGGTTAAAAAAAGTTTTGATTTGGGGGTTTCAGGGGAGTTCATCAGGCTCTCTTTCACTGCTTGGGGGCTAGCTGGGCATCAGTCAGAAGGCGGTGAGCAATTGCTTGTGCATCTCTGGTTATATATATATTTGTCATAACTATTTCTTTGTCTCTGTTACAGTGAATCGTTTTCTCCCAGTCCATAAGATCTATTTTGTATTTATTTTATTCTCTCCACCATCCCTCCGCTGGGAAGTGGAGGAGTGAGCAAAAGATTGTGTGGTGCTTAACCACCTGCTGGGTCAAGCCACAACAGACTCATCTGAAGGGACTACAGCAATGCAGCTCTGGGTTTCCCTGTATTTAGTATGGGACTTAACTCTTCAAAACTCTTTATTAGGCCCTGAAATTAAAATGTGGGCCTCAACCACATCTATATCCGAAGTTGATGTGGTGCTAGGGAATGGGGAGGAGGATGTGCCAGTAACTTGTTTCTGGTTTCTTTTGGCAAATTTATTTAAAAGGATTCCTAACAGATTCATCTATATTTGTAAGAATCTTGCCACCTACAGTGAGAGCTTGACTACTGATTTTTTCATGAGTTTTTGATGGAATTAATAAATTGTCTAGAATAAAAATTTAACACAAGGAGTCTGCACACCCTGGATTACAACCCATTTAAGTCACTTGATCACTACAACCTTGTATGCTTAGTAAAATTAACAGTGATAACTCAGTAATGATAGAGGTACTTGGGTTAGACAAAGATGAGGCTGTTTTGTTAGTATAAGAAGGCAAGCTTCCTTGAGCTACTTTAAGCAAATGCAACTCATTCTGCTTTTACTGTCTGCTCTTTTTATGAAAAATTCAACTGTAAACTCCTGACTCCAGCTTTTGTGCATAAGCAATAAAAAACTAGCCCAGGAACAAGACAATACTGCATATACTCATTTGTTTTGTGAAGTAATAAGAGAAGGGCAGGGGGCACATGTTACCTTCATGCAAAGTTGCACAGTGGCTAAAACCACAGCAATAAAAAGCAGGCATAAATTACTGATATAAGCTGATATTTAGGCACTGACTTCCAAGGCAGAATATAACAGGGGTGAGGACTGTGTTGAACTAAGTTTTGGAGTCAGCGCTTCCTCAGGCTTCTTACAAACAGCACAGCATTTAACTTGCTTGGGGCTGTGTTTAAAGCAAACACAGCCTGGAGGCATCAAGAGTTGCTCTGCCAATATAAATGTACTTTCTGAAAGGCTTGCCAGTTGTTTGTTTTTTCTTTTTTTTTTTCTTTTTTTTTTTTAAATTATTATTATTTATTTATGACAGCCCTTACATAGCCAAATGGGTGTTTGAACTGTGATTGCTTTGGACACCGAGTGCCAAAAAGTAGGAGCCAGCAGGAGAGATGTGGCCAGAAATCTCAAACCCCACCTTCCTCTTCACTGTGCCTCTCCTGTCCTACCCTCAAAATGAAGCACTTCAGAGTTCCCAGATGTTACTCAAAATGTCTTACCCCCCAGCTCAAGGGATTTCAGGTGAAATAGATCTTTGTCTTTATTTTAAATTAACACAGACATTTATTTTAAATCTTAAATCTTTTAAATCTTATTTTAAATTTATCTTAAATCTAAGTGTAGAAGCACTCCAGCGAGACAGAAGTGTGTATCAGCTGAACCCCGGGTATTCCCCTGACACTGACAAAACAGACGCACCATTGAGCAGAGCTGATAGGATATTTGCAAATGACATAAAACACCCAGTTAACTTGCTACTGTAGTGAGAATCAGAGGCAGTCTATTCATTGAAATAAATATTGTTTGCTTTTTTGTTCTTTCAGTATTATAAACCATAAGTAATAACTCAATGACTTCTTAAACCTGCATTTTTACAGAACCTGCCTCCCTGTATTTGTGCTGTGGATTCATGGATGGGGACATGTCCAAAGACACGTAGGGGCTTTGTCCACAAGACACAGAATTATGGAATCTCTATTATTTATACAGAATCTATGGAGGGCAGCTTAGCTTCTTGAAGGCACATTGTCAAAACATTCAACAGAAACTGAGAAAAGAAAAAGTAAGCCAGACAAGTTTTGCTTGCTAAGCCCAATTGTATGTAGAGACACTACAGGAAAAGATTACCTATACATGCAAAGAACTCCTTCCCTTCTCTACAAATAGGGGTGTTCTGCTATCTTTGGCACACACCAACTATGAAAGATATCATCATGACTAAGGACTATCACACATTGTAAGGTTAGTTGCAGTCAGCTCTTGAATCTTTTTTTTTGTTTCGGATTAAGGAAAAGAAGTCTGCATTATTTCTAATTCTGCCACAGGATGCTTGCATTAGCCACCAAGTTAGATAAAAATAAAGATTCAGTCATTGAACTGAGGGCCTTTTTCCTCTTGTTTTACGAACTGTCCTGACATTTGAGAAGTCTCCAGCAAGCAAAGTTTAGCAGGTAGAACTCAGCCTCTTTTTCTTCCCCTGCCCCTCCCGCCCCCCCATAACAAAGAAGAAAAAAAGGAGAAAAAACAAACAAACAAACAAAAAAAAAAAAACTGTGGGAAAGTATGTCTCATTTCAATAGAAGAGCTGCATATACCTCAGGAGAGCTAGGAATTAAAATTCTTCAATAAAAAAAAATGAGTTTTGGCTTTCTGAATACACTGCTTATCTCGGATATGTCAGAAAATAATACTTCATATCCTTATTGTCTCTACCACTCTCTTTTTCTTTGGACCAGCATAAGCAAAAAGTGTAGAAACAGCAAACAATATCAAAATATGACTTCAAACCAATCTGGAGATACCTGGAAAGCTATGAGAACAAGCAATCTATGGGATCAGAGAAGCAGTGAAGTCAGGGAGGGGATAGAATGCAAGCGACCAACCTCCCCTGAATTCTTGCAGCTACATTGACCTTAGGACTGTTACAAAATCTTTTTATGCATAGTCCCAGACACAGTTTTTGTTTGTGATTTTTTCACCTGGGCATTATTGAGTTTCAGAGGGGAGAAGAGACTTGGGGTTTGATAAATGGATATCTGAATTAAGCTTGCCTTACACTGAAATCAATTAGATCAGATTGAGTGGCTCAAGAGACATTTCTAGATTCATGCTGAATAATCAGAAAGTATTAATAGTATTTGAACAAAAAAAAAAGTACGGAAAAAACATGTTTGGGGAAAGAGGATATTTTTAATTGACGGAAATTTAGATTAGTAAGTGGTTTCAAAGAGCTAGAAAAAAATTACAATATATCTGTCAAACAATGCTTTTTAAACAAGAAAACAAATGCAAAAAAAAATTAGCAATTAGAAGCAAGGCTGAGAGCACACAGTTTGCAGGTAGAAGTAACTTAGATCTACAATTTTATGTTCTAAGTAAAGATTTTGCTTTGTTTCTTTTGTGTGTGTATATATACATACATATGTAGAAACATAGGTTAATGAGCCCCTAACCCACACCTGCTGGAGCCACATAAATATTTAATAAATGAGGCAGAAATAAATTATTCCATGAAACAACTTACTTCCTTCAAGCCAGAAATGCATAGAATGCTTCCGGTACCAGTTTAGCCTTGTAACAGCTTTGAAGAAAGAATAACTTTTGCCTGTTCAAAGCACACCATTACAATATTGAGTGTGCTGCAAAAAACACCAACCGAAACAGCAATACATCCCCTTACTTTGTGGAGATAAAAGTTTAAAGGATGCAAGTACTAGTATGTTCTGCTTCATTATTTACAAGGATAAAAGCATCGCTTCCAAAAGAAAAGAAACAATCCTTCCATTTGCTAACATTATACAGAGCAGCAGCAGATTTAAACAATTCTAGGATCACTTGCATTTTATAGCAAATCTCACAAAAGATCTTTAGCTGAGCTACAGTTACGTAATGGCACATCATACCTCTACAGCAAAAAAAGGTCCAAGAGAGTTTGTTATGGCTTTATTACGCTCAAAGTTATAAAAGCAGTTTTCAGTGACATAAGCAAACTAATTTATACCTGCTCTCATTGCACATGATAACAGAAGGTTGTTGGTTTTTTTAATTTTCCAAGTGGATTTTGCAGCTTGCCTTGATCTCCACTGTACTTCATTGAAGAAGTACAAAATCACCCAGCAAGAGCTTTGTACTCATGTTCAAGTTTCAGTCATACAGTAGGCATTCTCTAAAGGTAGCATATCCAAGTTGCTTTCTACCAAAGTGGATACATAGCATATGATTTTTGTGTTTAAAATAGCAAAGGGGGAGACTGTTTAAGAAATGTTTATGTAGAAAGCTTGGTGTATGAAATTAAACACTTGCAGCAAACTTAAAAAAAAAAAAAAAAAAAAAAAGCAATTTCAAATATAAACTCAAATTGAAATATAAATTTCAAAATATTAAGTCCAGTCATACTTGAAATCAATAGTATTTATAGGTTGTATATTGGTTGAGGCACACTATAATAACAGTGAATATTTTGCAATATAATATTGTGTAACTTCCAAAAAATACAACACTCACGTAAACATATAAATAGCCTGTTCTACCTCCTGAGCTGTTCAGATGCCCTCCTCATCAACCCCAGACACGTGCCTTCATTTTCCTTGCCACTCCTCCTCCGTACCCTGTCCTCACATCACGATCTTATTACTCCCCCTCTTCACATGCTCCTGGAACATGGGAGAGCTTACTAATCATTCCTCTTGAAAGGTAGAGAACAGGGAGCCCAACATAGAAATGGTTTCATTCTCCCATCAAACCTCCATGAAACAAGTGGGTCCTTCAAAAAACCTTCCTGATTTCACAAACGTGTGATATTTTCCAGCTTCTCTTTCTAGACTTGCAGAACTCCTGACAGAACACTATTTCAGAAGAGAGGGAGATAAAACTTCTCATCTATGGCCTCCAAGGGTCTCTTTCATTATCTACAGAAATAAGGTCAGAAAGTAAAAGGAAATATTTAAAAAAATAATAAATGGAAGTCATGGGTCAAAATAATTCCTTTCAAAGCTTTCTACTATCTTAGTTGAAAGCCATTTCTCTTCCCTTGACTGACCGAGCTTCATTTTCCTTTCAGCCTCTGCAGGACAGAAGAGGACTTGTTAACATTACTGAGAGCTGTTTTAACTACCCTTACGGATACTGCTGTTACTGACCAACTGTGAGGTATATTTCAAGACTTGGGAGCATAATTATTCCTAGTCCAGTTAGACTGGATTGTCATTTCAAATACTCTCCTAGGTGCTTTATAACCACACTCCACGGCAGCCAGAAAAGAGAGATCTTTTTCAGATGAACTGTTTTCTTTTAGGAACTGCAGTCATAATTAGGCAAAACCATGTCAGTACTTTCCCAGATGGAAATAAATAAATTCAGAACACAAATATTTCAGCCTTTAGTTTGAAGCATTTCTGAGTTTACTTGGAATGAAAATAAATAAATAAATAAATAAAAGATATCAATAGCTTCTTTCCAAGTTGAACAAAGTATCTCTTAAGAAACATTTTTTTTTCCTGCTCTCAAGAAGAAAGAGGAAAAGGCATCTCCGTAGCCTACATTTCACCTTATTTTTATGAAGTAAAAAGACAAATTCAGTTTTCCAGACCCTTAAGCACACAATTTTATAATCATGCAAAAACTGCATTTCTACAATTCCTGATATTTTTACAAAAATGAACTTCATACAAAACAATTAAAAACAAAGAAACAAACATTAATCAGAACTATGCAAGTAGATTGTCAGGAAAAGCTACATGGAAGTCCTTGGTCCTGTACTTCAGATTCCTATGAAGATCCGTCCAGTATAATTTATTAATGAGAACAGAGATAAAGAACACACCTTCTTCTTACATGATTGCTATTAAAGCAAATAGCACTGTTCTGACTTTACCATAAACATACATAATTATTTAATTTTAAAAAAATCTCTTTCACCAATTTAAAGTATTTTTAACTGTAAAATATTCTATCCTTTCTGTGCTTACTAGAGTTTTTGATTACTCAGAATAATTTCAAGAACCACATAAGTTCCAAGTTAAACGTTACAATTCTCTGCTTGCCCATAATACAGGCTGATTATTCCCCAAAACACCTGACATTTTAAGGTAAACAATTATTGCAAGTGGCAAAGAACCAAGAGGGAATACTTCAGATCTTAAATCCCAGCTCAGACATTCATTCAGTGTGTGACCTCAGGCAAGAGACTTGACCTCCTTCTGGTTCAGTCAATTCAGCTAGCTAAGAGCAGGAAATCTTTGAAAACCAGATGCTGCATCTAAAAGCAGATCTTCTCCGGGTAAATAAATTACAAGCAAGCCAGAGGGATGGAGGAATATAGTGTTTCTTATTGTAAGAGTCAGGTAGGCATATGGAAGTAAATTAGAAATAAGCAAGAGGTCTAAAAGCCTCAAGCTTTACTTTGATATTGGAAAAATAGGATTTTTATTGCTGTACAGATTAGGGTTGCTTTTTTTTTTGCTAGACTACAAAGTTGGACTATTCAAATGTATTCAAATAACATAAAAAAAATATTTGTATGTCTTAATTTGTCCCAATTACTGTTCACAAATCTCTGAAATACTCCTGATGACATTTGTAATGATGCAAGACAATTTTAAAAATTCATCTTTAAGAGATCTAGGCATCTTTAGAAAATGGAATACTTGGAGAGTTTGGGCAACTTTTTCCTGGAGAAGAATCCTTGCTGCTTCCAGTACAAGTTCATGCAGTTATTCCTTTGCAGCTGCAAGACTCCACACTTGCTCTTGTTGAATCTCATTAGGTTTCTTCCTGCCTAACTCTGTAGCACGTCCAGGTCTCGTTGACTGGCAGCACAGCCTTCTGGTGTGTCAGCCACTTCTTGCAGCTTCATATCTTCAGCAAACTTGCTGAGGATGGATTCTACCCTTTCAACCAGGTCACTGATGAAGAAGTAGAACAAGACTCAGCACTGACCCCTGGGGAACACCACTAGTTACAGGCCTCCAACCAGACTGCAGACTGCCAGCCAGACTGTTCTCAAATTCACCCCACTGTCCACTCATCTATCCCACACTTCCTAAACTTACCTACGACGACATTATGGGAGAGTGTCAAACCTTGCTGAAGTTGAAGTGGATAAATCTACTGCCCTCCCTCTATCCACCCAGCTAGAACACCATAGAGGGCTACCAGTTTTGTTGAGCATGATTTCCCCCTTGGTGAGTCCACGTTGACTACTCCTGACAACATTTTTCTCATCCAATTGCTTAGAGAACAAGTTGTTTCATCATCTTTCCAGGCATGGAGTTGAGGCTGACTGGCCTGTAGTTTCCTGGATCCTCCTTGCCCTTTTTGAAGACTTGAGTGACATCGGTCGTCATCAGGTCCTCAGGCTTCTCTGCATCTTACACTACATCCTTCACAAAAAATCAAATTACACTTGCCAAAAAATGAATGTTTTTATGTCTGCCAACAGCCTGGGTACCAAGATTTTAAAACCCTGTTTTTAATCTTTAATTGTCACAAAACTGTAAGTAGCACACTCTTAAATTCTGTAAACTCATATATAATCTCATAGACATTTTAACATGTGCTTCATTGATTTTTCTGATGTTAAACTTTAAGTAAAAGAAGACAACAACGTTATAGCTCCCACCCCTTAAAGGGGTGCTATAAGAAAATAGTGAACAGGTTCTTTAGCAAGGACTATTATGGTATTATGGTAGGATGAGGAAATTATTTCATATTAAAAGAGGTGAGACTTAGATGGATATAAGGAAAATGTTGTTTGCAATAAGGTTAGCAAAGCAGCAGAACAGGCTGCCTAGAGAGGTGGTGGAAAACCTGTTCTTGAAGACACCTTATCAAGCTGTAGGTGTCCTTGTTCATTGCATGGTAGTTAAATCACCTTTAAAGGTCCCGACCAACTCAAGCAATTCTATGATAACATTGTAACAAAGAGAATGCATTGAAACTGCAGAAATCTGAGTTAAGTTCTTAAAAAAAAAAAAAAAAGAAGAAGAAAACACAGAGAGATACTCATTGCACCTGGAACTGCTGATATAAGGGTTACCATAATCTCCCCAGTAAGGACAAGCTGAGAGAGTTGGGGATGGGGCTCTTCAGGAAAAGAGAAAGGCTCTGGGGGATGTTACAGTGGCCTTCCAGTACCTGAAGGGGGCCTACAGGAAAGCTAGGGAAGGACAATTTATAAGGGCATGTAGTGACAGGACAAGGAAATCGTTTTAAAGAGGAAGAGGCTAAATTTAGAGTAGACATTAGGAAGAAATTCTTCACAATGAGGATGGTGAGACACTGGAACAGGCTGCCCAGAGGGCCTGTGGATGCCCCCTCCATTGAAGCATTCAAGGCCAGGCTGGATGGGGCTCTGAGCAACCTGGTCTAGCGGGAACTGTTCCTGCCTACATCAGGGGAGTTGGAACTAGTTGATCTTAAGAGTTCCTTCCAACCCAAACCGTTCTATGACTCTATGATTTTGTTCCACTGTGAAAGATGAAGGAGAAACTACCAAAACCTTTGAAACAATGACAACAACAAAAGAGAATTACCTTTCCTTTAGTAAAATAAAAAATAAAAATGAAGGAATAAAATGGAGTTAGCTCTTATCATAAATAGATACAAGTATAACTTTTCCTGTAATCAAGATTGCAGATAATGTAAATCATTATCTTTCTGTGTTAGATAATTTAGTAATGCTTTTGTTTAGTTTTACCCATTAAATATCATTCCTTGTAGAAAAGGTCAATAGAAGCTTTTAACAAAACACTAGAAATAAATGACTTATTTAGCTTACATTGTCCCACTTCCTGGAAGCACTCCACTTCCTGATCCAATTGGAAACAGAGAGTATGTCAAGGAAATGAGTGTTTTCACTACACACTCCTTTACACCACAGTTCTGAAAACAATTTAGGCACCATGAAGCTGAATTTTGCAGTTATGAGAGTATTAAATATTCAAACTCCAAGTCATGCATTCAAGCTCCCTATATGGAAACAGGCATTCTAAACCAGAATCTAACACTCAAGATGAAAAACATGAACTAAAAAAGCAATCCCTTCAGTTCCTTACTTCTGGTTCAGCACGTTACTTCTTGCCTAGCAGATCAGCTCCTTCTTCCTATTAAGAGCCCACAACTTAGTACTTGTTGCCTGAAGCCCACCTCCTACATTCAGTCATTCAGGGACATTACATTTTGTTTCGAAAATGAGGGCAGCTCACTCCATCTCTCCGAAGAGATCAAAATCGTTTTCACTTTAAGAGAATCAAACCCACCTAGCCCTGCTCTGGCAACTGCTAAAGGGGAACTTCCAGGCCTCACCAAGTCTTTCAGATGAAGAAGCCCACAAAAGCCAGATACTGTTGATATATGGAAGCGAGATTGCTTTTGTCAGCCAAATATGTAACGTGGGGTACTGAATGATGAGGTGTTTGTTTTTTTTTTTTTTCAGTAATTCATTTTTTTTTCCCCACCAACTATATTGTCATAGCTTGTTTGTATGTTTAATGAACACAAAAGCATTAACAAGAGATGAGCAACAGTTACAAGGGAACAAGAACAAGAAGCCAACACTTAATGTGGACTGTAAGTACAGAGGTGTTGATTTATGGTAAGTTTTCTGAACTTCTTGAGATATTCTAAGAAATGAAAGAGATATCCTAGAACTTTCTCACAAATAAAAGAGCTCAATTTATCACTGAAGTTCATATACAGACTTGGTGCTTCCGTTATTAGTTGATAGCTGAGCTTAGGATTACTCTTTTTGGAGTTAGACATCTACATTTCACTATTTCTTCCTAAATCATCCCCCCACCTTTTTTTTTTTTCCTCCTTAATCTATACATGCATTAATCCCATTCTCTCTCTTTTCCTTGACATATGTAAATCATTGGTGAGAAAATGTTGTTCAAAAGGAAGACAGTGACAGAAGTCTTAGAAGGGTTGTACTGCTGGAGATGTTTTCAAAGATGTTAGTGAGAACTCCAGTTGGCCCTGGAGCATATAAAATAGTATTAATGTTACTTTACTGTACTGCAAGGTCTTTTTTTAAAGAGCTTTGCAATTTTGGGAATGTGTTAAAATGTCCTGAAAGTCCTTTCTGGAAAGGACTTTCATGAGATGTCCCATTTCCTAGCTTCTTTTGCAGGATGCTCTAAGGAACAGGTTTGATCTTGGTGTTTGGAAAACGTCTGCATGCAATAACTGAGCACTGACAAGCAAAGAGATAGCAGTGACATACCTGGAACACTTGGGACTCCACAGAAAAATGTAGCAGACCAAAAATCAAAATTATATTTCAAATGCCAAAGGGATTATGTTAAATTATGCAAGTCTTGAAGGACTAAATTCAAAACAGATGTGTTGCAAAAGAAGGTTGAGACAAGTGACTGGAAAATAAAAGCAGAAGTGAGAAAAGCAACAGAACTCTTAAATTTAAACTGGAGCAGTTAGCAAATCTGAATTTTTTCCTTAGATGTTAATTGGACAATAACGATAACAAGAACAATCACAGTGATTTAAGGATATTGTATTGTTTCAGAAAGTGATGTCAAATTATATGGAATGAATGAATTAGACAAAGAATAACTGACCTTTAATTGTGACCTTTAAATTGTTTCAATTATTTCCTAATGTCAACAAACCAGTAATTGAACTGTACTAAATGACATTGCCTTAACAGCCAGTTAACAGCTTGCACCAACAATCATAAATTTAGCACTATCTTTTTACCAGATAATTAATGGCGACTGTAAGACCTGTAGCAAGCTTCACATTATGTTTGGCTTAAAATTATTTCTTATTAAGTAATGGAGATATATTCTCACAGCAAGTACTTTACAAGTTAAGTGAGAAACTCACTAAACTTTTTTATTTAATATAATTAGCAGAATCACCAACAGAAAGAAGACTATTTTAAAATAATATTAACAATATGATCGAGAATATTCAGCCACATGTGATGTTTTTGTTCTGCACATGATCTAGATTCCTCATTTGCATACCTGAATCAGCTTTGAAATTTGTGAATGGAAGGATTTGGAAATCACTAAAAATAGAGTGTAGAATATACTGAAAGTGGCACTTGTCTGTGAAATCCATCCAGACGAAAACAACAAAAAACAGGCAAACCAAAAAAAATTCTTGTTGTTTGCTTCCTAAAGCTCCCCACACTGGGGTATTCACTGAAGAAAAAAGCTCCTGTCCATCTTGAATTTATTTAAGGCATAACTGTGTTCAAAACTGACAGTAAAGAAAGAATAGTTATACTACATGCCTTATCAATTTAGTTAATGGTTAACTGGAGATATCACCTTAGTTTTCAAACCCAGACTGCCTTTACACTCTGAGTGTTTTATCGAAGCCTGAAAAAAATAAGATGTGTACAAATTTTGGAAGAATGAATACCTTTCAATCTTCTACTGAATCCTTCCTTCCTCAATGTGTGCCCTTTTTTAAAAAAATCTCAGTGGTGGGAATGATACATCTTTCATCCTCTACCTGAAAAGGGACAATTTTTTCTCAAAAATACTAAGTGGGAAGAGATTTAACCATCAATTAATGACATCAGTAATAACTTTAAAAATCAAAGCTGCTTTTTCTGATCAATTTCCTAATTTTCATGTTTTCATTTTCCATTCAGTTTTACTGCTTGTAACAAACAACTGGTTTATAGGATTAGATTGCCTTATGTAAGGGTGTTTGGGTTCAAAGTGGCCATCTGGACAGTCTAAAATCTCATTCAAAAGAGCTATGTTCCAAGGCCAAAACATTCAGACCCTGTCTGGACTCTTTTAATGCAGTTTCAAACATCTTCAAAACATTAAAGGTATCTACAGCCTGATATTCGTATCTCCAATTGCAAACAGATTACTCTTTTTAAAGACATAGTACAGACCATTTATGACCTCTGAAACACAAAACCCTGAAATAATCTAGTTTAGTTTTAGGTTATATTTTGAGAAATTTGATTTTAAAAGCTTTACAGAAAGAGAAAAGGACACAATTCTTTACTATTTCTGATCTCAGCTAGGCTACGCAGGCAACAGAAATGACTGATGAAATCATTCTGGTGAACCACTGTTCTCATCCATAGCAAAATGAGCTCAGTTTTTATATAATCCACAGCTTCTCTCCCAGTGTTTCTGCAAACACTTGCTAATCTACTTATTCATATTAAGGTTTCATCAGTTGTAAAATTCCAACTCCATTGCCTTGCCTACATCCTAGGAGCAGGTACAGAGATTGGAAGGATCAGGTGAAGATTATCTGTTCTTCTTAACACCACACAATCAAAGCACGATCAATCACAGCTGACCAAGAAATATCAGCAAATAAATTTCTACTTAATTTTTAGTGCATTCAGGCCATTATCAAGAGTGGAGCCCAATTTTAATACTGATTCTGTTGGCACCAAAAAATAACACAGGATATATCAATATCAAGAGACTCCTGTAGAATAAATGGAAAATGAGTTATAAAAATCCTTAAACTTCAGGTTTTTGTTAGTCCAGCAAATAAATAGCAACTTTCTGAACACTGCGTTGCTGCTGTGGGTTGGGAAACTAGTAAGACAATTCCAAGCACAATGAAGCTTGGAAAACAATTTTGTCTTCAACTGGCATCCAAAGTATCTGTCAGATCAACTGAAGATGCGACAACTATCACGTGTAGGGGTGTGTGCGTGTGTATATATATATATATATACACACACACACGCCCTTATATACGTATACACAATCTAGACCAGAAAAGAGAAATTATCCTGACATATCATTGTAACATAGTTCCCAACAAATTACAGAACTGACTCAAACCTGGTAGGACTAAGATGCACTTCAGATGCTTGACTTCTCTGCAGCAAATAGTTTGCAGTGAGCAGTACAGCACAGACCTTCTCCCAGCAGGGACTGGCCACAAGTGAACAGGTTCAAAGACAACAGAAAGCTATTTTTGTACTCTGTTTTCCTCTTAAAACTATAGCAATAAAGCTAATTCAACCCAATGTTTTGATAATTACAGTAAAATATTACTTCTGCTCACTTTTTTGCAAAAACTGTTTTGCAAAGTTTTGCAAAGACTGTTGCCACAAAACATGCAGTGCACAATCATGACATGATTCTCATCAATAGATTAGAAAACTATTGCCTACCACTGACAATGAGTTTTGGCAAACCATGGAGACAATCTGTCTATTGAGAAAAAATCCCATTGTATATTTTCTTACACATTCTAGTTAGGGGCCCACATGAACCCAGCATCCTTGTTTCCACTCAGAATGTTAATGTCAAAGGCACAAGTAGAATCCCTTTCATTTACTATGTATTAATGCTAATACACTTTTCAACATAAAGCCTTTGTGTAAACAAAGCATTGATATTCTGGGACCCTAATGGGATACATTAATTACAAGTAGTATAAGAAAAGAGGATTACTAAAATGCATGCTGGAAACAGAAAATGAGATTAAAAGGGAGTATTTTGGCTAAAGTTCTTCAGTCTATTAGAAAAAAATACAAGATGATTAGTCAAGGAGAAACAAGAAAGACTATAAGTGAAAAATACTGAGAGTCAAGGAGAATCTAGTAAAAGAGATTTATGGCTAAAAATAGAAAAGAATAGAGCTAGAAACAAGAAAGGAAATTAAAGGATAAATAGTATGGTATTTGAAATACTACAAAGCCATATTCTCCAGAGGAGAGCAGAGCTAAGGACCAGATATTGCAGATGTTTAAGCATGTGAATGACTGTGATAACTTTAATCATGCGGTTATGGTGAAATAATTAAATCCTTGCAATTTAGTTACTGCAATGGAAACTCCAACCACTTCCAGTTATCTTCAGATAACTGTGAAAACACTCCCTTGTTTTTCCACCATCATAAGATAACTGCATCCATGTGTGTGCAAGCAGAGGAATCAAGAAAGCACAGTGAGATAATTTACAGTGTGACCAACATATTAGCAAGTGATCATCAAGAAACAAATTCAGTACCAGAATACATTACAGACATTACAGAAGGTGCCAGGAAATCAAAAAGTTAATAAAGGAAAGCCTAAATAAAATGTAGAAGGAAATTTTGCGAATAAAGCCTGCTATACAACAGGAAAAAAAAAAAAAAAAAAAAAAGTACCACTAGAACCAGACTAAGGTATTTAAAAGCATAAACTTTTATGATGTCTTCCTAGAAAAACAGTTGATTTTCTGTAATTGGCAACTCAAAAAAAAAAAAAAATACTGAGTATATCTTTTTAATCAATGTTATGTAGGACACACCAGGGTGAACAAATTTCTCGTGCAGACTACTCATCCTTTTCCTGTAATGTATCCAGAAAGAACAATTCACACACAAGAACTGAAAGAAAAAAAAAAAGGAAAAAAAAACCAAGCATACATGAGCCATTTTATTTTCAGTAATTACAATCCATGAACAGCAGTCCCTTGGTATTACACCTATAATTGCCAACACACAAAGAAAGGATCTATCTGCGTAGTAGCTGATATAAGAAAATATAACACATCGAACTGCAGCTGTAGGCAAATAACTGAAATAGAGAACAGGAGACATTCATTCTAACTGGTCTACCACTCCTAATTGCATTCATCCACAACGTGGATGAAGGAAGAGAGTCCATTCTCAGCAAGTTTGCTGAAGATACACAGCTGGGAGGAGCGGCTGATGCACCAGAAGGCTGTGCTGCCATTCAACAAGACCTGGACAAACTGGAGAGTTGGGCAGAGCGGAACTTGATGAGGTTCAACTATGGCAAGTACAGGACCCTACCTTTGGGGTAATAACCACATGCATCAGTACAAGCTAGGGTCTGGAAAGGAGCTCTGCAAAGAAGGACCCGGGTGTTCTGGTGGACAACATGTTGACTATGAGCCAGCAGTGTGCCCTTGTGGCCAAAAAGACCACATGCAGTTTGATCTGTTAGTTTTCCTCCAAGATAAAACTGCCAAAGATAAGAGACTAGAGAGTGTAACATTTTCCTAGTATGAGCAGACGTAATGAAAAACAAGCACGAAGGAGGTCAACAGTGGGATCTCTAAGTCCAAACCTTACTGCCTAAATTTCAAATGTGCTGTTTCAGAAAACAGGCTTGAGATTGCTGCAATGATACGTTGTGAAAAGTGGAACAAGAGGGACTAGCAGGCAATCACTTTTGAGAGTTTTTATCCTCTTTATACATTCAACTACTGCAGCACAATACAGGGAAGGAGAAACCAAATGTACCTAACACTTGGCAGCAAAAATCACAGCTGAGAACAGGATTTTATAAGGAGCATTTTTTTTTTTTTAATGAACAAAAATAAGCAGCAAGGAGGGACCCAAAAATGAGTTATTCATCTTCATCTTTCAATTTTTTTTATTTTATTTTTGTTAAGCAGAAAAATGTCCCAGTTAAGGGATTATATCTGCAGTTTTAACCACAGGACAGATTTGTTTATTGGAAAGAGAAGCACTGTAGCATAGACTTAAACAGTTTAAGGGTATATAAAGAAAATGTTTTTAGTAACACACTATTTTAACTACCAGATACCTCTCAAACTAGGATACATAGAATTTATTTAGTACATAGAAAGCCCAGTATCCTTATTCCATGGTATACAGCTAGACACCTGCATTCCACAGTAAAATATACAGGAAAAACAGCTTATTGAATCACAAGCTGTTACGAACTGTGCTATCAAGAAACCCAAGTCAACCTAAAGGTATTAGAAGCTCACCAGCTGAAGTAACCATTATTTCTGTTACAATCTTAAAAATAAAGTATTTTCAATTGTATTTAGAATTTTGTATTTTGTATTTTCCTGTCAAAAACAACTGTGCTTTGGCAAAAAATAATAATTTAAATGTATTGAGAATAAATGAAAAAGTAAAAACTACATGAAAGTACAGAATAAGACCCAACAGTTTTTGCCCTTTTGCTTACTGCAAAAGCGCTTCTATTTACTCATTAAGCAGGGAGTTATGGAGACAGCTTCCAGAGTTTTCTATATCTTCTTCCCCCATAAATTCAAATAGTTTCCATCACTATAAAGGAGAAACATCAAAACTTGATACCCGTGTAATTATTCTCTCTCCCGCAGGTTGTATTCACTTGCTTGCCTGCCTTTGCTCAAAGACTTTTTTATGTGGAGATAAGGATCCTCTTTGATCTCTTGCTATATCCTTGGGGGCATAAGACATCATTTTCTCTGTGGAGCCACCCTGGTAATTTTGCTCCTGTTGCCAGTGCAGCTACAGTCTTTTCAGGAAATTTTATCTTTGCTGCTTTTTTATTACACAGAACTTGAACTAGGGTATGCTTTATCTTATTATTTCAAGGGTACAGAAAAATTCAGATTAAGCCTATATGTATGGGAAGTGACATATTTGTGTATGGAAATACTATTTTTGTCACTGGTATCTTATCAATGCAAGTCTTCATAAAAGCAGAATAGATGGCACAGTGTGTACATTTTGATTTTCAGCTATATGTTGAAGACTGAGTGACTTTCCTGAAAGATGTGATATTCAACTTTACTGTTTAATTTCCCATATTAATATATTTGTTTCATTTGCTTTAAGATAAAAAAAAAAAAAAAATAAAATAAACAATGTGGTGAAAACATTTTTCTTAACAAGTCCTTTGCTCAGTTTACATCCCAAGACAAATGACATTAGCACATACCTAAATGTTTTCAAGTCGCTCTGCGGATTTCAAATTCTTTATTTCACTCTAAGTCTCTACCTGTATCCACTGGTGTTCTATCACACATTGAAAACATGAGTCTAAATAAAGATAAAAGTAGCCTGACAGCTGCATAAAGAACTAAGTAAGAACTTCTTTACATTTACTTTAAACCATGTAATCAATGTAGAAAGGTATGAATCAGATAGTATCTTCTTAATATCTTCACAACACAAAGTTAATAACACCGTATTTATTTCAAGACATTCAAGAGGTGTCATTTTCCTTATTTCCTTAAAATTATTTTCAGGGCCACAGTTCGGTTTAATACTTCACTAGAAGCTCCTTAGAACTTATGTGTGATGAGACTAGACACTGCCAATTCGCAACTGATTTTGTGTTTTCAATTTTAGTAAATAATTGCAGTTTTTGTTAGTTGCAATGCTCATAACCTCAAACCTCTTCAAATAATTAGCTACATCAAGAACTTGATCAATGTATACCTATTTATTTTTAAATTCCATGCTTGCAGTTTTTTTTATGTTTTTATGTTTATGCCCTTAAACTTCACACTTTGTGTAGCTCTCTAAACAGCCACTCACATTGGTGCCTTTAAATGGATCATGAGTAGCACTTGTGTTGCAGCTTTATCCTTAACTTCCTTTAACTTAAGTTTTGTTTTCCTCTTCATTCTTTTAAGTTCAGCAAAATCCCATGAAGCCTAGCAGAAATTCCTTGGATTACCTCCGTAAGAAAGAGAAGGATTACCCTATAGCCTCAAGAAATTATTTTGTAGGGCTAGAGAAAAGTTGCCATAAATAAAGCATAACCTTCAATCACTTGCTTGGTGTACTGCTGAAGAGCCTTCTAAGCTCCAGACATGTATCCAGCCTATTTTAAAGTTAGCCTAAGCAAGTTAGGTTCAAAGAACAAATATGTGCATACTTTAATCCTATAGAGGCTTTCTGTCCATGCTTGTATACAAAACCCTCAAAAGAATAGTTGACAGTGTTCAATAAAGTTTTCAATCCTAGCTAGTTTCACACTAGCAGCCCTTTTTTTTTTTTGTCACCTCTGGTATAACCACAGCATAATAAGAAGCACTGACATTAGGACTGACATCAAAGTAACAAGAGAAAAATATATATATTAGTTTGTTTCTGAAAACTCATTCCTTCTATATTCCCATGAATTCTTGCCTGAGAGAGAGAAAGAGACAGAGAGAGAGAGGGCCAGTCAACATTTAGACTCTTTTTATGATGATAGAGTCATATTTTATATCATTGAATCTAGATAGGCTTAGAAAGTACTTATAACTGCTAATGATAAAAGGCTTTGACATGACTAACCTGCTATTCCTGTCAGACAAAAACCATTTTGAATGGCATATCAAGATAGTCCACTACTTGAATATGCTTCAGATAATAGGATGTTATAACTTTAAAATGTGCATTGTCAAAGAATACAGGAAATACTGCAAGACTTAATTATGCCCTCACAATGTTTTAAATGTATTTAATGGGCTATATAGGCTGGATCCAAAGATTACAGTACTCTATGGAAAGACTCCTATTGACATGAAAGGTGCTACGAAGCAATCATTCAGTTACTAGAAACTCTTTCTATTTGCAAAGCCATTCAGCAGATCTGTCATTTACAAACTGTCAGTTTACTGTGCAGGGAGCAAGAGTTCAGAATTAATGTATTTTTACAAAATTACTCAGTCACACAAGAAACAGACAGGCATGGTTGCTGCTATGAAAGACATCCAACAAAAGAATTTTGATAACTTTGAAAGTCAGTTGGCATGAATGAACACCTCCTTTGCCTATGGGAATCTGGAGGCAGAAGTACGCTTCAAATTAAGAAACCAAAAAAAAAAGAGACCAAGAGAAAGCAAGAATGCATACATTCAATAGCTAAGGTGAAAATTCTAAAATATGAGATCTATAAGCTTGAGCATACAGAATCATTTTCCAATTTTTGCAAAAAGCAAGCAAACAAAAAACAAAGAGAATTTTAAAATATATAATACTACGTTGCCAGACACATCCAACCAACATTTGTTTTTAAAATAGAATTGACAAAAGAATTCTCCGCACTTTGAGGCTGCCATGCTAGAGTTTGGTTTTGGTAAATCTGAAGATTCTGAAGACACCTTTTGGCAAACTTCAATTTTTCCACCAATGTCAACTGGCTGAATCATAACATTCAACTGTAAGCTCTTTTTAACTGAGCTGAAAGCCTGAATCGATCTGCTACAAATGGCAAATAACTCCTCTATCTTTCCTTGAACTTCACATAATCCTTGGAAGCTAAGGTAGAAGTGGACAAAAGTCCAAAGACAATTTTTTCCCAGTATATCACCAAACAGCTAGCCAGAAAACAAGCATCTAGTTACACAAGCAAATCTTATTATCACAAGACAAAAACAAATCATGAAAGTATGACTCACGGTCTAGTCATTCTAAGAAAATCTGAGTTTATTTTTGTAAACAGCAAAGTGGTGGCATCTCCGTCCTTCAGAGACTCAAACAGATAATACAGAAACCACTGTAAAATGATACCCATTTGGAAACTCATCATGAAGCCAAGTACAAAAGCACTAGACTTGGTAGCAGTACTTCACTGACTAAATGGCTAAATAGCCTCCTGCCAAGGTAAAGAAGAAAATCCACCCCCAAAAAAGCCTAATTTTAATTTTGATTTATTTATATTTTTTTAAAGATTGACTCCCGTATCAATACTTAGAATAAGATGGCCAACAGAAAAAGAGATAAAGAAATGTAAAAAAGAACTGAACCATTACTGCAGCAAGAATCAAGTCATAGGAGTTACTATAAACTAGTAATCGCACTCCTGCGAAAATATCATTTAAGGTTCTCTCCTGAATATACGGCCTAGTAAGAAGGCCTAAACAACTTTTATTGTCTAAAGATTTATACTTTTTCTTTCAAGGAAGGATCCTAGAAATAGTTTAATGATAATGCACACAACTCATCATCCAAATTTCCTTTTAGCAAATAAGACGTATCAGCAGTATTAATCATATAAATATACACCCTTGAAGAAACAACTGCTTTAATAACTTCAAATTTCAAGAAAGATTCCAAAATCTCACTAGGAACATTTAAAATATCCCACAGTAAGATCTTATAAAATGTAATTTCAGGTTTAATTTATTTTTTCTTTAGATTGTTTAGACATTTATTGAAGAAAGATTACTTTGAGGTAAGCAAGTATAAGAAATAGCAAGAAGCAGACAATGTATTTAATAGAAAAAGAAGTAAATCCCTTAGAACCAAACTTGATTTATTTTCAGCTATCTAGACCAGCTTCTTTCAGTGAGACTGTTCATCTACTTAGATTTAACCAGATATCTTGTTCCTTACAGAAGCAGGATATTACTCACTGTCTCTTTTCTCACAGGGTTGGAAGAAAGAAAATGTGCTGTAGTAAATAGCCAAGAGTAGATTTAATCTCTGCCATGGTTTGACTTTGTTTTTGATCTGAATGCACTTTAAGATGACTGCCTGATTTGAATGCCTATTTAGTCTCATTCATACTTTAAAATTCAGTTTTAAGGCTGTTAGAGAAGTGGGAGAATAGTAATTTAATTACATGCATTTAAAACATTAACTAAGTATTTAAAAAGCAGATTGTTCTCATTGATACATACAACGATGGAGAGAATTTGGTTTTCATTTTACATCTGGGTATAAATGTAAAATAGTCAAAATCATACGATGCCCAAGAAGGGGAAAAATCCTTCATAGAAGTCACGCAAAATGCATCAAAGAGGATAAGTTTCAAATCAATTTTTACTATGTTGGGTAGCTAAATGTTAGGAAAATAAATCTTTGTCCAAGATAACAGAATTATAGGCTGTTAAGGACTAACTACTTAGTTCCTGAACACTCCTGAAAGCAATTCAAGACATTAACTGATTGTCCTTATTACTTTTCAGTTATGATCTTGTCATAGTTTTTACCCCTCTGTAGAAAACTTCCCAAGAAAAACTTTTTAAACTCATGTCTATTTTCCACTGCATGGTGATCAGCTGTAAAACTATAAGGTGATTATCATTTCATACAGAATTCTGTGGAGAAAAAGACCTTTTGCTGGAGGAAGATGTATCATTTGCTGACAAGAATACAAAAAATAGTAATTGAAAGCTGGTCATAAACTCAGCTAGTCTACAAAAAGAGGAAACTTTCCAAGAGAATGATGAAAATGAATAAACACTGAAATAAGTTATTTCATATGGTGGATTCATCATTTTCAAAGAAAAATTGCTTTCTTCTTTCCCCTAAGATATATGCTTGGATCCACCTTCCCTGGGGAAGTATTTGGCCTGCTTGAATAAGGAATCTCTATTCAAGTCTCTCTCCTAACATGATCATCACTCTTTGAATAATGAGTTGTTCATTGTACCCAACATAGCCATGAATTTTTAGGCCATTAAGGTAATTCTTCCAATAAAGAATTTAGCCAGTCCTCTACATGACTGAACAAAATTATTTTCTGACCTATCTCCTCCCTAGCTAATAACTTACGAAAGGATTTTTGCAAGCATAGTGGGTTGTGTTTTTTTTTTCTTTCCCCCATAGAAGAACAGATAGACTAGAGCTAGATCAATGGTACAGAAGCAATTGGCTGTCTGAAGGACTCCAAACTCTAGAACATGGGTGCATAATCAAAGAATATAAGGATGTTATAATCACAAAATAAACGAGAGTTAGGCAAAGCAGACTATGATAACAAAAGAATAAATAGAAGGCTTACCCCTATCCCAGGCTCACTCACAAAACACCAGCAGAGCAGATCTCCAGAAGAAATCCTTCCCCACTATTAGCCAGCTCTTAAATAGGTCTAGGAAGGGTGGAGCCAGGCTGAACCCCTTCCAGCAGCACAGCTGGATTGCCTTCACCTGTGCTCCTCTGGCTACTCATTGCTTGCCTCAGGTGATCAATCAGAGGTTCAGGCCGTGACTCAGCAGTTCCCATAAAATGGGTGTCCATCCTTTTGGCTTTCCTAGGCCACACTGATTAAGGAGGAATTGTTTTGGGCTGCATATAAAATATACAATATAGTTAATGTATGCAAGTAACAAAACAGAAAGGCAACAAAAGCGTAAAACTAATGGGTTGGATTTGTATGCTCTAGAGCATTCCTTCCCACTACCAGGTGGTACTCCTGCTCATATATGACCATATAAGACAACAGAAAGTAAATTCTTCAAAATCCCCTTCAAACTTGCTTCTCTTCTACTATATCAGAGTCGAGCTTTGAGAGCTACCCCCTAGTCCTCCTCACACTCCCTCAAATCCTAAGAGTCATCAGCATCTAACTAAAATTGGTGGGATCTCATTATAGACTGCCTCAGTCTAACTACTAAACCTATAAAGTACTGATTAGTAAATTACTAATTCCAAATTAGTTCAGTTTTACAAACTTACTGGAGCCAGGTTTGACATGAAATGAATAGTTCTCATCTGTTAGCTGAAAAAATCTTGACAAACATGAGATTCTTCCTCCAACTAAACCAAGGTGAAAACATCCATATGGACATGTAAAAGCCTGCTGAGTATACTCACATAGGTACTCAGTAATTATATGGCAATCAAGTCAAAAACACTCCAGGTTTTTATTCTTGACAATTTAGGCACCTGAACTTAGAGGCTTGGTCGTGTAGGATTTCCTCCCTTTCCCTCACTCTCCTTCCAGATCTGCTAAAGACTGAAAAAAAGATGTTCTGAAAACCATTCCTAAAACCAAATAATCTCTTTTTTGATAGCCATAAAGAGTAGACCAGTGTTTAAAACCCTTTATTAAAGCACGTGTTGACACATGAACGCTCTGCCCTGCTTGGCTCTCATGGGAAGAAAACTTTTCTAAGGACATTTGACTCTATCATTTTGTTACATCAGGACACAGAATCTCAGCTAAAAAATGCCATGCTGATTTATCTCTCACTAAGAGGGCTGACTCTTACTGTGGTACTATGAACTTCTAATTCATTAAAATTTTTGGCATCATTAGTAGCAATTTGACTTGTTATAGACAACCTCACAATACGCAAATAACAGAAATCTCATTTGCAACAGATGTGGGAAACTCGTCTCATGTGCAGCACTATGACCTTGCAAATTATTCTTTGTTCCTAGAGACATGCACTAAGGTTACAATGAAAATCCAAATGCTAAAATCAGGAAAGCAAGAGTATGTTATTGCCTCTAGCAGTGAATGCTGATGAATTTTCAATTACGTTCTGCTGATGTCTCACAATTTCATAAGAAAAAGGTTGTGGCAGAATGATTTAAACTTAATTCCTAACAACACTATTCAGAACTTTCCTTTACTCCTTGTGTAATGCCAGCTACTACTGCATTAGCAATTACAACAGGCATTGCACAGTCCCAATCAAGTACACTAAGTATCACACTAGTCTCCTCAGCAGAACAGCAAATGCATCTACAGGGAGTGCAGCAGCCTAATGTGCTCTTTTAAAAACAACTTTATATAGTGAAGAAAGGATAGAAGGCAAGACAATATATAATACTGATTTTCCGGAGTACAGATACAAAATTAAGCACCTACAGCCATAAGTTCTCATAAAATTAGACCTTTGTTACCATAAGAATTAGAGGAAAACAGCAGGTTCCTTTCATATGTTCAGATTTTTTAAATCTTTTATGAGGCTTTTTTTTTTTTTTTTTTTTTAAATAAAAATCTCAAAGGTACAAATACACTGATTAGCAGAAATTTACTTTAAATGTTCCACTTCTGGTAAACACCAGACACTGCATCTATTTCTAAAAATACATCAGTAATGATTATTTTGTATTAAAATTTAAATTTAAGTGGTTATGTAACATAAGACATACGCAAAATCACAAACATGCACACATGCTAAGATCAAGTATATTTAAAATTTCTTCATTTTATCGAAAACTTGGAGATAGTTAAAACTTAACAAATACTGTATTCAGCCAGTCTACTTCATGGGGAAGTTACTTTTTCCTTACTAGAAATAGAATTTTATTACTGTTAAGTCATGATCCAACTGCCAAACTCTCTGGAACTATATTTAAGTAGGTGACATTGCAAGGTGCATTTTTACCTACAACTATTTTATTTTCCTATGCTTTTGTACCTCATCATCAGAAAATCATAAGATCTAGTCATAATTCATAAGATTTAGTCCAGAGGAAGGTGCAGCTGTGCAGAGCCCATTAGCCAAACTGTTATCACCACGTCTATTCCCATCACTGTACAAGACAGGCATCAAGGTACAACCCATTTAGCCTGGGTTGCCATGCTTCCTCTAGGCAGCATTACGGCTAAGCTCCCTCAGCTCCATGTGTTACACAGAGCACAGGCTCAGGCTGTATTTTGTGCTTGCAATTTTATTTTCTGTACTAAGAGCAATCTCTAAGACAATACAAGAATTATATCTGAGGATTAAAACAAAGCATGTGTTTAAAAGCTTTACTCAATACAGGTCATAATGTTTAGTGTCTTCTTGGTCTCTTCTGGCATTACTGAATTGGAAAAAAGACAGTAGGATCAACTACCTTCAGTGTTGAAATGTATCACTGCAATTTTCATTTTATACAGGAGATTTTACTTTATGCACTGCTAGCTAAACTCTTTTGTTTTCCTCATCGTTAGCAGGGAATTAGAAAGTTACCATTAAATGATGATCATTTCATATACTTTTCCCTTTAATACTATATGCAAGACAAAATGCAATGAACTTATCTTTAGAATATACAGTGTAAAAATAACACCAGCACTCTTTGGGGGAAATTTCTGTGTTTTTGTTGTTGTTGTTGTTGTTGCTGTTTTTTGTTTGCTTTTCTGTTATGTAATTGTAATGATTTAGAAATCAGAATAAGGCATAGGCTTTTCCTGTTGAGTCTACTCTGTTGCACAGAAAAGAATATACCCAGAAATAGCCCAGTCACAGGAATATGTTGTGTTTGTCATGCTCTCCTGTTTGTTTTCACAATAAAGAAATCGTATCTCTATCACTTGAAAATGTGCAATTGTCATTATCATGTTTTTATACTTGTTCCTTTTACTATCTATAAGCCCCTATTAAACACTGCACACACTAAAACTCTCTACTTTGGAATCTGTAACATTGAATTTTGCCAAGCTGATTATCAGTGGTGTTGATTTACTCCAATTCATTTTCCTGACTACTGACATTAAATCTAGAGTTGGCACTTCATAATTTAGCTAAGGAGGATTCTGACAAGGCATCTTAAAATGAAAAACAATGCTGTATTCTGAATAAAGTGTGTCAATAAAGATGAATCCCTTCTCTATTTAAATCTTCAGGAAAACAACAAAGAAAAAAAGAGAGACAAGACAAGAGAGGATTCAATAAAGTATCATTTTGAGCCTGTTGGCAGTAAAAGAATAAGAAAAAAAGAAAAATTCACTATAAACACATTAGTAAGGTCTGTTTTTCTAAGTCAATTTTGTCAACTATGGTTGTCCTAAATTCTCCCTATCTTCTCATCTTAGGCATTAAGCAAATGCTGTCTTCCAAGGCAATTTCAGAGGACCTCAATGTCTTCACATTTCCTAAGTGAATATACAATCCCATTGTAAACTTAGGATAACAAGTACACAAAAATAGCAACACTAGAAGTAATGAGGGTGATGTCATATACCATTACTGTAGTGAGTTTTAAAAGCTTTCAGATAAGTTATAGTGTTATCCATTTTCTTGCAATTTTGATTAAACAGGGGATCTCCACTATGAACTGGTTTTCTTGGAAGAATCATGTTATGGCATGATATGGGAGTTAATTAGATCACAGATTTGATTATCAGACAATAATGCAAGGATCATCCATTCATTGGTTCTTTCCCACCTGTTGCCTGTAGCTTAAGGGAAGCCATCAGTCACATTTATATCTTAGGAGCCAGCTGAACTCATATGTCAAAAACAGAAAACCCATGTCACAGGAAAGAAAGTGCACATAGGGAAGAGACTTCTGAACATAGTTCTCTAGCAAAAGCCATTCCACACAGTCAAAAAAAGCAAATTTTTGTAAACCTGGCTCAAGAGAATACTGTCAAAGCTCAACACGGTTATGACGACAAAGGGGGTAAATACAGCCCACTTCAGAAACTAAAACCATGTCAACTCTCCTGGTCTCTCTTCAGTATTTTCTTTTAAAACCTGCTTGGTTTGGATTGAAAAGAATTAAATTAACTAGTGGACAGCCGCTGTTCACCCATAGTACTTCTGAGACTCAAAAGTTTTTCTTCACCATAACCTGTGGATTGAGCCTTACATAACAAACCTAGCAGCTACTGAGCCCAAAGGCAGCGAAACTCTTGTTGCAACCTGAACTTCTGTTTGATTGCCCCCATATGAGGCTGAGATGCCCCAGATATATCCAATATTAACAATTTCTCAAGATAACTTCACTGTGGACAAAATTTTCATCTGGGTGACAGATGTTGGGTGATTTTTACATGGGTTAACAGTAATTAAGATTAGGATTGACAAAGACTGAAGCTCCAGTTGCACTGGTCTGGAAAGCAGCTTCTCAGGAAAAGTATAAGATGCAGCAGGAACTTGGGTGGGAGAAACTCCGGGTTGTGACTGATAGTGCTTTGCCCCAGGCTATGTTGAAAGCAAGGGTTACATCCAAGAGCCAGACAAAGCACAGAGCTCCAGCGGGAGTACTGGCAAGTGGTTGCCAAAGCAGGGACTGGCAGAGAGCTGTGCCAGCAGAAATTTCATATCTGGGCCTTGTCTGAGGGTTGGGCTATTGCAGCTAGCTGTAACTTCAGTGCAGTGGTAAAGCAACAACAAAAGAGCAACAGCTTATTTAAAGAACAGTCTTGCTTGCATGAACTCCAAAGCCAAGTACACAATCTAACCTATACATCTAGAGCACCATGGAACTCTTTTACCACACTTAAGCTTCAGTAAGTATTACAACTGAGAGTTGTATGACTCTTCTCCATATATATTGCCAAGCAGAGTTTGAAGGAAGAGTAACCAGCATTCTAGAATTAACTGCAGTCAATTTCTGTGTTAGTTATTCCCTGATTTCTGGAGTCATATGGAACACTTGTTTTAACAGCTTTATATTCCACTTATATCTCAGTAGCTGCCAGAAGGAAAAAAAAAAAAAAAGTATTTACGCAAAAATCACAATTCTAAATTCTAAAATCAGTAAGATACATTGATTCAAATTGAGAGATACAGAAATGCTAAATCAAGAAATAAAAGAAATAATTAAGAAATTAAGAAATAAAAAGTCAAGGGTGTTGTCATCTTAATTAGCTGCTTCAAAACAAATTTAGATTTTCTTTTTGAAATTTAATATGTTCTAAGCAAGTGATTTTACCATTCCATTTTCCTGAAATCATATGGTATACCTCTGCCTTGATAATGAGTGTCTCTTAGATTTTATGGCAATGGCTATGTGGAAACCAATGTCTGCTTGTGTAACTGGTTTAACATACACAACTGTGTTTACCCCGTGAAGAGTTCCTGTTTCTGGAAACTGGGCAGTTATCATATGTTTTGATGTGTTTTGCCTTTTTGTGATACGGTTAATAACTGAGTCTGCAATAGACTGTGACAATCCAATCCTCAACTACACTTCTTTTTTCCATTCTCACTCCTCATTTTGAATTTCAACATGCTCTTATTTAGTAGGCTGCGTTCCAAGGCTGAATTCCTACAGAACTGGGTTTTCCCTTAAGACACTTGCACTACTCAAAAAGAAGAGGCAAGTGGAAAACACATCAGTAGAATAGTGAATTTTTTCCAATAAAATAAATAAAAGGTCCACATTAGCTTTTATAGCAGTGTAAACATAAATTGAATACATTTTGTGCATATTAATCTAAAAAACAGATGTAGAAGTACACTTCAGGAAAGGACAAATCTGGGACAAAATGTCAAAACCAAGAAAACTAACCATGGTTGGCATTCATTTTTCAGATGAGCCCTAAGGCTGTGGATATGGTAGCACATCCAAAATGCAATATTGCATCAGGTTCTCAGCACCTTTTAAAATTTAGGCATAACAGACTGCTTTCAGAGTTAATTGTTTGAATTTTCTTTTTTGTAATGTCTCTCTAGAAAAAGATACCCTATCCCGTCTTGTATAATTTTTCTTATAATCCTTTTTTTTTTTTTTCTTTTCTGGCAAGTGTTAAACAGTGCTAAACAAGGAACAGTTATGATTCTCCTATGTAAGTTCTGATTTTTATTCTTTAATGATGATCCATGAAGGCCTTGTACTTTCATTTTTAGGCTAAAAAAAGCAAGTAATTGCCTCACTTACAGAGATGAGCTGTGCAGAGTGGTAGGAAGACATCAATAGACAGCAAGCTTACAGCAAATATGGAAACAGAATAATTCTTACATGAATTCTCAACATGTACTCTAATAGTCAAAACCTCTTTTACCTTCCCTTCTCTTTCCCTCTTTAAGTGCAACATTATCAATGATCGGGCAGGCACCAAGCTTTTGGATAACATTATTACTATAATTCTTTTATTTAGCAGTTGCCAGTAGTTTTCCTAAAGTCTTCTGCTTTCAGTATTTTTGGGGCTTCTAAACCCTTAACAAAGACTCATCCTCCAGGTTTTGTTAATGCCATCTAATTTATCCACATTAAGCTTATCTAAGGAACACTAGCTGCCCCTAGCTGTATGGAGAAGTGCAGCATTCTATCAATCGCATACAATCGATTACAGACAATATTTTTAGCACTGTGTAATACATTAAAAAATACAGTATAACATTTTTACAGTAGAAGATCTTTCTTAGTGGCATTCTGCAAATCATATTTCTTTTTAACTTATAGACTGCAATGGAGATCTGATGCCCTTGAGAACTATCAGGCGAGTCACAGTCAATTATTCCAGTTTCTGAGAAAAACTACCATGGAATACCTAATTATTTGGTTTAGATCCTACAGCTACAGCAAAGTAGGCATTCTGTGTTGTGTGTGCTCACTGGAGCCCACATCTTCAGATTCTCATCTGGTTCTTCTAGCAGCTATAAGATTATACCCATAATTATAGAAAAAAAATTGTATGTGTTCTAAATATGATTCAGAAGTGAAATGGACATCTAGTTAGGAACCTAAGCCTTCACCTTCCAAGTGCACATGGACACAGTGCATGCATGCCAACAGTCTATGTAAAATGTGACAAGATTTCACAAATTATTAAAAGCAGTAGTATGTGGATCCTTTTCTCCCCCTCCCCCCCCCCCCCCTTTTTTTTTTAATTCCTCAGTTAGCTTTGCTAATTTTAAACACCACAAGCATAGAAATATGGGCTTTCTTCAAAATCATTTACCTAGGAAGCAAAGGGGTTTGTGACTTTTCATTGAAAATTATACAAGATATCAAATGAAACTTCTAGAAGGTTAGAAAACTGAGGAACACACAATGCAAGGAAATAGAATCTGCAAAGGAGCACATACAAATCTTTGACACTCATTTTTATACTCAACACGAATCACTCATCCTTTACCCATTCCCACACACCACTCCAAAGGTGACTGATCTGGTTTGACAGTGCCCTTAACAAGTCAGATTTGTTAAGCCTCATTCCTGTGCTTAAGAGAGAAAAAGAAAAGACAAAGGAAAACTGACAAATTAAGAAATAAAACATAACGCAGCATAAAGTTTTTAAGTACTCCTTAAAGTGTATCATGTTTGTAAATTACAGACAAGCAAAACTAATTTTCATCCACAGGAAGATAGCCAACAAGTTGAAAATTCAATATAAGGGGCATAAGGTAGATCACCGTTAATAGCAGACCCAGCATACAGGTGCCACTGTAGTTTTAATAAGCACCTTAAGGATCAAAACAACAGAAGAGAAAGAGTGCTTGTCTGATCATTTGTTTTTTCTGGTTGGTACGAGCCTAGGTGTGCTCAATCTTTCATGAAATGTAGCTCAACCATAATATAAAACTTCAAATTTTTGAATGGTTAGTTTAACGTACAAATAAAACTTCAGGAAAATCTGAGAGCAGTATTTTTACTGTGTTAAGATACATAAATCCAAAGTTTATGTTAGTTTTCAAAAACCAAGTTATGATAGTCCAAATTCCCTTTTATGACAGTTAAGCACAGATAGTGACTAACAGCTTCATCTACTCTCTCCTAAACATAAATAGTTTTCAACTTACGCAAGCAATTTTTTTTGTGACAGACTGATCTAATACAGATATACTTCACCCAGATTTTCAGCTGGGGATGTGAGATTAAAGGATTTTTACCAATCTTTTGAAAATTGTCATTCTGACTTTTCAATTTCAATATTTGGCAACCCTGCTTCTTTTTCATAGTTCACAAAATGGCTCAGGGAATCTGACAGTTATCAGGAACAAACTACACCTGTAGAAAGAATGTGAAACACATTGTTGATCAGATAAAAGTCTGGTTCTATCCCTCTTTTCATTTGTCTTGGTTCCGAGAGAGCAGAAAAAGCAACACATGAATTTGAAGGAAGCAAAGAAGCACAAAGAAGCTTCTGGAGCCTCGATAAACTGGTATCAGGAAGGAACTGCTGCAGTGAGGTCAGAGACTGATTTCAACAAAAGCCCAGGAAACAGCTGAATCCAGATCTAGCTCGATTATAAAGGAAATACTGATCCCAGAGCCTTCAGGACAGGAGAAAGAAAAATGCCCATAAACTCAGCTCAGAAGTCCTTGGAATGGTCATTGGAAAACTGAGCAGAAAATACAGAAAAATGGAGCAGAGAGACAGCCACAGAGCACAGTTCTGATCTTTTCAGGTTAAAGCTCATTGTATGGTGTTTACATCCCATATCAATGTACAGTCTTGGATCACTCAGTTTCACACAGCCTTGCACAGATTTACTCTCAGAGATTTCAAAGCAAATCTTAATTCTATTTTTCTTTCCCATGCTTTCAAAGTTTCATAGAAATTTCTTCCTTCATGTAGTTCCACACAGTAGCATATGCACTACAGTAAGCCTATACAAGGCCAAGTCTCATTTAAAAATTGAAGTTTTCATTCAAATTTCTTACATAATGAGATGCACTTAAGGCAGTTAAAATCTTTTTCTAGAATGAATTTGTAAGAACTTCCCCATTGCATATCTGGTATTTTCCTCTTATCAGAAATGTTAGTCAGCAATGTCACAGATTTTATTTCAAGTTCTCATTGTGGCATGGAAAGGTTCACTTCTGGTAAGAAACTTCAGGTAGTTTAGTGGAAGCAGTTTCTACTTATGCATTGTTCTGGATTAAGATCAGATTATTTGGGGGAAAAAAAAATGCAGCTGAAGTTTTCTCTCTGCCTTGCTCTTCGATCAGGTCTTGCCACAAAATCATAACATTATTAAAGCTAAAGGAAAAAAAAATGTACTTTGATAACTTCACAGATCGTCTACAACAGGTTTAAAAATGCAAAGCATTTTTTTTACTTTTTGATTAAGGTGGAAAGTCAGCGTCACCAAAGTTTTGCTAACAAATGAATCATCATAATAGAAATTGGTCGAACACAAAAAAGTAGATTTCAAAGACATTCATTTCTTTCTTTCTTTCTTTTTTTTTTTTAATAGGCAAACGGAGAAATAGTTTGAATATTTTAGAGCTCAATTGGCACAAAATCTTTAGGGAGGTTTTATAAATTTTGTTCCAATTCATTACTTCTGAAACAAACAAAAAGTCTCCCAGAGCTTAATTTTCCCATACTGAGAAGCCGTTAAATGACATTTCTCTTCATTCCAGTTCACAGACTCAATGCATGCTAACCACTAAAAAATACAGAGCATACAAAAGTAGCACCAATATTAGTATGTATGCCATCCAGGCAGAATGTAAGAGCTTTGTACCTGTAAACCATCTGAAAACACCTGGCTGAGTTTTGCCTTAAGAAGAAAACCTGTGTTAAAGTGAGCTTTGTTCAGGTAAAGATTTTTCATATTGCTTTTCCTGTGAAAACATTCTAATTCATCCACAGTGACCCCAGATATTTGCATTAGGGTGATAAGATCTCTTAATGTTAAATACTTTTTTTTTCATTTAAATCTATCTGCTTGGCTAAAATACTGCTAACAAGGGTTCTCATTCTTGTCTTTTACAGACAGAATATTTTATACTAATTGGTAGTACTAGTAAAGGGAGTAGAATTCTACTGAATTTTTCATGCATAAACTGAGTCAAGTGTTTCGTTGATGGTTGGACTCGGTGATCTTAATGGACTTTTCCAACCAAGATAATTCTATGATTCTATTTCTTGAAGATTAGAAAAAAAGACTTAAATACATTGATACCACCACACTCTCCCAACTTTTTTTCTGTTATATTTAAGTACAAAAGGATCTATGACAGAAAATAGCTGCCCTCTGCTCTTCCTTGACTCAAAGTTGTAAAGGGTGCTGTGATTAAATGAATTACAGCTATGAAGGTATTTGCATCTTTCTGCATGTAGATTTTTTCATAACCTGTCTTGGGTCTAACTGAACAATTTGTTATGTTTTGGTATTAAGGATCATCTAAAAAGGAATATTATTTTTATTAAGTGTGAAATACAGCAAAGATAGTATAAAAATTACCCTGCAAAAATTCTCTTTTCGAACCTAAGATTTCTTTGTCCATCTATCTGCTATACATATAAGTCAATATTATTCACATCCCAAAAAATATGAATCGCATACCATTATCTCCTCATCAATCAAGTCAGAAACAGCCAATGTCAGTGGAGTTTCACCAGAATAAATCTCATATATCATGTTTATTCTGCAAACAAAATTTCTTTGCAGAAATTGAAATGCAGCTGCGCAGAACTAGTTAGCTTACTATCTAAAAAAAAAGTCCAAGCAGACAAATATTTTAGTTAATGTGCTATCATTAATCGAGAAATAAATTAGTCATGATACATTTGCAATCAACCTGCATGCATAAAACATTGGAAATATTTTGAGTATATAAACAAGCTATGTTTAATAGCTCACTTTTTCCAATTAAAAGTATCTACCATGGAAAGGGAAGAGAGGAAGTTATCTTGTATACTAATATTTAGTACTCTGTTACATCCTTCATTTTTTACATTTCTGTGTAACCACGCATCTCCTGAAATATCTGCAGTACTTTGTCTCATAAGCATATTTCTGAAGCCAACATAAGAGATAGCAATTTTTTATTAAAAAAAAAAAAAAAGACTGGACTGTACTTTGTAAACTGGTGTTACACATTCAGCCTATCAACCAAAATCAGATAAAAGTGCTAACACTTCAGATTCATCTTTTAATTTATGAATAATTTTGAGAATATTTTTACAGCACCTTCATCAACAGTGTAATTATAAGCCTGATTATAGATAACATGTACAAGAGTACATGAGATGCCCATCTGGAGAGAATGCTCAAGTTTAACATCAGTTGTACTATATTAAAGAATATTAATTTGCATTTTACATGTCTGATCCCCACAATTTTAGTCTTATTTTCACCAAACCAGAATGGATTTATTTCTTTGGATGTTCCCTCCCTTTTTGAAATGATTATTACCTTTACTATTGACTATGATTATTCTGAAATGATTACTACTTTGAAGATTACTATCTTTGAGACATTGGTAATCAGCTAAGTTGGTTACAAACCAAGTATGGCTTTGTATGTTGTAATTATACTTCTCACTACACTGCAGATACAGATATGAAATACACAAAATGAATGAGGTACTTAGAAATTTTGCCTCTAGGTTTTTTTCTTTCTAGGAAGTATTTTGATTTATTCTCTTTCTAATTGCAACTCAAAACTACTCTTATTGCAATTCTTGCACAAAGGTTGAATGTAATGTAATTTTATTCCTGCTCCTGCAGGCAGTTTTGTGTATCTAACAGTTAATTTGTTCAGCCATCCAGAAAGATTTCAGCCTTATCTAGACATCAGTCCCCTTCATCATAACAGGGATGCACACACTTATTACACGAGATGGCCCAAAGCAAACAGTGACATTTATGAATCCGTACAACATGTAGAGTCAACAATATGTAGGGCAAATAATGTGAAGCATATGGGTTTTCTTGAGTAGTGCTTAATGTGATAACATCTTTAGAATTTAATATAATTTATCAATAATTATTGTGTGAGGAGGGGTAAGTGTGTTAGCTCTGGTGACATTGTCTCCAGTCAAACTTTAAAGCCTTTGCCATGAGCACTTTTGTAGCATTTGTTGCATGCAAATGTCAAAACAGAACTTACAAGTGTGAGCATCTATTTTTGAGGTGAAATGTGTAATATTCCTGTTGGTCATAATCACAACTCTATCCCTTATGTGCTTCTGTGGGCTTTTGCGCAACTGACACTTATTGTTTATTACCAGACATTTTTATGCCAATATACACTGGATTATATACACTTCCACAAACACCTTTTTTGTATGCAAGTGCCGAGTTTTTGAAAAACACGTACACTTCTATAGCTTGTTTTTGTTTTGTTGCTTTTGTTTTTTTTTTCCCAAGAGAGGATTTCATAGTTGACAATTAACCTGCTTGAAAGAAGAAATTTTCTGCAAGTGTCACACGTTTGTTCTTACATAGCTTTGATCATCATTCTTGGTAATAAAAAGAAAAATGCAAATCTTCTGGTTGCCACACCTGCATTTTCAGACTGAATAAAAAATGGCTTGTTCTAGTTAACAAATGAACAAGGAATTGACAGCAGGTTTCAACACTAATTAATCTAGCAGTTCTACACAAACAGCAACAGGATGTCTCCTCTCACTGCATCCTTTCCCCTAGCTGTGGAAAAACAAGCCAGAGAAAAATTACCTTTCATTGCTCTCAGAAATTCATTAACTTCTTGTGAATCTCTTAGTTTTACACTATGATAATACCAAGAGTGGCAACTGTACTTTATGAACTGAAGAAAAATGATGACACCAAGCTACAAAACCATCAGCACCAGAAACAGGTTTAAGATCTGTATTCCCTGTACCTGTAACACACTAAATGTAATTTAATTGCCCATTGAATTTTTCCTTTCTTGAGTCAACTACCATTTTCTATTTTCCCTGTTTTCCAGAATTAATAAAGATGACTTTCTATCAGTTACAGCGGCCCTCTGATAGGGGGCATAGGAGTTATGTATAAACACCTGACTAATGGAGTAGGAATTCCTCTCTTGCTATGGAAAACAAAAATGCACAGCCATACCAAAAGCCCGGAAGCCTATGAATTAACAGGCTCTTGGCAGTAAACTCAGTCACCTCCATTCTCTATAGCACCAGTCTTGTTCTTATAATTCACTACATAATCAATTACTGGTAATAAGAAATATGGGGAAAACACCAGGATCACATTTCAAGAGTATTTTAAATTGCAATTCAAAGAGTTAAACCTGTCAAGAAATTAATAGTAATGTAATTTTAAGGACAAATTATCCATTAGAACTAAAGAAGAAGTAAACATTGCTGGTTTCTTATTTTTTCTTTTTTTTCCTTTCAAGTTTTCTCTTTTATGATTCCTTGGTTAAAATCAATTTACTCTGTGAAAACAGGCAAATGGATCAACAACAGTGATTACAGGGCATGCTGATCTGACTAACATGTTATTAACCCACAGATTTATTAGTCTGATTTGGGAGTCTACCTACTTCCCTTAGAGTGAGCAGTTTAATTACCAGTCCAGGACTGCCTGGGTCTTGTTTATTTTTATTTTAAAGCAATGCTGCCCCCATCTGGGAGTTAAATGTGCAATCTCCTCCACCTCCTGATTACAGCTCTTACTCTATCCTGCCTGAAACACATTTTTACAAATTTTATAAATGTGATCAATACATCTTTTAGCATAATGCACTTGAAAAATGTTTCTAACAGATTTTAACTGAAAATTTACAGAGAAGCGCTTCAACTGAGTATTCCAAAAAGTCAAAATTGTTGTTACTGAATACGCACACACTGATTAAGTGCAAGGCAAATGTACTTCGGGATATGCTACTGATATGCAGTGCTAATTTTTTTTTAATTCCAAATTTTACCAAGAAGCTTTTGACATTTTTTCCTGGAAGATAGTATTAGAAGCAGGTAAAAAGAGAAAGAAATTATATTGGATGCTAATTATAGTACTTCAGTGTACAATCAAAAGAAACATATCTTTGTTGATGATCATTTGCTAAAAATATTACAGTAATACAAGAAATGCAGTGAATGTATCAGTCATATTATTACTGATTTACAAAATTGAGTGTTAGTCTTGTACAGGTAAAATGAAATTAGATTGTTTTTTCCACTGGCAAAGATGATTTTTATCAACTAATAACATTCTTCAATATAATGAAATTGTAGTACTGCATATGAAACTACATGCTCATCCCTATTTATGCCTCTTTTTTTTTTTCTTCTACTTACCTCACTGTAAGGACTGTAAATGCTATCCACAGAGTGACAATGAATAACTTCTCATCTTGCTAGAAGAAACCCAGACTGGAGTTTTTAAATGGTCTCTGTACTAAAAGTGTATTGAAAGTCTGTTATGTTACCCCTCAAATTCTGTCAGCCAGCAGACAAAATTTCTGAGGAATTTAGACCAGAAGAAAAAATCCAGGTGCTCATCAGCACCCACACACTAATGTACGACACCAAATCTAGGGATACAAAGTCTTCCCCCCACTAAAATTCTGTTAAGCGTATTGTGGTTTTGAGGGAGGGCTGTCAGAGAGCTGATCATTCTTCCCATGTCCCACAGCTCAAATACTGCTGCAAGACATGAGTTGGTGAATGCTAGGCTGGTCTCAGATGCTACCTCATACAGAACTTGCATGTTGCTTGAGCAGTGTAGATGCATCAGATTGCATTCTGAATAATCCATCCCACTTGCTGAAGTAGTAAGAACAAATACCTAATGTTGAGGGCATGAACAGCACATGCAATTTGAGCTAGTTCTGTATCTCTCCTGTGGCTATACATGTTCAAAGAAGCATAATCTCCATATGCATTAAGTTGCAAGGCGTAAAGACCACCAGAGCATTGCTTAGTGCAAGTAATTTCTCAGCCCAGTAAATCTAACCATGTGCAGTTTGCAATTTCAAGTACTAGGTTGAGTGCTGATGAGGGTTTTATCACAGGAAAGGCTAAAAAGGAAGAAAATACAAGTAAAATACCATAGCTGTCTCTTGTGAAACACTATGGTGGTATTTTCTCACTTGCATGAAAGATCTGCCTTCTTACTGCCATAGTCCAGACTATCCCAAATAACTGCAGATTAGTAAAATATTCCTTTACAGTGATACCTCAGGTATATAACATCCAGACTTTGATGTCACCTGTCAGATACCTTTTTCCAAAGCATGGACAGTGTTGTTTATGTTAGACATACATGTGACATCTCCCTTCTGCTACAGTTACTCTAATAATTAAAGCTTGGCCTGAGAATGGTCTAGCCAAACTTGTAATGACGCCCATAGATAAAACCATTTTTCTGGGAAGGGGAGAAAAGAAAAAAAGAAAAAAAGACTGGCACAATACTACATACATCCTGTGTGTTTCGTATAATGACATAGCTATTGTTAGAACAGATTTCTTTTGGGTCCTGTGAAAAGTTAGCTTTTCATTGCAGTAGGAGTTCATTTATTGCTGCATTCTACAAACTACATAAAGTTTATGGCTTTTTTTTTTTTTTTTTACTAGTTGGATGATAAATATTTGGCACTGCATTATAAAATAGCAAACTTTGTACTGCTATAATTACTTCCCCTGGGAGTACAGCATATTCTTTTGTCACTTTAATAGCACTGGTATTCTCAAACAGAGGCAGTAGAGCTAAAGGAGATGGATGCATACATAAAGAGCTTCTAATCATAGGCATGAACATACCTAGAAAGCAGTGTTATTCTTCTTTAAAACAAAAAAAAAACAACAACAAAAAAAAAGTAGCTCCAAATCAGGTATTTTTAAATTTTCTAAACTACTGAGAAAATCTGAGTTCTGGCTCTGTTTTATACAAAAATAAATAATAGCCAAACTGTGAAAAGCTGTCAGTCACTATATACAGTATATTTGTGCCTTGCCATTATCACTGTGGAGTTAAAACTACTGTAAAATATAGATAAAACATAATAGAATCAAAGTCTTCTCACTATTCCTTCACTCCCAGTTCTATACCATTTATTGTAATATGAGCATTATCATCTATCTCTACTACTTAACTCTGCTCTGAAGGAGGGGAGGTACACATTGTAGGAATGTTAGATATCACTCCATGGTAGCTTAGTGTCATAAAATCTCACTTTCTTAGCAAAGCAATTGCTCTCATCTTTGCTTCCTCCCTAATTTATGATGCTAGAAATTACAAAAACAAAACCAAAACCGTTGGGCTTCAGGATAAAAGACAAAATTATCAAAATAAATTGACTTCACATGCATCATTGCTAATATTCATAATTTACTCTTAGTCTTCTTTGAACAGAGGGTCATTTCCTTTTCAAGACAGACTAAAAAGCATAGCTTGTATGTAGGAAGTATCATTATACAAGATACATTATGCAAGATAATGCTGAAAATTAGCTATAATTTTTCCTTGTAAGAAAAATTTGTTTCCTTACAGTATTGTTTTGATTTCTTTATCTCATGTAGATTATTTTTTGTGTATAGCCATGGATTCTAAATGACATGAAGAACAAAGGTTTAAAAACAATCTCATTAGTAAGTTAAACGGTTAAGCATCATAGAGCACAATCTGAGAAACTCAGGAACTGTGGTGTTACAGATCCATAAAACCAAGACTTGCCATTTCCTGGCTTCCAAATGCTTAACTGAGCAAACGCAACATTATTTTACGGCTGGAATTGTTGTTGACTTATTAATGAGCCAAAACTTGATTTAAATAGTATATTTCATCCATTCACAGAAAAATTGGACCATGACTGTCTTCTTGCTTCAATATGATATAATTACTACTTAAAGGAGGGTCTAACAGATGGGAGATCAATTTTTGTTTAAAGTGTACAGCAATATTGCCACTGATCTTTATGAACAGTACCCATCATGAATACGACAAATATTTTTAACAATCATTACAAAAGTTCTCTGAATAAAAATCTGAGCACTATAAATAAATGTAATTAAATCAATTAAATTGATATCAATCAATAAATTAAATATAATTAAACAAACCAATCTCTTGGATGCAAAAAATGCTAGCACTTGAGATCTTAGAATACTGATGTTTTATAATCTTCTGGCAGAGGTCACAGAGATATAGCCTTTAGCATTATGGTTGCTGCTGCAGTTCAGCTTCCCAGAAGACAAGCATCTACAGTCAATTACCAACCTCAGTCACATTTACATATCATTTTTTCTAAAACTTCCTTTCAAGCACTTCTTGCAAGATAAAATTCACCTTTTATTTTCAGCTTGAACTGAGTACTATTCATTGTAATGTGCATTCATGAGGTACATATTTTTATGACAATGACTTGGATATTTCTGATTTCACAGGCCACTGAATTAGAAGCATGATGAAAGGAACTGACTGGACCATTCCCAACGAACATACGTTATCAGTTGATATGAGTCAGCAGGCATGGCATACTTCGTTATTTGTCATAGCCATTGTCACAAAGTGAGTGAGCCATCAGCCTATCAGCCTGAACTCTTTTACCCTGGAGATAATGCAGTCTCGTACATCCATGGCTACACAGTACGAACGTGCATCTAGATACATCTAGAGGCTCAAATACAGTTAGGTTGAGTCTGTGATGTTTTTACCCTTTAAAATTGTCAGTCCAAGCTTTTCCTCCACTGAATTTCGAAACATTACATTAATATAAATTCACAGGACTTCTAATGAAATAAAACAGTACTTCAACATGTAAAAACATATTACGTGAATTTGCAACACAACCTAAAGATGCCTCCTCTACAAAATCCATCTATCATAATTCAGAATTTGTGGAGAAATTTCAATTTTCTTGCTGGAGGCTTTGAAATGTTTGAAGTACACAGCTTCAAAATTATCTCCAAGAAATTTTCTTCATTTTGTCTTCAGGCTGAGCAATTCACACCAGATTAACCTGAGGCCAAAACAGCATTCTGGTCCTATCCATGGAACTGACATGATAATTAAAAATAATTAAGAGGACTAGTCATAAGGAGAAAGATTTCACACCTGTCTCTTGATAATTTATTTTCATCTATCCTGTTTATAGGAGTAGACACAGTCAGCTGAACTAGCAGATGCAGGAGAAAAAGAGTTTGTTGTTGTTAAGAAAAAAAGTATGAAAGAAGATCTGTGGTATTCAATATCTGACATTTTAAAAGCTTTTAATCCCTTGACATATAAGAGAAACTACAGATCTGAAAAGAATATACGCAATTAGCACTGCAGTATTAGATACCAGACTACAAACAACATCCTGCAGTACTTTGGGTGAAGATAATCAAGGAAAATCTTGAATATGAGCATGTAGCTATGATTTTTATATATCTTCATTGAGTACACAAAAGAAAATTGCTTAAACAAAGGCAAGACATGAGAGGTAGGAAAGAATCTCCATCTGCCAAGGTCTGACTCTAATCTAGCTCCAATCATTCCCTTCTTTGAAAGGAAAAAATGTCTTTCTAAAACAGTGTAAATCAAAGTCCTCGATGCTGGTGGCAGCATCGTCCATATCAAAGGATGTACATCGGCAGTTTTATTCCGTGTAGTTTTGCTCAGCCCTTCAAGATAGTATTACTTGGTTCTCCCATGAATAATGCTCTTTGGGCTTGCCAAAATTCCAAATACACTTCTATGAAAAGAGTCACTAACACATCCTAATCTAGTGATCTCAGGTTCAGTTAAGTATATCACAGATATAATTAAACCAAGGCAAAAATAGCATGTTCTGTCCATATTCTACTATGCGTCCAACAAGACAGTTACATATATTATCTAGTAGCCACAGAAGTTTCAGGTAACACTGACACTTGTTACAGCATACAATCTAGTTGAAGTTTCTTCTATTTTTAACGAGAGTCACCATATAATCAAGTACCTTTTTCTGTGTTTTCTATATAAATAACATTTCTGTTGACAATAGTACATGCTAGAAGTGTTCTCAGATGCCCTGTATTTTGACTGGGCAACTCGTAAGGATCTGAACTTAACATTTTTAATACTCAATTGAGAATTTGCGCCTCAAATTACATGCACTGGGGTGGCTATCTGACACATTTCTCTAAGATAATAATCATATTTTACAGGATACAGAAACACTTAGGCTGTAGACTAAGGCCTTAAGCTTTCCTTAAGCATGCTAACATACATAATATTATTTTTTAGATATTGAACGATGTTATATACTTATTTTGATATCTGCTTAATCGTATCATTTACCTCCTTTCAGAGAATTTGGCCTTTCCTAGATTATTACCACATTTTCATGTAGTTTGTTTTTTCCCTCTACAGTTTTATTTTATCTACAGCTGTTCTTCTTGTTCTGTTATAGTAATGTCTGAATTTCATTTTCTGTGCTTGAATATCATTTTCTCAAGCAATCCCATCTAGCTCACAGACATGTTTAGTAAGCATGTTCCTTCGTTGTGCAAGCTGAGACACAAACACCTGCCTATGTTTAAAGTGATGAGGTTGTATGTTTAAAAAAAAACTTTATCTATAGAGTATTGGTTTCTGCATCACTGTGCAAATTTATAAGCATATAACATTTATTTGTGCTCAAAATGATATAATTTAGTCTCTAGACACAACTATCTATAGAAAACTTCTCATAATTACTTTCCTCTGCAGCGAAAAAAAAAATATGTTTTGATTCTCTTTAGCTATTTTCCATTTTTACTTTAAGGCTTCAGCACACCTTTCTCACTTCTCACAGTTACCTGTTCAAAAACTGGGAAGGTTAAGACAATATTTTGATACATGATGTGTGAAATCATCTACTTTTTTTCTTATGAACATTTCTGATTATAACATTAAGTGCAGCTTAGATTCAATAATCATGATGTCCTATAATCTTGTCCATTTTTATAGTCTGATCCCATTCTCTGCAGCAAACAAATTCCCGTTTTTTCTACAGTCAGAATATTCTGGCAGTATTGTTTTCTTAAAACACAATGCTCCATTATAACAGTTTCCCAATAAGTTTTCTGCCTGTCTCAAAACCCACACATACATCATGTGAAAATCTGAAATCTTTCAAAACATTTCTAAAGTGTATTGATCTTGTTTCAATTTTAAATCTCTCAAAAATTCCTTTTACAGATTATGGTCTCACTCCCCTTTCTTTACCAGTTTGATAACTGGATTGCATATTGCTTGTTAAATAAATTAATTCCTATAGCTTCACTGAATCAAGAGAACTTGTATCCTTGTTCCTCCTCAGATTGTCTGCAACAATTTCTACTTCTAGTCCTAAGGATAATAAAAGAAAATTCTGAGCCAGAACTAATACCAAAGAGAAGTCTTTTTCCTATCTACAGGAAAACTAACATTCAGAAAGAAAATTAGAATAGTATCTTTAGCCATATAGCTGCTAGTGTTTCAGTCCGGAATGTTCCTAGCCAATCAATATACGTGCAAATATCATTTTCATGTCAACTTTCTTTAAAAAAAGTAAAAATAAATATCAACCACAAAGGATGAAATATCTACTCTTTGGGTCACATTCCGATTTTATTCCCTAGTACTGCCAGTGCAATGTGAGCAACTGAATACATGAACTCAGAGAATCATTAGGATTAGAAAAGACCTCTAAGTTCATCCTGTCCAACCACTGACCCATCACTGTAATATCTGCTAAACCATGTCCCTCAGCACTACATTGACACAGTTCTTCAACATCTACAGGAACAGTAACTCTACCAGTTCTCTGGACAGCCTATTCCAGTGCTTGACCACTCTTTCAGGGAAGAGATTTTTCCTAATATTCAATCTGAACATCCGCTGGCAAAACTATTATCTCATCAACAATGCATCTAATCTGACTTGTAATAGTTCTTAACCATTTGAGGAGAAGCTTCTGCTGGCATGAAATCCCTCAGTCCACGTTGTTCAATTCACACAACTGCCATTATCACACCTTATGCAATTATACAATCCAAATTTACAAAGCTCATTATACAAAGCTCAACAATCAACTCCTTGCATTGTGTAATTCAAATTTCCTGTATATTTTTTTTAAGACTACTGCCTCAAAGTTGTTCACAAGAAAAAATAGGAACGTTATTTTTTTGCTGACTTTTCATTCCAAGAAAGGATGCGCACTAAATCTACTTAACACAATGATTTTGAATAGACATTTGCAGCTTTTCAGCACAGACCTGCACTTCAAATATAGGTCAACAGAAGGTAAGACTGCATAGGAGGATCACTTTTAAGAAATTAAAGCTACTCACTTCTTTCACGACTAATCAGTGTGAAATTATAGAATATAATGAAAAGAGCACTGAAAAAGTGGATTTTCAGCAACAGAATTGCTTATCCTGAAATGTTTCATTAGTAGAATATCCACTCCATTAAAATGCATAGATAGCTACTTTATTAATCCTTTTTAATAGTTCACTGTCATTCAGATACCTTTTTTGCTGATCTCAGAGAACTTAGTTCAACCGATTAAGAGCACAGAAAAGTGTCAGCATAGAAATGTCAGTATGCTCTGCCTATGAAATATGAAAATACATATTCAGAAATATGAAGGATGTTGTCCTTTCACAAGCAAAAAATTGCAAAGAGGAAAGGACAAAGACTTGATGGAACACAAGGTTTATTTTTTGTCACGCTTCTTTGCCTTTTTCATACAACAGTTGCCCTGTCCCAGGTGCAGAGTTCTTTGCTCTTGTCAAATTTCATGCATTTGTTGATTGCCCAGCTCTCCAGTTTCATCTCCCTACAGTGCCTCTTAGCCCTTAAGGGAATAAATGTCTCTACCAATTTAGTATCATCTGCTAATCTATTTAGTATACTTTAAGTCTCGTATCCAAGTCGTTTATGAAAACATTAAAGAGAATCAGCTCTAAAATTGAGCACTGAGGAAAAAAACAAAGCACCAAAGTTTTCCAATGTTTGCTAAGCACAGAATCAGTTAAAAAAAAAAGAAGAAAAGAAAAGTGTTAAATTTAGGTGCTTGAAGGAACATTACATACCATATCTGGTATGTAATTGTATATTGTAATATGTATGTAATGTCTGTATTAATGGGATGAGTTTCAACAAGGCCAAATGCCGGGTCCTGCACTTCGGCCACAACAACCCCAGGCGACGCTACAGGCTTGGGGCGGTGTGGCTGGAGGACTGCGTAGAAGAAATGGACCTGGGGGTATTGATTGATGCTCGGCTGAACATGAGCCGACAGTGTGCCCAGGTGGCCAAGAAGCCAATGGCATCCTGGCTTGCATCAGAAACAGCGTTGCAAGCAGGAGCAGAGAGGTGATTGTACCCCTATATTCAGCACTTGTGAGGCCACACCTCGAGTACTGTGTCCAGTTTTGGGCCTCTCACTGCAAGAAAGATATTGAGGCCCTGGAACGTGTTCAAAGGAGGGCAACAAAGCTGGTGGGGGCTCTGGAACACAGGCCATATGAGGAGAGGCTGAAGGAGCTGGGAATGTTCAGCCTGGAGGAGGCTCAGGGGAGACCTCATTGCTCTCTATAACTTCCTGAAGGGAGGTTGTAGTGAGCTGGGGGTCAGCCTCTTCTCTCGTGTCATTAGTGATAGGACCAGGGGGAATGGTTTCAAGCTACGGCAGGGGAGATTCAGGCTGGACATTAGGAAGTATTACTTTTCAGAAAGGGTGGTCAGGCGCTGGAATGGACTGCCCAGGGAGGTGGTGGAGTCACCGAGCCTGGGGGTGTTCAAGGAAAGACTGGATGTTGTGTTGAGGGACATGGTTTAGTGGGAGCTATTGGAAATAGGTGAACGGTTGGACTGGATGATCTTTTAGGTCTTTTCCAACCTTGGTGATTCTATGATTCTATGATTCATCTATAAGATAACAAAATGATTGATACCCTCCCAGAAGCCTACAAATTTTACTGCTACTGAAGACACGTAGCAAAGAAAACTTATCTTATTGCGATGACTTAACAATTCATATTTCAGGTTCATTGAGTAACTTTAAGTATCATTATGGATCAAATATTTTAGTTAAAAGGAGACAACAGTAACTCCTTCCAAAATTGTTTTGTTTGTCCAGTTGAAGTTTATCAACAGAGCAAGTATAACTTCTTATTTTGTAGTAATAAGGGTGAAAAAAAGAAGCATAAATTTCCTACCCCTAAATAACAAATTAAAGAAATATATTGTACTGTCCTAAGTTTGTTCTATTATTTTCTTCTTTGTTAATTATACTCACACTAACACACTATCAGGCTATGTCAGTCAGTACCATCAGAAAATAGTACTAGCGGAGCTTTAATGGAGGTATCCAGGCCACATCCCTGCCCTAAAACTGGGTCAAGAACACCTGAATCATTCTAAGATACATACCTAACCGCTTCTTTCACCCCGACAGAGGGTTCAGAACTTTCCCAGACAATCTATCCATTTGTTTCAAGCTCGTGAGCAGGAAAATCACTCATCTAATTCTCCTTACCTAATTCTCCTTGCCTAAGTAATAATTAGGAAAGAGAGTAGAATATTAAAAGGTAGATAAAGTAGATGGAATTTTGAGTGTTTAGTTGAGAATTTTCCACTTCAGAAAAACTTCTTTCAATTTGATTGAAGCAGTTACTACAAACAAGTTATATGCTCAACATGCTTCGGTATGCCCTCCTAGTGCAGATTTGTAGGCTACTCATATACTTGACAGCCTGTACTTACCTGACCAAAATAAAATCAAAACAGATTATGAAGAGAGTTAGAGAGAGTTAGTTCCTGGAAATCTTAAAAAAAAAAATAACTACAATTGCTCAACAGTAATACTAGTTCATAGTCTAGAGACTTTCCTGAGTTCAGATATGAACTTCAACACAATTATTCAAACTGAAAATAAATCATTAAAAAAAAAAAAAAAAGCTGATCTAGAAAGTTTTACTGGGGAAGCTCAGAATCAGAATTAACCTATTCAGACTTCAAATGCTTCCAGACGGATGCAGGAAGAAACATCTTGTTGAACTGTTCCTGTTAGTTAGTTAGCTGTATAGTTTTTCCTTGTGAGAAGGAGCAAACTTTACTTAATTCAGAAGGTTCCCTTCAGAAATAACTAAATTTAAGTCACTGTTCACTAAGAACAGTGGAAATTGGCAATCCAAGAAGAGTGCACAGTACAGAATTTTATTTTTTAAGAAATTAAAAAAACAACTAACATTGACTCCGACAGTTTTACAAGTGCTTTATACTAAGTTCAGTGAAAAACTGCTAGTAACAAATTTGTGTACTTAGTTGTTGTACAGTTGTCCATAGTATTTTTGCTGTTTTTAAAGTACAATCAGATTTACCACAATTTCCAGCGCAGCTCTTGTATATGACAACAGGGCTTACAGGGCAGGAATATTAAAAAAAAAAAAAACACAACAAAGACAACAACAAAAAACCCACAATGTTGTGTTTAGCAGCTTTAATCCTCACAAGCCTCAAAATCAATTTTAATTAGTGAAATAGCTTGAGAAATCATGTTCATATACGATGTTTCTGATCCCATGGAAGTTGATAGCAAAGTTGCTATTGACTTTAAAGCAAATAGGGTTCAATTCAGCAACCTCAGAAATTTTCCTTATTAACTTCTATAAGGCTGAGTCTCAATGAGCAAAACATGAATGTATTTTTCAGTCATGTCTACTCAATGGAAAGGACTTGATGCAATTGAAAGATTCAGTTAAGGAGCAGGCTAGAAAATCTGAAGACATATTCACTGACCAAATTAAAGATACTTTAATCATAATAAGTTCATTCAACTAACCTAATAAGATTGGAAGAGATACCCATTTGCTTATGAAGACAATACCCTGTTTCAGCAGTGGCATGACACATCAATTTGCTAGAAGAGAAAGTGACAGAAACACTGCACGCAATTGCATAACTTATACTGTATCCAGAACACTGCTCTGTTATATACACATATGCATATATTTTTATCAGCAATTCACAGTGCACAGCAAAATGCCAGTTGTGATGAATACAGAAGCTACATGCTATTTATAATTTTGGTATGAGACTGGACTCTCTACGCTTTCAGAACTATAGCTCCTACTTCACTCACAGATTTAGTAGTGGCTCTGGTTTAAGAGCTCAGCACCACACAGCCATTCAGTCACTGCCCCATAAGTGTTCTATTTACATTCAAACACACTGTAATTTTATCCAGCAGAAAAGGCTGCAGTATTTTTACACGCAAGAGGAAAAAAACAATAAACCACAAGTCAACCTTCTAGGGAATTTCCATATAATCCAAACAAAACAATAAAAATACAAAGCATGTTGAAAATTTCTGTCATTTCTGGATGGATCTGCATGCATCCTCTACAACCTGTGCTTGTTTAAAATACCTTTTTGCAAATGCTGAGTAGAACGGAAGGGTCACATCTACTCACCTACCGGCAGTACTTCACCAAATGTATCTTAGAATATTGTCAGTCTTCTTAGTGGCAAAGACTGCTATCAAGACTCCATGCCTTTGCTTAGTTCAAAATAATGCAAACCTATAAATATTTTTATGTGGGCTTTTGTATAAGGATATCATTCATTATGTTTTGTCAGAATTACAATGAAATGCTGCAATTGCTCTGGTTATATTAGTGCTAAAAAGAGTCTACTGCATTAACTATTCATACAACAATGAACTCTGCTGGACATACCATGGAACTTTGATGTTACTTAGCAAGGTATATAAAGACAGCAGAGAAGATGCAAAGTTAGGAGAACATGTATCATATGTGTGAGAATAAATAAATAATCTCAAGATCTAGTATAGCAATTCCTACTGTACCATTCCTTAGACTGATAAAAATAGATATAGTTCAGTCTATTCCACATTACATTTTCCTACAGCATATTGTAGTCTTAAAGTAACAAACCACTGACCTTGAGCCTTAAATCTGCATTTCTGAATTCTATGCTTAGTAGTTCAGTTTCTCCATAGGATCTGCATCTGTTCAATAACATTAAAAACAAGAAAATAATTATTTCCTTTCATAATTTTTAACTTCAAATATATTTGAATTAAAGTAGTTAAGTTTTATATGTCTCACAGGCTGTGTACTCTGTAATTAGTCAGCATTAAAGTTATTTTATTCCGACATATTTGAAGATTGTTTACTCCATCACCTCCTCTTCTATTGCTAGTGAAATAACCTCCAGTGCTCTATCTGTAAGAGACACATTACCACTGTAGTAGGTGAGAAAAATTTAAGAGATGTTTCCTTCAAAATTAGCTGTAGATGCATGAAGTAAACATTCTTTTTGAATCTATAAATAGACATCAAGCTAATAGTTATTACATTCAATAATTTAGCATGATATGCATGACAGCTTCAACCTCCAAAATAATTTAGCGCCTTGAGCTGAGATTAAATGCAGAACATTAATTTTTCCCTCTGGTTGTCAGGCCAACCAAGAGGCCCGTCAAATCCATTTAAATAAAGTCTGCATCATGTAATAATATTAAAGAGGATAAAGTATTAATACAGGACTGTGATAGAACAGTAGACAAAATAGCTTCAGTAAGGAAGCTTTAATTTACTATATCCATGATATGTCTTTGTGCTGGAAGCAGGATTTAAAAGTCCAAAGGAAATCATATTTGAGTTTATATGACATGCATTTATAAAATGCTACTGACTTTCAATAGCTGAGAATATTTATCATTATCATATAGAAGAAATGATGGTTCATAATTTTATTGAAATGATGTTAAAAAAAAAAAATATTGGACCAAAGATTCTTTCACACAGTGGTGTTATTTCAGTGATAGCAGTATGGCTGTATCCATTTAGTGTCAGTAATGAATTTTTCATTCAGTTGAAGGATAAATGTCATGCAAAGCCTCAATAATTTGTTCACTCAAAAGAAAAAGAAAATGAATGAAAAGGTAGATAGGCTCACAGACCAAACTTCAAACATTTAGGCAACAGATGTTTTATGAAAATAGGAGGGTTTGTGCTATCAGCACATATCTACTATGAAAAATAACTAAGACAGAAAAAATTAAAGCAAATTTCTAAAGTTTCCTGTTGAAAAACCAACTTGCAGATTTAAACGTCTAATTTGCACGATCAGTGTGATTGAATATATTTATAGAAAAAGTATCAAGAATGCAGTTATGAAAAAACAGCCTGAAGTTGAAGCTTACAAAAGCATTCCTGATGATTATCCCAAAGACACGATCAAGACTAGGAACTGCAATTGTGGCATAGCTTCAAGTTCTACCCCAAACACGCTGATGCTTCTTGCACAGATTGTCCACCAAGACTAGCCAAGTGTGCTACATCTGATATAGCAAATATATATAAAATATACATAAAAATACCAAAGATTACTATCCTTAGGAGACTAAAACATTGGACTGTCTAATCTTCCTTAAAAGACATTCCCTTAAAATGCATTCAATGCAAGCTCAACCATCATAACTTTACAGGTTCTGGACTGGCAGAGGAGACCACTCAGAGTAAGCTGAACAATAAAAACTTCTTAGTAGATATTTCTAAACAGTTGATGTAGAACAATATCCCCGATAGCTACTTTAGGCCACCATTAGTAACGGTTTACCTAGATCATTTAGTCTGTATTAGTTCCCATATTAGTTGGTTTGGGTTGTGTTGTTTTTGTTTGGATTTTTGCTTGTTTAAGTATTCATCCATACTGCTCAGTACACATAGCACTCACATTCCATATCCATATCACAAAGCTCCCCGTGTCTTCTCCCACACAAGGAGGTAAAAGCCACCCACAATGAACACAATTTGACCTTGCTTCCTGTCACTTTCATTGCTCACACTTTTCCCGCAATATCAACATTACAAAATAGGGATAATGTATGCTCCAGAGATGTTTGAACTTCATGCGCTTTGATTCTGATAGAAACGCACCACTCATACTCTGTATAGATAAATGGATTGCTCTTCATCCTTTCTAGATGGTAAAATAGATTATTTATGCTCAAACTAATTACTATGATCCAAATCATAACTTCCACCAAATGAAGCCTAAGGTATAGAAACCTTAGGGATGCAAGACCAACATATTTACAGCTTTGACTCCATGTTCCTCTAATATGAAGGAAGAGCTTAAGATTATATTTTGGAAAGTGTCAAACAAATGGGAAATCATCCCTTCACACTGTTTTCATGGAAGTGATAGGGGTATGATTCATTAAGAAACCTCCTTGAAAAACCACTTCAAAGACACAGCACTGCTGTAAAGAGTGAAACTAAATATCCTGACTCCATTCTCCAAAGCAATTTAGTTCCCACTTTAAGGTTAATTAATTGATAAATACTGAGTAAAAGGTAATAAACACAGAAGTTTTACTAAAACCAGCAGAGTTGCATTGAAGTTTGCTATTTGTTTGCTGCTAACATTCATTGGTTGGTTTTGTTTGTTTCCTTAAAGCATAGTGTTTATTATTGTCCATTTGTATTTCACATTTGTAATTATTTAGCTGTCTTTCACAATTAAAGTCAGAGAGGCTGTGGAACATAAGATGCTACAGCCATTTGGTGCCAGCTATGCAGAGGAAAAAAAATATTACCTAAGAGAAAAATTTCCTTTGGTATTAATTGCATTCTTACCCATAATGTGTCAGAAAAAGCACAGAAAAAAAAAAACTCAAGGGCCAATGCAAAGATTTCTAAACTTGAAGATGCTATGTTTAGGGCAGCAACACTCATGTATTCAACACAATGATCTTTACGTTCTCAGAATGCCTGCTTTACTCTTGCATGTATTGCATGTATCAGGCAATTCCTCCATAACTACCACAATGTACTTGAAGAATATATATAGATATATACTTTAATTAACAAAACCTATTGTTTGTCAATTTGACTGCATCTCTGACCAGCACACGTGAAGGATATTTCTTATTTTTAGGGAAGATGTACTTGGTATTTTTGAGCTTGCATTTGACCATCTCAGTGCGAACCCTAAGCACATCCTAAAATTATGCAAGGGGAGTGCAAAGGCACAAAGCATTTCCTGCCTGTCTTAATGTGTACTCTGACAGGGACAGCACCAAGCTGAGCGCCTAAAGAAACAAATCACCTTGAAAAGACTGTGAGAGCAGAACTACTAGTTCCAGTGCAGCACTTCAGCCATACAGAGCACAAAATCAGTTAACTGCAGTAACACCAAACTGGAATACTCAGTCTTGAAACACTCTCAGAAGATATATAGACACTTTTTTGTTTGTTTGTTTTGTTTATTTGATTGGGGTTTTTTCTTTCTTTGTTTTTTTTTTTTTTTGCACCTTTGTCTGGAAGTGCTGAAATAGATTAGTGCTTGCTTTATATCGTGAATGATTCCCATGCATTTTAGTTTACCTGTTCAGGTATGATGCCAGGTTCATCAATATCATGTATTTCCATATATGAGTAGTGCTGTTGACATTTTGCAATACTCTTAATTATAATAAAATGGGAGCAGGCAGAATTTCTCTTTATTACATTGTATGATACTGGAAATAGCTTTAAGAAGAGGTGTTACAATAGATCCCAAAGGCAGTGGTATTTTCAGCTATCAAAAACCATCTCAGATCTAAAACACACCAAATGTCTCGCTAAGGTATTCCATGTTTTTGACGTAAAATTACGTAATAGATCATGACAGTTGGAACCAATGGCAAAGTATCACCTCCTTAGACTTGCTTCTGCTTGGTCTTTTGAAGGATCAGAGCTTTCAGTGTGACCTTATGTCAGAGGAGTATGTAGGGCAGGGTCTTCAGGCAAAGAACTCGCATCATCATATGGCAAAGCAAAGAGCTACTCCAACTGAATTAAACTGAAACTTTTTTAAGCATACCTAGAAGCAGCAGTCATTCTAAAGCTTGACAGCTTATCATTATCCTTTCTTCTATTCTCCTCCTCACTACAAAATTAAATCCCCAAGAGACTTGAATCTGGCAGAAAGCCAAAAGCAACTTCAATAATAGTAGCTTGAAGTCTCAGCACTTAGATTCATAAGGGGACAGTACAGGTCATCTGTTCATCCTGCTGAGGGGATGAAAAGGAAATTGGAAAATTCCTCTATACCTACAACAAAAAGTGATAAGTTTAACTGTAATTTTAATTAGTATCACTAGGTGTAAACAAACCTTACCACCTAATTTTGCAACTCTAGCTACAGAAACAATGGGAGCAAAGTCTCTGCTTTGGAGAACTGACAGGATCTGAGACAGAAGCACTGAAGAATGAAAATGGCAATAATGAAGGGAAGCAGACACAAGGAAAGCAGCAGCACTCTGCATGGAGATGTCTTCCTTTAGCTGATCCTCAATTTTTCTGACAACAAGTAGAGATCTAAACTTCCAAACTGAACTATTCAGGCTGACGCACAGCTGCTGATCATTTTCTACGCATCTCCCTTAGGTCTTAATTCATCAAGCAGTTTAAATATCTGCATAGCATTTATCAAGGAATTACTCCAAGTCATACACATTAAACATCTTCAGAAAAGGTCAGCAACAGATAAAATTATTCTAGATGTCACAGTTTCATAATGCCACCAATACAAAGCTGGAATCGGTCAGTAAAGATGCTCAAACAAGAGCTTTATTCAAATATACTGCAGAAATAATTAATAGCATACATGATAATAAAACTTAAGAACAGCTAACAGTCCTCTTTCAGAGAATACCTATTAACTACAGGGACTTCTGAGTCCTTTGAACATTTATTGTAGTGAAACAGAAGTTTTACCTACTTCACACCTTAGACATGTTTAATGAAAGTTTTCTGTAATCCACTCTAACCTTCAAGAACTTAGACAACACAGATTCTGTAATGATATTATTGTAAACTTTGAGAATACACCCATTTTTTTAATGATGGAACTTTACTTTTTTTTTAAAAAAACAAAAATCCTGTTGATGAGATTTTTAGTAAAATACCTGTTGGACCAAATACACTTCCTAGAACATAGCCTCACGTTACATGTTGTTACAGCCTAAGCAGTTATTCTGTTAATCAGTCACACAGCCTCAGACAGAAGATGGACATTGCTTCATGCTTATTTATCCAAGCTCAACTGCTACATTGATTCGACTACCACAAAGCAATTCTACTTTTGGTTCTCCTTACCAAATCTTAAAATAAAATAAAATAGAAAATTGGTCTGCTACAATTTCTGCAGAGGCAACAGTATCCACCATCAGTATTCCAGCACCTCACCACTCACACAGTAAAGAATTCCTTCCTAGTATCTAGTCTGAATCTACCTTCTTCCAGCATAGATCTACTTCCCTCTCAACCCATCACTACGTGCCCTTGTGAGAAGTTCCTTCCCAGCTTTCCCGGAGGCCCCTTTAGGTACTATAACATCCCTCTGGAACCTTCTCTTCTCCAGACTGAAGAGCCCCAGATCTCTCAGCCTGTCCCCATAGGGGAAATGCTCTAGCCCTCTGATCATCTTTGTGGCCCTGCTCTGGATCTGCTCCAACAGCTCCATGCTCTCCTTTTGCTGGGGGCCCCAGTGCTGGATGGGATCTCTGATGCTGTTTCTGTTATAGATTTCTGTCTTGTGTCTAATGGATAGTTTTATCTGCATTATGAGACAAGACAGTGTTTATATGGAGTAGTAATACCTTGTTAGATCAATTAATACCATAAAGCAGAACTATTTTGATCACACAAGCCTTCTTCACATCTCCACAATTAAAAGTATAAGCTCTTCTCTTATTAGACATCAGAGAATCTAAAACAAAAAGCATGCTTAACTGGTGATTACACTGACTGGTAAATCCAGCACAACATCTAATCATCTTTGGTCATTATTAACAGCTTCCCTTGAGAATTCTGTAAGTTTAAACTCACACAGCAAACTCTCAGTTGTGAGAATTATTTTATTGTGAGAACTATTTTCTCTGATTTGCTACTTTTTTTTTTCATGAAGTTTTAAGGCAATAATCTTCCAGCTCCCCACTCTGCTGTCAAACTGATCAGACAACACAGTCAAAATTCAGTTTACATTAGACTGCAAGTCAAAAAAAAAAATCTCATACAAATCTCAATAGACAGACAAAACTATACAAAACTGGATTTATTACCATAGTATAAATCAGAAGCATTACTCCTGAAGTCAGTCATGGAAACAAAATCTGTACTTAAACATAGAACTGCACATCTCAAATTACCATTTAGAGACTTACAAGCATGCAATAAAAAAAAAAAAAAAAAAAAAAAAAAAAAAAAAAAAAAGATACATGATGCAATTTATTCTTAATATGGCAGAGAATAGTAACTAAAATCAGTTGTGATCTTTAGAATAAGATAACTATGGACAGTGGAGTCTAATTCTGTACTATTACATCAGCAAACATGAGATTCTTTTCTGGCTGAGTAAGGACTACAGAATTCAGTTCTTTGCCACGTAAAGTGGCATTTTGAAAAATGATGTTAGTTTGGTTTGCAGCCTCAGCTGACATAGGGAAAACACTAAGATGAATTGCAAACATTTCTGCATGAGCTTTGGACAGGATGATGTAATTTGCTGAAAGGACCAAACAACAGGAAACAGCACAGGAGAAAACAAATAGTGAAAGAAACCCCTGTAGTCCAACAGTGATTAACTGCCTACTCTGATAAAATAGGAAAACCCTTCCAGTGCCAGGAAGCTACTTACCCTAGACATAAAATATGAAACTTAATATTCATGAATAAAGTCTGCCTAATCTTCATTGTTCCAGTTTATAAAATAGGTGTATCTTCAAGACATTATGGTAGATAAATGAGATAAATAAATGAGGTTCTGCTCAGCATTCAGTTCCTTGTAGGGATGAATCATCTACAACTAATACTCATCTCTTCTTTGATGATTCAGCCTTGATGTTGTGGGAAGCTTTCCTTGGTTTGGTTTTGTTGATTTGTCTAGCCTGAGTGGCCTGTTATCACCCACAGACAGGCTTTTCACATCCAGGGCTTCATACCCATTGTAGAGAGGAACCTGGAGGGTGGAGCAGGCAAGGAGGATTTTCATTTGCAGCTCCAAGCACAGAGTTGCCTCCATTCAATTCTTTTCCTTTGTATTCTTTCCTCCAGCCTAGTAATTTTTTTTTTTCTCAAGATGGGACACAGGCTGCCTTAGGTTATTTCAAAGGAAAAAGCACAAGACCCATCTCTGCACAGGTGAATTGTAATTTCCTTGTTCCTTCTTTCTGGTCCGTGACACTTTTTAACCAATATATTTCATACTGTAGCTTCACCACCAGGCTGAGCTGATCATCCACCTGCTCACACCTCACACAGTTCTGACTGCTGCCCCACAATGCCTATGACAGTAAAGATACAGAGCCACAAATGCAAATACACTGAAGTCACAGAAAATTAATGATAAACCTCTTAATCAGTTCTCTTTTCTGCTACCAGTTCCTTACTTGAAAGGATGAGGTGAAACTCCATAGCTGGCTTTGAGCACCTCTGGGATCAAAAGGGGATGAGAACAATGAGGATTGCAATTAATTGCAGATGTTAATCTGTCCTTAGAAAAAGCTTTAATTTATGCCAATACTAAAAACTGTTACATTGTTCTGATATAAGTCTACAGCTCCGAATCTCTTCAAGGTTGATTTTTGTTCACTTTTTTTTCCTTTGATAAAAACTCTCTGTAATGGAACTTCTAAACATCAGAATGACTTTTGCCATTTCTCAAAGCTGCATGATAACAAAAGGTCACAGGCTGGCTCCAGTTCCCTTGTATTTAACAAAATAATGTGGCTCGGAACAGAAAAGCTCAACTTAAAGGTCATAACAAAATCTATTTTTATCCACTGTACTATACAGAATATTTCCTTAGACTCCCATCCCACCAGGTTTCAAAACTATCCAAGACAACACATTTTGTAAAGACTACAATTTTCTCTTCCCACCCTTTTTTGGGGGGGAAGGGTGGAGGGTGGTGCTGGGGAGGAGGGTTGAGGAAGGCAGGGGACAGAGGGACAAAGAGAAGCCATGGGAAAGTAACATTTATCACAGAAGGTGTCTGAATCAAGTACCAGAAAACTTACACATCCTAAATGCTACAGCAAAGTGAATTAACACTAGTTCATATGAAAGTCAGCTGTCACAACTTCAAAAGATTCAAAGATCTCACATCCGTTTCCAGTTCAAAATGGATTTTTCAGATAAATGAACACACTACATACCAGACAAAAACAGCCTTTCTAGGCATTTTGCTCATCTTCTCATTCAAGAGAACACTGAATCATGAGGTTCAGCATATGCCTTTTGTCTTGTTCATTTGGGATTAGCTCTGAGTACCAAGGTCAAGTGGAAAATTACTAGAACAAAGCTAAAGTTTTATTTTAAGGGTTTTCTATTGAGCAAAAATTAGCGTAGATTTTTGTTACAGAGAAGAAGGAGTGCAATTGTACTCTCCAAGGCATGGGATAAATCCTGTTCTCACACTTTTTCATGGTGCTTTTGAACAGATTGCCACCCTGATTGCTGTTACCAACAACTTAGTGAAGTACACGGTCGTATATGTTACCAATAAGAGTCAATATAACGTATGTATAATTACTGATACGAAGACTGAAGATCCTCACCAAAATGATTCTAATAAAGCAGTGCTAACTGTTTGGATTTTGGTTCTGGGTGGGTATATTTTGTTGTTGTTGTTGCTGTTGTTTATTATTGCCTGTTGCCTTTCTGGTGAAGACAAAACACCTTGCCTTACCTTGCCTTAAACTTTGATCTTTAAAAGCAATGCCTTGCATGCAAAATACTTCAGGATAACTGAAACAATTACTTATCCAGATAACTTACACAGTTAAAAACCTATTACTCAAGGATATAATTATACAGCAGGAAAAGCAAAGCATACTTTTCTTGTCCAAATTTAAAAAAAAATGAACAGCAAAGAACAGTATCTCTTGTTCTAGACATGGAACATCATAAAATCACACCAAAGATCAGGGGGCATCAATGTATAGAAATACTGTATGTAGAAGCCCTGGTAAGAGCTATGTTACTAGCCTGTAGCTGAGCAAGAAAGTAAGCTTAATTTTTTCTTTATTTCTTGATTCCTACAGAAACCAGAAACTAATGTAGAGTTATCTCAGAAAAAGTGTAAGTGTCATAAATAAAGCCAAGCTTAGATCCATACAAACTGTCTTAGCTTGCCCAAGGTTTTGTTTCCAATTTTCAGGGAACTAATGCTGATTAAACAAAAAAAGCACTGCGTATTTCCACTTCCAAGTCAAGAAAAGTGATAGTTTACTTCCTTAATTCTTTTACAAGTTTTATTTTATGGGCACCAACTGTTCTTATTCAAAAATTAATCTCCCATTAGTAGTCGTATATACTTCTAGTTAGGTTACAGTTACGGTTTCTTTAGCCAATCTGAATTAGTAGCCAGACTACTCAAATGCCTTTTTTTTTCTTTTTTCTTTTTCTTTTTTTTTCTTTTTTTCTTTCAAGTATACAAATGAAAAGCAATGGCTAGATTTGCAAACAACTAACACCTCTCCCTCCATCTCTGGAGAGCTGATTTTCCTCAAGCTTCTATTTCTTAAGAGAGAGGGTTTTTGTTATTAAGGTTTGAGTTTCTTTAAGGAAGAAAAGCAAATATTTTTCTTACTCTTCACATTCTTGTACAGGATCAGCAAAAACTGATTAGCCTCTTTTTACATGCACACTTCATACTCAGCTCATGCCATCTGGGCTTTTTTTTCGTCTTTCTGACATCAGCAATCTTCATAATGCAAAGCAGATTTCTTGCAATGCCAAGGCTAGAATGATCAGTCCAGAGTGTTCTTCCATATTTTAACAGCCAGATAAACTCCTACTCATCTTCACCACATGCTACTGAAAAGTTAAGATTCTCCTACGGAAGCTCTACATCTTATAAGAAAAATTGATGCAGTATTTAAGCTTTGTTGTACTGTCAGTTTGTGGTGGCTTCCAAACTCAGCAAGCATGAGTAAGTAGATTGCTGCATCACTGATCTGATGGCTATTTACAAAGAGAAAGTTATTAAAAAATATATCTGAAATACGTAACTTCAGATTCCAGTCATATCTATACTCCACTCCACTGAAGTCTGCAAGATTCTTTCCATTCTGTCTTGTAATCAGCATTCCTTATTATAAGCATTTGTGCGAGCATTTTAGAAAATAAAGGTCACAGAAATACACACTCATGTTGACATGTGCAGAGCCTCTCGTAAAGCCCTGACAGCTTCCAAGGCTTGGCTATTGCTTGTTTTCACATAGAGAGTAGACTTATTAAGACACTATTTAATATCTTCTTTACTTCCCATTGTAGATTTTAGTAATACATTTTTAGAAAGAAAACAACTCATTTAAAACTTGAAAAGAAGAAATGTGGACTTAGGACTGGTACATAGGAAGTTTAAGTTAATTTCTTCTAATAACAAACGATACCAATTAACTGCAATTACTAAAAGTTACATCAAGCAATGATATAGTACTTATCATTCATAAGCTTCAAAATATCCACAAGAAAAATTTCCTAACTGATAACAATAACATTCCCTTGAAATTAAGTTGATTTGGGGGTATTTAACACCACCTTGAATAATCAAGATGCTAGGGTTTGGGGTTTTTTTGCTGCAAGGGATGTCCTACAGTCTTGCAGTTTACACATCACACCCTGGCCAGACGTCACTCTTTTAGATAAATCACTTATGCACAGAGATAGACACTGCTCAAAGACAATTTTGTGTCTTATTATGATAAAAACAGCAAGCATACTTAAGCAAAGTAAAAGCAAAACCAAATAATTCACTAAGCCAGAGGCGGTAAAAACATGCAAGATAAAGAATGTGTTACTGGTGGATCGTAAAACTTCAGTAACCATGGAGGATAAAGTCACACAGTAGAAAGCAATGATCATTATTTCTTCCAGGTCCTTTTCCACTTGAAATTCTGCATGCTGCTCTGGTAATATTCACTGAAGAGTAACATGAGCAGTGAGAAACTGATTTATGAGGAAAGATTAAACATGTACCTTTGCTAACTAACCCTGAAGATTGAGCACGAGTATCCATGAATATTTGATAGATGCAATTCTAAGGAAGAGAAGTTCTAACTAGGATTAAAAGGATTCAAAGTAAAACAATGACTATCAGAAAAGAGAAATTTTTATATTGGTTTCCCTACTGAGATGATTCATCAGTGAAATAAATACACTGTAAAATCATTTCTTTTTCCAGGCAATCACAGATACATTTCGAGGCATGCTGCAGAAAGCAGTTTCACTTTGGTGGTAATACAGGCTTACTAGGCAGCAACTTCTACTAGGCTGAAAGAGAGACCTGCTTAAGTTTGGAGGGACAAACAATAGCGGATGGGTCAAGGCAAGTGTTCCTTGACCTATCCTGCTGCCTTCTTAACCTTCTTTCTAACTTCCTATATACTCAAAAACCTCAGTTTTTCTTCCCTACTCTCCTAAACACACAGCTGCTGCTTCTGGCCCTGTACATAGATACAGTAACAACAGAAAGCTGGTATAGATGTGAAACTACATACATACACATCCAACTACAGAATCTACGTGTTACCCTAGAAAAAATCTCATTAACACATTACTCATAAAGATTTATGAAATACAGGTATTTTTTATGAACAAAAAATCAAAGCACAACAACATAAAAAATTCAGCTTGCCAAAATGAGAAAACATTATTCAAAGGATTTGTCTTCTTCCAACTGAAGTTTCACACTCACACCGAACTGACTCCCACACACATAACATACAGACAAAATACTAAAAAGTCTGTTGACATTCAGTATGTAAATTGTGGCTAGCTTTTGTTTCATTGACTTGGTACAATACTGAAGTTACAATTTATACTATAGATATTAAAAGATCTATCTTTTTATGCCCTGTAAAATAAATTCATGAGATTCACAGCTGCCACAGTTTAGCGAAGTGAATAATTTAGTAAAACTCAAGAAAAAAAGAAATTTTAAAATATGTGTAGAGACCTTCAGAAAACTAGCTCAAGGACAACAAGTTTGGCCAAGAATAACTGTTTAATTACATTTGATGGAATAGAGTTACAAGAATTATTAAGCTAAATGCTTGAAGTAGAAGATCAAAAATTTCTTACGGAATTCATGCTTTTTACTTACGTAAATGCTGAATTATAAGCACCGCAGAACATGTGAATTATTACAGGTAAAGAAACTTTCTTCTGAAGCTCCTGTGAAAAGCAATTGTTAAGCATAACTCGCAAGAATAGATACATTAATTTGTTTTCTGATGTGCCTATCCTTGATACCTTGTTTTACAAAGAGCACTGAAAGTCTAAATATATTATTAATTTGGTATGGGGATAGGAAGAACACATTTGTCTCATTATTTTACTTTTCCATAAAAGAAAATTGGAAGGGGAAAGTGGTGCCACTGGAACATACTTGATTGGTTTTCAGCATTTTGCCATGCTTGAATTGTTATCCTTCTAGCAGGATTTCTTCATACATTTTCCCTGAAGGTATATAAAAATCATGTCAAACATCTCAGTGCCTGATTTGCCAAGGAGGAGAGAGCTAAGAGCAGGCAGGTCTCTACTTCTGCATGACTAGGATTATTCACACAGCATGCCAATTTGTTCACATATGAAAAACAGAAGAAAAGGAGTACCCAAGGATGCTCTTGGGTAAACATTATAGCTAGGGAGCATCAGGTCAAAAGGTTTATTGAAACGTAACAGACAAGTCTCGAAATCCCCCTGGAATGTCTTATCTGAAAATTGGGTGCCATACAATTTCCCACTAAGGATAAAAAGGTATACTATGTCATAATAGCCCAAAATACAGTTTTCCAAGATTACACAGGAAAACTGAGCATCTTTCCCACTCCTAACCAAACGGATTTTTCCTTTCAAAACAAAGGTACCAATATATGGAGTAAGATGCAAGCCACATGAGGTATATAGAATCTCACCATGTATGTTACACTGTATTTCACATCATATGCAAATATTCAGTCAACGTTAATATTAAAAGTAACATTAATGTTAAAAGTAAACAATCACTTTGAGGAGTGACGAATATCAATTGCCTGGTAAACCAAACAAAATTGTACTAGACACCATGGAACCTTCACAGGATCATCTGCAAGAAGTCCTTCTTGGAATTTCAGTGTTTCAAAAGATCTACACTGTACAACTGCATATCAGTACATATAGGCTTATGTCCTCTGTCTTTCTCCTAATGATGTGAAATGTGTTGCAAATTTTATATCCAGTTAATTAGCTTTAACCAATCCCATCTTCACAGAAAAATGCATCAACCATCTGTCCACTGGAACTATGAAGGAAGAAGGCACCATTCTATTAGTGTCAAAAGAAGAAGAAAACGTGTCACATTTGAATACATTAATATTTCTTCTGTTTCTCTTTTCCTTGTCCTATAATTTGATTGGCATGGAAAGTCTGACCTACACAGACTTCTGCATAAACACACACTAAATTAATAATTTAAATTCCTGCATTTCTGGAAATTCACACTGATTTACAGTGTTAAATTACAAACTCTTTGAAAACTCCTGGGATGCAGGAGTTATATAGACAAATAGCCTCCAGAAAATTACACAAAGAATGCTTGAATATAGAATCTTCGCTCTTCATCATAAAAATAGTGTTTAGACAGCTGTTAAAGTGAAATTTGTCCTTGATTTCACTACTAAAAAAATTATGTAGAGAAACTCCCTAACTTCACAGTCCCAACTCACCAGCCTTCTCTACAATGCTATTATAACGCTGATTTAAGAAGAGAGAATGAGAAGATGCTTATCGAGCAAAATAAATGGACACCAACATTCTACTCAGAGACGACAGTTTCCATATGTAGCCAGTATATTTCTATCTGCAATTAAGCTCTTATTTAAGACTATTTCAGCGACTACTGATCCTGCAAACCCACAGCTATAAACTAGAAAACCCATATTGACTTTCATAGTGCAGTGAAAAGCTCATGATTTAATTCTCTTAAAAATAAAATTAATAAGGAATAAACATGGATTTACTTTAAGTCCCATCAAATAAATTTTATCTATGTGTTGTCGGCGATTGACACGGTTGACGCGGTTAGGGTCCTCTTGAGTTGTAGTAGACTTTCTTGAGCTTGGAGAGGGGGAGATGTTGTCGGTGACTGCGAGACCCCCCCACGGGATGTGACGCGATAGGCCCTCTCCCTACTCTATGATTGATGTGTGGCACGTGCCCTTAGAGGCGTAGACGAAGCACATAGGTTATATAAGCTAGAGTTCACGTGTAATAAACGCCATTTTGCTGTTCAACATATTGGTGTGTACGTGCAGTCATTTGGTCCTGGCCTGGTTTTAGGTCAGTACCGTAGGAGGCAATGCAACACTGGTATATATTTTTGGACAGTTCATAAAATTCCCTAGAAACTCACAGAACTTGCAAAATCCTTACATGAAATCCCTTCCTAATCAAGTAGGATCAAAACATGAAGTCTTTAAATAGAATTGCATGTGTTATATCCTAGTTCTAAACTTACTATATTCTTTTTCCCATTGCAATAGACAATTCACATAATTCATTACAGACTCTCCAAGCAGGAACCACACCTGCGACAGGGCAAGGTGGAAGGAAATGGCTAATTTGATAAATATTATAACAATTTATTCAAGCAGGCTCTTGCTCATCACTGGCAAATATACATAGCTAATGGCAATGGCTATGTTGAAAAATATTGTTTTACGGTAGAGAATTTACTCTATCAAATAGTGCTGTTTTTCTCTTTGAATCTGTAGCAGTTTCCACAGAAGCAAATAGGAGGCATTACTTTTAGAGCAACATGCGTAATTTGTCTTTCATTATGATCTGCTCAAATTTCTGAGGAAAGTTTTCATTTGATTCAAATCCCCTCAGACAAATTCCACCATTATCAGAGCCCTAAAACTTAATTCTCAGTCATGCTGCTTTTAGTGTTATTTCCATGATACAATTGAAACCCTCGATGCCAAAGTTAGGAACCTGAACACCAAGCTGCACAAATACATAAAACCTAAGACTTCCAAACTCTTAATTTGTGAAACATTTACAAATGCTCACATCACTCTGCTCATGAAGTGCAAGAAAGTCCAACCCTAGGAGTCTGTTCAGAACAAGACCTCTGTTTACATCTTTTAACTCATTACCAGAAAGAACTTACTTCTGTTAGCCATTAAGAATTAGATTACTAATGTTGGAGGTAACTTGTCTAGACCAATCTTCTCATCCAGATGACATTTAAAAAAAAATTACAACTAGAAATGTTACTGTTCTGCACAGTCAAAATTAAGATAACTGCTAAATCATTAATCTCCTTATTGACCAAAGCAATTTGACTCTAACTCTGAGCAAGCCATTTGCCTTTTATTTTTTTTTTTTTTTTTTTTTTGGTAGTATTATTATGTGATTTGTTTATTGACTTGTCCCTGACTTACTTCCATTATCTGTGGAAAATATTTTCTGATAATTTAATGGTAAAACGCATTTTTGACTAAGACTAGTGGAAAGATAAGGGAGGAAGTCATCTGTAGCCAGGAGAATCATTGAAGAGTCTATTAATGCTGGCAATTTTTTCTCCTGGCAATAATAGTTGCTGAATGTACAGTCTTGTGTGCTGATAGAAATAAACAAAGTCCCACTGTGTGGTGTTTTAATATTGTGACTTCTTTAAATAGCTGAGCAGTAGCAAAATGTAATGGATCCTAATTTGTACAGTGTCAACCTATGAAGAGACTGCTAGCTGTCCTGCTCAATGCTGATTTTATCTTTGCACTGTGATTCTCTATTCTTTCCTTAATCTTGTGACATACAATAAAGAACAGGAGTCCAGGATATTGCCATCTCAGGATAAGAAGAGACAAGTGTAACAAAATCCACACTGATTTATATTTTATAGAAAACACTATCTGAAGGTCCTAAAACATCTCCATTGTCTTCGTGACCACACTGTTTACTCCTCTACTATGTAAACTCATTTTTCCAGAAAAACCAGTATTATGCCTCCAAGTATGGTTTTCATTAGAGGGATTTTTTTGTTAATATAGCACAATACAAGTTAGATAGGAAAATGATCAATTTCAGAATTTATAATGGAACTATGAGCACCTTTGTTTCGAAAGGGAACAACAAAAAAAAAAAAAGCTGTGTAAAATAGGCATAAATAATGTTGTGTAAAGAAGTCTTCCTAAAGAAGACAAGTTCCAAAAGTAACAATTGATGTTAACAAACAACTTGGATTAAATGTGAATTCCTAATCAAATTCTATTGGTTTCAGTGAGACAAGGATTTTTTTCACCATGATGCCTGCCTCAAAAGACATTCAAGCTACATGTAAATGATGTATTTGTTAAAGCCAAAGACAAGAAGAAAAGGGACAAGATGAAAATTCACTGTTTAATTGTGTGGGGGGGAAAGACATGAGAGGGATCAACAAGTGTCCTAACACTGATAAAATCAGAGGAAAAGGAAAATACCTTTTATTTTATTTAGGATAAATACATTTACCCTAAACCCACCTGGCAGTGCTGTGCAGATGCCTTGCTTTTGCATTTTAAAAAGGTACTCTCCCCTACTTGAAATCTGGGGCTCTTACTCGAGAATAATGCTTTGAAAATAGTTGAGAAGCTATGGCTGGCTGTTGCTTTAGGTGCTAAACTGCTGAAAAATAGCCCAGATTGTAGGGATTTTTGTTATCTGCCAGCTGCACTAGTTTCCACTCTATGACAAACAAAACTCCTCACTTGGAGCTGTTGCACTTCCTAAGGGAATAACGGCTTCAGTGAGCCAAAGCCTAGAAATGCACATTGCGGACCAACAGATGAGGGCAGCAAGCTGTGTTCCAATTTCTGCTTCAGAGCATATTTCATGTCTCACTGAATAGGGACTAATATAACCTTCCATCCACAAACAGTAATTATCATCCAGTCTGAATAGCAAATTTTACTATCACAAGATTAACAAATTCAAACATCACCAAACATTTGCAGCTTCGCAGCCAGGACCTTTTGCTGACCAAGGAAATTGGAATCTCTTATCTAGTACCTCAGCAAGTGCTCTAACCATTGCAGGCCTTCTTCCAAGGGAGACAAGTCCATTTTGAACTATAGCCATAACCCAATGATGCTATGCTACAAGGAAAGGATCCTGAATATCAAGGGCAGAAATACAAGTATCAGTCAGATATCTGTGCACTGGGATCCCATATTCACAACCAGGCTAATCCTTCCCACATGTTGCTTGGGATATCTAGATGTCTAACTTGGGATAGTAAATTCCAGAAAGCATCCAGGTTGAAATGAGATGCTGTGATGTTAAGTGCTGTGACAGCTCAATATTTTCAGCAACTGAAATGAACAAAAAGAGTTTGTTTGTTTGTTTTTTTTCTTTTTTTTTTTCCCCAGTATTTTAGAAATGCCCAAGCATTACTAAGTACACAGGTATCACAGTGTTGCTTTCTTCAGAGGACACAATAATATAAGAATGTAACTTTCTTTATGGATAACCAAAGATCTGGAATCTGGAAAGTTTGGATTACATACCCCCAAGTACCTATAACAAGTAAAATAATGTACTTGTTTGGCAGAAACAGTAATTTTTAATAAGATAAATATGAGTGTACTAGTAAAAAACCTTCTGTAGAAACCATAACTGCAGTGTTTCTTAACTCCAGCTTCCCGTCTAAGAGATCTGTTTTTTTTAAGCAACTGTCAAGATACGAGAAAATATGACTTCATTTGAAATTTAAAAACAGATTTTTCTAATCAAGTACTTGCAACATCTTCTACAAAACACTAAGAGCCTTCCTCATGCTGTGAACAGCCATTGTTTGGACAAACTTTTTAGACATGCTGAGAAGCATTTTTTAAATAGCAAAGGACATTTTAATTGTGGGTGACATGAATCAACTATCAGAGAGAACAGCTGCATCTTCAGATGACATGAGAAGTGTGATCTGGATGTAAAGTACAATAAAAGTGTTTTCTCTTCCATTTGCCATCTTGTGCCAGATCTCCCATCTCCTAGAAATTTAATTTTGGCTGAACAAATAAGCTAGAGGGGGAAATAAAACGGTAGGGAAGGAGCTTTATGTGCCACTAAAGTCTACATTAATCTGTTTCAAAGATTACCTTAAAAATTATTTTCTGTTCACTGAACCACATTGATTAATAAAAGTCAAGGATGAGAAAACTCAATGTTGAATAATTCCAATTTCATGAGACTAAAAACAGAGCCTTCTCATCTTATGCTATATAATTGGAAGCAAACATTGGAGTCCAAACAATTATGAAATTCATTCTTTGCAGCTTTGGTATATTTTAGTTATTCATGTATGATTATTACTGTCTTATATGTAAGATGTCACATACAGGAAGGAGCCTGAAGAATTTAGACAAAAGGTTCATTACAAAGCATGCCTCGGAATAAAAGAACTGATTAGAGCGCCATCATCATTAGTCATCAGGGCTTGGTACTTCAGATACCACAAATAAATAGATAGATAGACATATAGATAGATAAATGCAGAACTCGAGATTAACATGCATTCTAAATAACATTTTATATGCATGTACCATATTGTTCTAGCTACTGCAGACACCATTCACTCGTAGACATAGAAAATAACAAGGCCATCATTACAGATCTGTATTAGGTTCTGGAGACTGAAATCATAGGGTCTTTTAGATTTTTCTTTCTTTCACAGAATACGGTACAGTTTACAAAATAGCAAAAGAGTTTCAAGCCTGAGAGCTTAGCATTTCTCGTGCAGTCTATTCTGGGAGCTGACAAATATGTCTATGTACAGTACAACCAATGATTACCTGGTGAAGGAAGGCAATATAAACCACTTAGAATGATGAAAAGAAATATTATCTAAAATGATGAAAAGAAATATACTCTGTGTAACTTGTGTAACTGAGTAACTTTAAACTACCAGATGCAGTAACATTAGTATCAGCAAAAAAAGGAGGAAAACTGTTCACAGATGTTTCCAAAATCTCGTCAGAGCAGATTCTTTGACAGCTTTCTTAACCAACACTGGTTTAGAAAAAAACAGAGTCAGCCCATTGAAGTAGGCAAATCCAAGAGAAATAACCAGCAAAACTTCAAGAGAAATATGAAGATATATCAAAATCAAAGTTTCATAAAATGAATGTCAGTTTTATCAACAGCATACCTGAGAGGGGAAAAGTCTGAAACGTGAGGAAATGAAGAATTTGTAATAGAAGTTATAAAAAGTATTTCAATCAATATGAAGAATTTGAGCCCCTTCTTTTACAAATTTTTGGAGTTCTAATATACATCACTTTAATCTTAAAAATCTGTCATAAAATACACCATTGCATTCACCACATAGCACCAGACATAAAGTAAGCCATAATTTTAACAACTGTATTTATTGAAAACTTACTGCCATTTTCACAGGAACTTGTAAAACTAAAGTTATACCTGAATAGAGAAAAGTCATTTGGCCATCAAGCAATCAAGCATTTCTCTACGGAAAGCCTAATATGGCTTATAAAATTTATAGGACTATATGTGGCCCAGCCTGTAGTGACATTGAGTAAAGGAACAGAGTTAATAACTGCCAAGGAAATATTCACTTTCTGTGCTGCTGTACAAGTTTGGCTCAAAATACAAGTTCATAAATCTACTTAGTCTGATCCAAGTTCCTCCATAGATTCTTAAACAGTTCACGAGTCTTAGTAATACTAGAAAATTATTCCTACACTCTACATGAAATTTAGCAATAAAAAACCTTGATGAGTCGTAAGATCAAATTTTCCAAGAAGCTTTCTTAAACAAATTGATTTTTAGCTTGTTTTATTTTCCAATGCTAATCTCAGAATTCTTTTTCCATCTACGCACACATATTGGAAATACGGATAGTCAAGAGGTTTTATTTTGCAACTGCAATTTCTTCTGCTGGGATGAAGTGATGTACATACAAGACACGGATAGAAAACGGATAGGTAAGACATCAAGTCAGTATTTCAAACCATAACATTCTCTGCCTTGGAAGCGTTATTCACAGGCAAGGGAAAGAAGTTTCTGCCTTTTACTACAGGAACACACACAGGCTGCAGCCCAGTAAAAGTTGCTTACAGCTCATCTATATGACTTTCATTCTGGCATTTGGGTCTCACTCCTTCCACACCCAGGGGCTCACTGCTTGTATTTATAGCACTCTTATCCCCATTCTCTCCTATCAACAGTACTTTACAACCTCCAGATGCTTCAGTGTCAACATACTAATGTCATAAAAGTCAGAACCATCAAGCTAACTGATAGCTAGAGAAAGCTAGAGCATTCCTTTTGACAGGCAGTTCTCAAAATGTCTAATGCCTCAGTCCTGACAGCTTCAGAAGCAGTGATAGAAGAAAGTAAGGTCTTGGTATTTTCTCAAGCATGACAAATCTAGGGCCCAACAGCAAATATCCAGGACAGCATCTCAAGAGCCTTTTTTTTTTTTTTTTTTTTAATATGAGAAACATAAAGTGGAGAAAATTTCAAACACCTTCAGTCTAAGAGTTGAGTTTTATATTGACTTCAAAATAGTAAGTACATAAAGCTCACTGGTAATAGACATGGATAACATGAAGGAGCATAACAGTTCAACTACGCAGAAGCAAATTTCAAAACTGTATGATGCACTTAGTTTTCTAAATGACATTTTGATTACTTGTTTCACCTCTGCTGCTATGTATAGCAAGTATAGTCAGAGCAAAATCAGCACCTGGTTAAGATTTAAACATTTGGGACTATGTAACCATGCTAATACAAAAATTGTTTTCTTAAAAGTAAACAGCAAGTCTTACCTGCATACACTCAGATCCCGACCCAAGGTAGTTCAGGGTATCCTAAAGCATTCACCAGTCTTTCTAACTAATCATCAAGCTCATGTTTATGAGGTAATCCCTCCTAAGAACTCCTACATTCTGCAGGAATAAAGTACCTCTCTCAATTCATGTATGGATTAGGATTTCGTGGTGCACAACCCCATGCACAACAATCTCAAGGATACTCTCATAAACGCAACCAGTCAGGCAATACTGCTGCACAACATGATCTATCTGAAAACATCAGCAACAGCATCTCCTCCATCTTCCTCCTCCCCCCCCCCACCCCTTCACACATCTACATGATTTCACAGGTATGGTATTAGCTAAAATTCAAACATTCTTTACAAGAAGATAAACTATTTTGTCAGTCACTGAATTTGCCTTGTCAATTTTTCTATGTTTACTTCCTTCGCTTTCCAGATCAACTTACTCTACATCTACAGATCTCTCAGTTTTACTAATTAATTGGACTGACTTATATGACTTGAAAAATTAGCTTTCACAGTTCAATTACTGAATGTTTGGAAAGCACTTTCTAAACCCATTTTAAAAGCAGTGATTTATAACACAAATGCAAACTGGGAGCAAGGCAAAGCAATGACAGAGCTAAGAGGTTTTGAAGAACACTAAAATGCAGTCTGTAGTCTATATAATACAGCCAATTTTGTCATTCTCTCTGTGAATGCAATTCTTTTTCTGAATGTGCTGACAGACATACAAGTATATGGATTGCTGTTGCTTGCAGAACTGTTTTTTTTTTTTTGTTTTGTTTTGTTTTTTTTTTTTTAATTTAGTGATGTAAGGAAAAGAAAAAACACAGAAAGCTAGTGCAGTTCTTCAAAACATGGTCGTAAAAACAAACTTGGCTGAGGCAGCCACTTTGTGGATTTTGATAAAACCAAAAAGTAAAGAGATGAAGAACTTGTCTGAGACATAAACACTGAGAAACAAACAAACAAACCAATTAAACAATGACAGCACAATCAAGACTCAGTAATAGAGTTGTTTTACAAGGGATTTTGATGAGTTCAACATCAGAAGAAAGTAACCATGCTTAGTAAAATTATGACAAAATTATTCCTCCTATAACTTCCTTTTTATTACTTGCTGATAAATAATCTTATTCAATCTGTATCTACCACCATCCAGGTGTTATTTCAATGTGCACTAAATCTGTAGAACTCAGATTTAGCTTCCATCTGTACTATTATTTTAATACACACATCGTTCTCTTTGTCCTACAAAAGTTACACTGCACACTTACTAGACATTTTGCAGCAGCAGCAGCAAAACAGAGTTGGCCACCATCTTATATAGTTTTTATCAGAGATGACATTTGGTACAGAGTAGTATGGAGACAAGAAAGCAAACCCTGATTATAACAGAGGTGGTTATAACCCATACAGGTTTCTAAAGCATCTCCTCTGAAATCAGAGGAGGAGTCTGGATTTGATTTGACTGTGAAGCTTTTCCAAGTAATATAAAAGAAACAAAAACAAAGAGAAAGTTCAGGGAACCAAAGACACAGCTATAGGTACAGCTTAAAAGTGGGAATAGGAAAGGAAAAAAAAAAAAAAAAAAAAAAAAAACAGATGATATGCAAAAAACAATTGTGCAGCATTGAAGAGTTCAGACAGACATGAATATATTTCATAAAAATGGATCACATTAACCACTTACAGTAATAGAAGCCCAAAAATCTGAGCAACAGTGCTCATTTTTTCACTCCCACAATTGCAGCGATCAGCACCTTCTTTAATTAGTACCTTTTTTTAGTCAGCAATCCTATAATTAGAACAGACTTTCCTTCAACCTGAATTAGCAAATTAGCATTATTAGAACAACTGAGCGCTTAAAAATTCTGTTAGAAAAGGAGTCACAGGATGCGGTGATTGTCTGCAGAAGATACTCAACGCAGAACCCTGAGTGTGATTTGACAGACACAACTGATTGATGTTTTCAAGCAAGAGAGAAAAGGAAAAAATGAGAAATGATTTGAGAAAAAAGCAGGTGACAGGTTTACACAAAGTATCCCTGACATACACCTGTAGATAGACAGCATTCACCTTCTCAGTTCTTCTCTCCATCTCTCCCTCACCATTTTTTTCCTGCTTTCTTCAAATATTCTGAAGAACTTTTAACCTTCATTAGAGATTAACCTGCTACCTACTCCATAGAAATTTTTCTATCAACAAAAGAACTGAGCATCTCCTGCAGCTTCTCATTTATTTTATGTTTGAATCTCAAAGGTATTAGGTAAAAGCAAGGTAAATGAATTACCATGTTTGACATATTGTGATGTTAAAAAACAGATACATGCTGACTGTAAAGTTTGGTTTGCAATAGGATAAAAGATAGTCTGAATTATTTTCATGTTTATATAAGCCAAAGCCAGAAATCAAAATTAATAGCTAAATGCCCATGTCAAGACAAACTTACTCTCACAACAAGAAGCTGAATTCTAATTAGAAAATAACAACAATGAAAAGCAGTTTGAAGAACACTACAGTGGATGTGAAAACAGTATTCAGTGTTGACTAGAACAGACAAACTCTAAAATGCACATGAAGGAATACAGCAAACCAGTTTTCATCACACTCATGAAATACCTTTCCTCTGGGCAATGAAAAGAATGAAGCATCATCACCACTTCTCTTTGAATTCCTCCTGTCTTTAGGATCATTCCTTATCCCATGACACTCTTGCTTCATTCAGAACAAAACATATGACCTTGCTAAGAACAGAGCACACAGGGCCAGGGGAGAAAAGCTTCCACTTAACAAATGAAAACATGCAATAAAGGCTGAGCCCAGGGAATAAAGAATGCTGCAAATAATAACGAGTACCCACTTCCTAGGAAATTTACACAATAGAGTTCACACGTCAGCAACTGTTTCCCCATAACATAAATTCAAATTGACAAGACTGAGGTTTTATGGAACAGCATTTATCTCAAGTTTGTCAGGAGAAGCCATTTCATTTCTTATGATTCATTTCATTTATATGTTAGAGTATTAACAGGATACATTATTGATCTTTGTTCCATCCAATTTCAGTTCCTACAGCATGGGCAAAAGTAATCTGAGAAATCTCTCTTCTGGCTTTTTTTTTTTTTTTTTTTTTTTTAAAGCAAATAAGTACCTGTTACAAGTCTAGGAAAACTTCTTAATTGCTTTAGGCATTCTATCAGAGGCATGCATCCTGGCACAAACAAGTCCTTCTGAGGGAATTCCTTACTGTAAAAGTTAGGTTTTCTAGAATCTGTGCTGGAACACCTAGAAAGCCTTTTCCAGATACAGTGGTCTCCTTTGCTTGACTGGAAAAAAGAGAAGATGGAAGCAATGGTAACAGAGCTAGTACAGAACAAAAAAAAAAGATTGACAGTCTCAGAGCACAACATATCTGGGTGCAACAACATTTCAAGCGCAGAGAGATACTCAAGACATATAGAAGACCCAGCTGCCCATCTGCAGAACCATAAGTCAGTATAATTTGACAGCCATTATGAATATTATGAATGCCATGGATCCCTATTACTTTCATTTGACAGTCTCAGGAACAAAGGATCCAGCAGTAAATAAGTACAAAAAATAGTATAGCAAAAAGTACAAGCAGAACACACACTGGTATTATAAGAATGTCCTCCTAAATCTGGAGACAGTAAACAAAAAGTAATAGCATACAGATGAGCTGAAACTTGTTTAATTGTGGGTAGGCCACAGGACTTGCAAATATTCCTTAAGTCCTCCCACATTCTGGAGATGCATCAAGTTTTCAACCTGGTTGAAGGCACTATAAGTGACTTTTACTATGGGGCTGCCTCAAAAGAGAGAGGAGCAAGTTGCAGCATTATACTTGACAGTAGTTTTGCTGAGCTGTCACAGCATGATCAGCATCTCACCATGGAGGCACTACATAAAGGAAGAAGAAAAGGATAATTTTCTCAAGAGTTTATGATAACGATGGAAAGTCAGGAAATCATTCAAGTAATTTGCAAGCCAAAGGACAATGAGACACATCCAGACAGGGCCAGAATCTACCTGGCAGCTTCTGCTTCCCACAGGAGTAATTATGTTGGCAGATGTTCACATCCTCAATTCATAGTGTTGTGTACTATTGAAATCTTCATGGTCTTTGTGGATGGCGTGAAACCACTATTCCTCTGCACACCTGCGATATTTCATTGCACACAGGGCTTTTTGCAACACCGAAGTATTGCTGCAGTTGGCATTATCAACCAAAAATTAACCTGTCGATTGAAACGCAGACAGCTAAGCTGTTCTGGTAGCAATGAAATAAAATATGCCATTGTTATTAGATATGAAGCTGTCATTTCGCAGGCGCGCACGGTTTGGAATCGCAGTGCCTCGGTGCCATCTAGTGGACGGCGGGAGCTGGTGCTGGCCCACAGCTCCAAGAGCTCCGCAGCGTGCAGCGCGTGCCACCCAGCGCTCCCGCACCGTCACTGCCGGCGGAGCTTGGGCACGTATTTCAATATGATAACAGCGTGATCAGCTAAGAGATCTAAGCCCAAAGAAAGCAGTGGAAATCTTTCCTTGGCCTTCTCTGCTTTGTTCTGTGCCATGAACCACAACACTGACAGCCTGGTTGTCAGTTACACCACAACGAGGTCACACCACAAGCAACTCCAATGCAACTGGTGCTTTTCCAGCAGCTCCCTTTGCGGCCCATACACCCCATCATTCTCTTACAGGCTGCCAATCCACAGATGAATTTGTAGGTATATGTTCACTTTTTTTTTTTTTTTTTTTGTCTTTACTCTTCACACTATTAGAAGGGAGTTACTAAAATCTGAACATGAAATCCTCAGGCTGTAAAGGTAAACTGTGAAATCTGATTTTCATTGTACCAGCAACCACGCTCCAATTCAGCAAACAGTGCTTCCTCACCTACCTTACAGAAATCAGGAAGGATTAACATTTCTATTTCACTCCATCTAATTATGCAAGCTGTCAGTAGATCCTAACATAGTACAAAGTCAACTGCGTACAACAAAAAATGGCAAGGTGTCCTGCAGCACCTCCCTTTTGTGCTAAAGACTTTTCATCCTCACACCTCAGCTCTGCCCACAGCAAGTTTCGAAGGGTGCCAGATAAAACATGCTTTGAGCACTTGGCACTTTAGCACCTATTGATCTGATGTAAAGCATGCTGGCACGCATAGGATCAGGCTTGGGTGCTTTGTCCCTGCAGCTCTCCCCTCCAAGAGGGCAGGCTGATTGGTGACAGACTTTAGTCAAGATTTCTACATTTGGAAACTGGTCTTTAAAACACTGTGGAAAGAAGGGGAGAAGAGAGATCTTTCCTTGCTTCCTAGCCAACCACCACATTCCCCAGATCAGTGCTGTTAACTGAACAGTAGCATCTGGCCTTATCTCACTGTGATCACATCAGCTGGAGGCTGTGACACAGCCAGTTTGTATTAAGTAGAAAACTCTTTAATTCCAAAAGAAAAAAGCCCAAGACTATCCTTAATATGAATAAACTAACTTTTATGAAATCTATGGACATGACACATAGGAGGCATTACTTGTTGCAGATGCATGTACCAAAAGCACTAGGGATCCTATTCACTTTTACTCCTTTACTTTCAACTAATTGCTCTTTACCCATAAACATGAATTATTCTTGATTCATCGCAAGTATGAGTTCATCACAAGGAAGGCATCTCCAGTAAGAGTTCAGAACATACATCTGTTCTACACAGGTTCACTGAAGGTTATCATTCTGTGCTCTGGACTTTGCTGAGATAATCCAGAGACATGAGAAGGCTTCAGATAAAACCTGCCAGCTGCAAACTGACAAATATTTGTGGGGCCAATTAACCACTTCAACTTTTAAACTTGAGATGTCAAGTACATAAAAAGAAGGAAAAAAAAAAAGAATAGCCTTGAATCATTTCCAAAACAAATCTAGACAAAAGAAATAGCATTGCCGTCAAAAGCTTGCTCCTGAAAGTCTTTGCTGCTGCTTATTCTGAAGCAGGGGTTTTTGGCACAGTTTGCTACTGAATTGTTATATACTCATTATCCTGGAACAAACAATTGATGGTGTTTTGAAAAGCAGCCCCAGTGTGTTTGTTTCCACCTCCCTTTCCTGTATCCTACTAATGCACATAAGTTCCCCATCCCCAGATCAGTATTACACTTTCCTTTTCTCTATTGTACTGCTATCCTTAGGCTACCTTCTTTCATTTGTACTTCACGTCTAAAGCTATTATTCACCTTTAGCTTGTTTCAGGATGGATAGGAAACAACTTCACAAAACAATTCTCTCTCAAACCCACATGAGATTTCATTGAAGGACAAAGAGAGAAAGACTAATATGGCAATTTGTTTGATAAGCAGAGTAGAACACACTGGTCATGTTATTCCTAAATTTCTTGTGTCTACATGAAGTTTTGCATCTCTTACTGTGCATGTTTCTCATCCCTATCTTTCCTTCCTGCCACACTGGAAAAAGGTTGCCATGACAAGTTCATTTTTTAATGTATTTGATATGGAACTCTTCACATATATATTGCCTTTTCAAATTCTCATTGGAAAATATCAGTGATGCATTCTTCTCACAGTGTCAAATGTTAACTTTAATTTAATTTCTAGATGATGATTTGTTTATTGGAAATAGAAAGAAATACTTCAAGGAAGAAATTCAACTGTGACCTTGATAAGAATGTCAGAAGAAGAAATATCCTGATTATTTTTTAGTGATATTGTGCTTGGAATTCATTGAATTTACAGACTGAACAGAGCTTACAAAATAAGACCCAACTGCTCACTCTTGATGTTTGTCTTTTATGATTTTTTACACATTATGAAATAAATTGCAGATATCAGCCAAAATAAAATAATTAGCAAGCAGGGTAAGGCCAAACTGAACATTTCTATTTAGTATAGAAAGCTTGTAATAAGATAATTAAGTGAACTGAAAGTTAGTAGAACGTAGATGCTCATACTATGCTAATTGATTGTTAGGATACATTTTAAAAGACAACTAATCATAGAATCATCAAGGTTGGAAAAGACTTCCAAGATCATTTAGTCCAACCACCTACCCACCAATACTTCCCCACTAAACCATGTCTTTAGTACAACAACTAAACATTTCTTGAACTCCTTCAGGAATGGTGACTCCACCACATCCCTGGCCAGCCCATTCCAGAGCCTGATAGCTCTCTCAGAGAATAAATTTTTTCTAATATCCAACATGAACTTCCCTTGGCAAAACTTAAGGCCATCCCCTCCATCCTATCACGTAATTATGCGGGAGAAGAGGCCCACCTTGCCACAGTCTCCTTTCAAGCAGCATAGAGAGTGATAAGGTCTCCTCTGAGCCTCCTTTTCTCCAGACTAAACAATCTCAGCTTCTTTTGCACTCCTCGTAAGACTTGTGGTCTATACCCCTCACCAACTTCACTGCCCTTCTCTGGACATGCTCCCAAGCCCTCAATGTCTTTCTTGTACTGAGGGGAACAAAACTGTACACAGTACTCAAGGTGCAACTTCACCAGAGCTGAGTACAGATAGACAATCACCTCCCTGCTCCTGCTGGCAACACTATTCTGACACAAGCCAGGATGCCATTAGCCTTCTTAGCCAAAGAAGACATATTTTAATGTAAGTGACAATGAAAAGCACTTTAGGAATAGCACTTAAGGGATACAGAATAAAAAAAATTCTACTTCTCTTCTGCTTAGCTACTTCAGTTTCTTTCAAAATATCTGTCACAATTTAAACACTAATTGAATAGAATTCAGGGAAAAACATGGACAAGAAAAAGAAAAACTTACTCTTAGCACTATTGAAGGAGATGGAAACTTTCTCAATTCAGTTTCAATGAGTAAATTATAAATTTAAATTACTTTTCCATACATACATTTGACTTCATATTAAAAAGCTAAGGTAAAGAGCAAGAGTCTCTTTAAAGCTTGAAGATTCCAAATTATTAAGAGGTTTGGAATTTCTGAAAATGTAAATACAATCGGTGTTTCAAAAAGTTGAAGTTAAGGAGACAAGAAACTACCAGTTTAAATCATAGAATCATAGAATTTCTCAGGCTGGAAAAGACCTTAAAAGTCTTTTATCAAGTCCAACTGCAACTCAACCATACTACCCTAAAACTCAAGAGAACTGTGTCTTATAAAGTTCTTTTATGCTAGAAAACCCACCTGAAATGTAGTTCCTGTAAAATACAACATTTTATGAAAGCAAAACAAAATAAAAAAATGAACAAACATTGACCCCAAAAGTCAACAAATACGAGTTCTTCAGCTCAAAGAGGAAGAAACAATACACAACGTGGTGAACTGTGTTCTAAGTCAAGTTACACTGTGTCTATTTCAGAAAGAAAAAATTATACAGCTCAAACCACTTGATCTCCAATCACTTCAGATCACTCATGTATCCACTGAAGGATCTATTGTTTTACATCACACGTTCAAGCATTTAAACTATCGAAGAAAAAATGTTTATGTCATTAAAAGAAATGGGTAAATAAATGCAGTTAAATTGGAATAAGGAACATACAATAAAATAGAAAAAAGTGAAAAAATGATGAGCTCTAATGGGGTTTCAGAAAATGCCTAACATTGTAGTGTACTGCGGGGGCAGTAAGCAGGGAGACTAGGTTCAGGGATGACTTAGAACTTTTTTTATTCTAAATTATTACCATTTAGTAGTTTCATATTTTTTTTTTCCTACTATAAATATGTCAAAATATATGTTTATCCATATTTTTTCACTAGTTCTTTTTTAATCATGTGCTCAGTTAGACTCTGATTAAATTCAATAGCTCTCATGAGAGTACATTAAACTTTCACTTATTTTTCTATATCAGAATCTTGATAATAATGAACACATCATACAGATAACATTGAAACAGATAGAGACAAGAGTTGACTTTTAGTCAAAAGCTTCAGGAGATCAATGACAGTTGCCAAAATATCCTGACACTTTTTGGGGTGTAAAAAGTATGTCCATTACATGTGCCTGTGAATACAAAGGTTTTGCTCTGATAAGCCGTAAATAGCAGAACACATTCAGATATCCAAATGCTATTATTTTGAAATTTTTTATGGCAAAAAAAAAAAAAAAAAAAAAAAAAAAAAAAATGTTTTGCCAGTGAAAACATCAGAGAAATTTCAAAGTTGTTATAACAAGCTATTCAAAAGAGAAAAGATTCTTTCCGATCAATCAAACAAAACATGATGACTCAATTGCATTTTTTTTTTTGACAGGTGGTAATATCCTGTGCCTTCCTGCAACTGCCTTATTTTTGAAGAACAGACTTTGCCAAATTATCAGGTGTAGCTTGGGTAAGCAATCCATCACAATGCTCCATAGAAACAAACAAAAAAAAAAACACCATAGCTTGTTCAGGAGCTTAGGGAAACAAAAAACTGTAGAAATACCATATTTCACTTGAGCTTAATAAACTAAAATGTGTAGAAATGTGTTTCTCCAATCAAAATGAAATAATTCAGTTTCTTTTCTGAACATAAAAAAACAATTTTGAGGCAACAGCACATAGCAAAAGAAAAAAAAGCAGAAAAAGTCAAGAGCCTGTAAAATAGGAAATACTTTAGTTACATGCAAACTGTTCTATTCTGTTTGTTACATAACACTGAAGTTTTGATATTAAAATGACAATTCTATCATTATTTAGGAAAAAAAAATATGCTACACCTTCTATTTGAATGCAGTAAGAGAACTTTGGTAGTGCTACTAAACATATTATCACCTAATACTATCCATACACTGACAAACTACTCAGAATAAGTAAAATACAGGGAGGAAAAAAAACCTTATAAAAGCAAGAGAAAGGGAAAAAAATCTCACAAAGTTAAAAATTAGTGCTACATCTGACCTTCTCACACTACAGTCTGAATACCTGCCTTCTCTGAGAAAACAATAGCCAGGAAAAATCAGTAATCATCCTGATCTGATTAATTTTTCATGTTAGCTTTTCCTTCCATGAGAGAATGTGGAAACAAATTCGTACTCCTGTGACTGCTCCAGTAAAGTCACTTTTTATAGCAAATTTATGCTTGTGTTAAACTAAATTCAGTACCTTTTCTTTTTTAAATAACAAATTCTTAGGATGCCAAGTTTATTTTCTACCTACAGTAGAAAATATAAGATAATACTTCCATAACAATAACAGATATTCTAAGTAGCTCTTAGTATAGTATGGAGAGTAATTGTAAAAGGCTTCAGATGTGCTTCAATCAGTCCTATGAAAAAGGGTCAGAAGAGTGATGTTAAGATACTGCTTGATATATTATACAAACATCAGCGATTCTTTGGCTTTTCAACATAAATCATAATATCATATTCAAGAATAAAAACTGTGGACAAATGCTGTATAAATACTGTGTGATTTTAAAATATCACTAATAAGAAAATGACTCTGTATTATCTAAAAAAAAAAAAAAAAACCTCACATGCATATGTCAGTGAGCAGTAGACCCATATTTCTTCACTGCACTGCATTTTGCGCAGTATCTTGATAGCTTTGCTGATATTGGCAATTCAAAATCCAGTATGATTTGAATTGAAACAAAAAAAAACAATGTTTGCAAGAAAGTGTTATTATTACCAGGTTGGCAGGGTTTCGCATCAGGCAAAAGCACAAAGGCATTCTTTGAAAGAAAATCCTTGGATGTAAGCTCAGGACCCTGAAGGAAATACCAGCCCCCACTGTCCCTTCTCCAGAACCTCTCTGCACACTTCCTACAGCCCATGCAAATGTGTTTAGGGAGAGTGAATGACTGTACATGTCCACAAAAATCAGCTGTGCTATTCAGCTGTGCTAAATCAGCTATTATATATTATATATTATATAAACTATTTAGCTGTGCTAAATCAGCTGAAGCTATTGTTACTGCGGGTGATAATTTCCTCAGAATGTTGCAAACATAGTGCTAAAAGCTCTATCAGAATGCTGAGAAGTAAACATAAGATCAAATCTTTTCTTTGGACTCTGATAAATCTGTTCATACAAGTAAAACTATCCCCACATTAACAGTTCTTCTATATCAGAGCAATTCACTCCATCAATCAAGTCTGGTGGTTGTTTGGGAGTGTTAAAACTATGCTGTGTAACTCAAATAGATCCATTAACACAGTAAACAGTATTTAGTCATCAGTTCCAGGTCAGCTTCAGTGACTAATTCCAATCAAAGGTAGAGAAGATGGCATATTTCTGATACTCTTCTGCTATAGTAACAGTCTTACATAAAATAAGGCTAAAGTAAGGATATATTTCTAATACTCACTATTCACTTATGCACACAAATGAATGTGGCAGATTTACGTAACACTGCCCTCCAGTGAAACTTTCTGTAATATTTCTACTTTGAAACACCTCCTTATCTCTGCCCTTTTCATATTACTGTATTCTTCTTGATGAAAAAAATGGCATGCCTTTAATATTAATACAATTCTATGCATTTAAATACAAAGAGCTAATACTATATTAAACTTAAAAATCTAGAATGTTCTTATTTTTTCTTTATATTATCAGTGAGATTTTCAGGGTAGACTAGCAATAGACCTGAATTCCAAACACACAATCACTTTCATATTTAAGGTCATATCAGAAATAAATTTTAAACTTATCCATATTTTTTTTAACCTTTTACTTGGTTACTTGTGTTTTTCAGAGAATTTCTTGGGGCAGAAAATGTCAGTCCATTTACACACTTCGAAGTTATTCTTTAAGTAATCTTGCCTCACATGTTACTGTTGAGCATTTTGAATTATTCCCTTATCTATTGTAGTGTGGCATCTATAGATGATTTGCCTGTTTAAAGCCAAATTCCTCAAGTTTTCCTGAAGACATGTAATTGCAGTCACCCACCACAACAGAAAACAACAGTGGTTTTCCATATAAGTTTACATATAAATATACGTATACAAAGCCTTGTCCTTACACCAAGTACACTTGAGAAGTAAAACAAGTGTGGCATTTGATTATATTTGTTTTCTCTCTCAATTTTCAATATTATTTTGATTTTTACTTTAAAATGGAAGTCACTGTGAAAAGACTTTTGGCACCCAGGTGGCAGTACTGTCATAGACGAGGCAACCTTTATCATCAAGACCTTGCTTTAGTCTCAGCCTCTGCATGGCACCTTGCCAGTCTAACAGATGGGCACCAGTAATGGCAGTAGTGTGCCCTTGCTTGTGTGCGCTACTACTGCATTTGCCTAGGGAAAGGCTTCCATCCAAGACTGTCCCAACAGCTGTTCATTCTGAGTTTCCATCAGCATTGTTAAGAAGAGATGTCAACATTAATTCATTTTTGAACTAGATTCATTATTTTTTTAAAAGAAGAAAAGAAAAGCAGCTTTTTTGCTGGTAGCATGTGAATAAAGTCAATATCTTTACAAAAATATACAATCTTCATAAAGTTCTCAACTCCATCTTACAAATTAAAGAAAAACTGAAAAGAGACAATTACCCATGATAAAAGCAATTTAGTAAAGCTATTGCATGATGAACAAGAACACATACAGATAAGACAGTTTAGTCTGATTCTACAGCCAAATTCTAGCACACTTACGTCTCTGTGAAGAAGTGGTACAACCACTGCTCCGTACAACAGTTCTTAGAGGGATTGTGTTTCCTTCCTAGTGGTTTCTTTATTACATCCTTCTTCTAAATATGCTACAATGTAACAGAGATGAGGTGAAACCAGAAGGAATAACCAATGACAAACCATTACATGCCACACTGCAATACTAAGCCTAATCCTACCCTACCCTGGGATGCACAAGCAATCCTGTACTACTCTTCAGGCAGTTCTGTGCATTAGTGTTTGTTCTTCTGTTTTTGTTTTCTTTTTTAAGCCATTCAGACTCATTACCCCAGTACAAAAGTACAAAACACCAGCTGTGACACTGCAGAGTTCTTTTCAGCACATTAAATTTCTTTAATCACATTCTGGAAATACTTGATTGGCTCTGACTTCGCCTTTTTATACTTGCACATTTGCACAGTTTAGACACATGAGTGTATAAAAGCTATGCCAGGACTTACGGCCAAAGGTAGCTATGAGATTTGCCTTCACTGGATGCTTGTTAGAGCAAGCTTCAAGCTGTTCTAACCTGGAATTAGAAATCAGAGCCCTAACTAGATACTGGATAACTTCCTAAATTGCTTAAATAGTTTTCAATGGCTTGTATTCTAAAGGGTAACTGGATATTGCTGTGACTGATGTATAACAAACTATAAAAGATAGAAACAGAAACTGGAATACCTCCAATTGTTACTGGAAAGCATTTGCAAAGAATTAAATAATCATGTGTGGCATTACCAGCACTGCAAAGAAACAGAATTCCCTAAAACACAAGGAACAGATACAAATAATGATAAATAAGAACAACAACAAATGGTTCAGAGAGCAATTTCATAGGGATTTTTCTGACTGAATTAAGCCGCTTGAAATACAATGCCAGCAAACTTGCAGGGAACAGGATGAGTGCATTTATTACTGATTTGGTTTAAATATATTAGCCAGGCAACCCACACTTGTCATTTCAAAACAAATGAAAGCAAGCAGCCAGATCCATCACTCATAGTTTCCCTAACTCTGAAACAAATGACGTGTTTCATTAGCCTATTTTGCTACAAATAGCAAACCGATATCAAAATGTTGGGATTTTTTTTTTAATCTAATAATTGTAAATCACTGGTGCATGTATGAAAAAATTGAAACTTACAGCATAATCACAAAAAGTTCAAAGTATTATGCACCACACTCATGTAACAGGAATAGACTTGCCTGTCATTTATATGCAGTGAAATATTTGCTATTCAACAACCACCACTCCTGTCTGCCCACTGCCATGCAATTCAGTGATGTTACTGCCACTCATCAAATTTTTATGTTCATGGTCAAAAAAAGCCAGCATATCTAAGGGCAGTGTTCATTCAAGAGCTCAACAGCATGCTACAGACATGGGTTTAAAAAAAAAAAAAAAAAAAAAAAAAAAAAAAAAAATCCATTTAGTACTACCTCACAGACAAACCTTAGCGAAGAAAAGCATAATCTACTGTCAACAGACAACAATGATTTCTGCAATTTCCACTCCGTGCTGCAAAATTTTCTTAGGTCTCCATGATCTCTGCTTTGTCAGTTCCTGGAGCCCTTTGGGCAGCCACTGATCACAGGATATGTTTCCCTTGCTTCCAAGCACACATTGCCCTCCAGCCCATACTCTTGCCTTAGCTGCCAACTTTGACTTGTTTTCTGAGTCAAAAACAAGCAAAAATCTTGTGAGAACTTCTGCTGTCCCGTAAACGTGACTGCTAGGCAGGGGAGGTTGCAATGTTAGCTTGAATGCAGAAGAGAGTGAGGCAGAGTATAAAACAACTATTAGACAATATACAATCCAACTAGAAGTCATGCAGCTTTTCATACACTACTCTCCACCTGTGATGTTTTCAAAAAAAGGTTATGTTTAGCCTTATTTTACAAATGGGAAAAAGAAAAAAACAGCAACAGAGTTTTACTCAGGGCCAGAATGTGATTTAAACCAGAACCAGAACACAAGTCAGACTTTTACTGCCAAACTCACGTCCTGGAATCTCCTCCAGTTCCTGGACAATTAAATTCCGATAAGATAGTAAATTATTTCACTTGTTTTTCAGGTTAACTACACAGTATTTTGAGATAATGGCATTTTTGTTCCCCGCATAATTACATTATGCTTATTTCAAAATGTTTATGGACCAGAGGAAAATCACTTGTCACCTCCCAAGCAACTGCCACTATGGCTTGCTTTTTTCACCCCTGTCTTAAACTGTCACATTCCTGAAATACTGTCTCACTGCAGGACAGGGCAGGATCTGCTATGCCACATCACCAGCAGTATGTAGGTCCATATGCATGTTCTGAGTTTCCTTAACAAAAAATATTTCATTTCTTAGAAAATGCAATTCTGGATATCTTTTTTTTAAATATCTTTACACCTTCACTTCTACTTCCTTAACTGTTTCGCTCTGCAGACTGCAAAGTGCCATCACCACCAAGTTTACAGAGAAACGTACGGATACTTGGAAATCCTACCTCCCAGAAAAGAATGCCCTGCTCATCAGCTTAATGGTGCAGTATTCCCTTCTGCATAGCAGGATTAGTAGAGCCAGAAATTAAGTTTTGCAAGAGAGAGTACATGACTCTGTCTTAACAGTTAGCAAATGCCCCTGTAGATACAGAAGAAGCCAGACATAGGAATCCTTCACTGCAGCTGAGAAGTCTGTTGATCTACCTTCGCATCCACCTTGACATCTACTTTGACAGTGGAACAGTAACCTTTGCTACTTGTGTATTGCTGGCTACTTTAGTGTAAATTTCATCTAAACATATTATTTAATGGAGGAGAATTTAGGAAATGGTGGTCTCTTTCCCTGAAAGTGAATTTACTTACCTTACACTGGATAGTCACTAATTACAAGGCAGCACAAAATGTAAAGCTGGGAAGACAACTGCTACACTGAACCAGAATTCTTAGGTCAGCAACCAGGATACAGTCAAGTTTCAAATCATCTAAGGAACACTTCCCCACTTTCATTCATTTTCTTTTGGTTTAATGGATCTTTAATTCTTTATAGACAGCTTTCACAGGAGAGTTATTAGTATATAGATCCATGTGATAAGGGCAATGTAGAAAAAAAAATTAAGAAATCTGAACTTTACAAATTACTGCACTCTTAAAGGAGAAATAACTAAACCTAAGTCAGTTTGATGAAATTCTAGTATTTACTAGGAAGAGAAAATTTCACTTACGTAAACTGACCTTGCCTGTATCAGTGCTACCTGTTATTATGAAAATTATTCATACTGAGTGAAAGGAGGGCCTGAGCACTTATTAAAAGGAGAAAACTGCATCCTGTGACTGTCACACAGGGAGAAGCACTTAAACGGTTTAAGAATTTAATCTATATCTTTTTGGATAGAATATCTTCTCAGGTGGAGAGATCTGACCTAGGCATGTTTACACTAGAAGTTGAATAACTTGACTGTCCAAGACAGACTGATTCCATTTTGAGACATCTGATTCCATCCATTTCAAATCAGACTCAGCATCTAACTCACTGTGTACTGGATTGCAAAGCAATCCTAAATGAGAAATGATACAACACACAGCACTGTCACACAGATATCCTTCTGTAGATACATTTCAGTGTTGACGAATTATTTCAAACATTGCTCATCTACAGCAGTATTTGGTGGACAGAGCTCTGAATTGGTATTGAATAATAATTGCCAATCTTATTTTCAATAATTCCTGGAAATTCACTGGAAATTGTCAAGTTTGGTATTGTATTGATTGGAGGAGTATGGGGCTTTAATCTGATTACAGGCAATTCTTTCTCTGATTATTTGTCTGCAGTACTTACTCAATAATTGTGTTGGTTTTTTTTCCCCTTGCACTAATTAATAAATACTAATTGCAAGCTTATCTACACGTTCAGAAACATTTCAAGGCACAGTTTTCAGTAAGTTTCATCTCTACCAAGAACTAATTTATCACAATCATTCAAACATTGTAAGGTGAAAGTACAGAGGTAAAGGTTATTTGACTTCACTTAACCAAAGCAAATGCAACTTGATTATCTCGTTTACCTTTTAAATCAACAGGGAAGAAGCATATTGCTTTATCAGCAGAGGCTTCTCATCAATACTAAATATCTTGTTTACTTTCCCTTACCTTTTCACACACTGCAAAACTGAAATGACAAAACTATTGATTTTTGAAAGAACTACAAGCATCACAGCAATTACAGTTACCAATTGTGAACTTCTACAATTGTATAAATTAAGTAAAATTAAGTTGATTCCAAATGGGCTCATTTCCAGGCATTTATAGACTGGAAGTAGCAACAATTATTTCCACGTGTCTCCAGCCTCAAATTAAATGTCTGCATATGCAAAGAGAACCATGCAATAATCACCGAATAGCAGAGATTAATGAGAATTTTACCTGGGGAAGAAATATAAGTAAGCAATCAGTATCTGGTTAAAGCTTTTCTAAAAATATCTTTCACATAAACATTACCATTCATCCATACAGTTATAAGAAAATAAAGCAATTGAAATGAGCTAATTAACTGAAGCAACATAGACAATCAATCCATAGCAATACTTTGCTTCAGAAAGAGTTTTATTTCTTTCTTTGTACTTGAAAAGATTGTACTGTTAGAAATGCTTTTCTGCTATTCATCCAAACTGACAATTCAGGTACAGCAGCAGAGTGACCTTGCTTTCCTTTTGTCACTTTAATGCCTTGAAAAATGAGCTAGTTTAGTAATCAAATTCACGGAGATGGGCTGACCAAATACAAATCTATGCAAAGAACAAAATATTACATGCAAGATTTGATCTAGCCTGTTCTTTCTACTTGCACTCTTTCCCCTTCAAGAATTCAATTTTTGACATAGTATTAGAGATTAAATTCTTTCAATTCATATCAGATACGTTAAAATAGTGTCTATTTGGGGTTTTTTTGCAACTATAATAATTTTTTTTTAATTACCTACAGTCATAAAAATCCTAAGGAAGTATCTGTTTAAATTCAGAACATGTCAACACTAAATAATAGGAATCTGTGGAACAGAACTACAAAATAAGTTTCACATTTTTCAGACAGTCTACCAAAAGCACACGTATATTATTAAATAGGCTCTTCAGCTATAGAGTTGTATTACAGTTGAATTCTCTGAAATTCTTCAACTTATTGTTCTTGAAGACATATTTTATTTCTTTTAACTCCTACATTCATGATTTTTTAAATCATCAAAAGTTAACAGAAATTATTAAGTACTTTTTAATTTGTTTTAGGTGTTAATGTTGTGATCCAGCAAATTTTAAACTATAAGTGCCTAAGAGAATTTAGGAATTGTTTTTGTTTGACAATCCAGAATTTGTGATCCATCAAAAAAAAAAATCAGTAAGACTATTAGCACAGTTGATCAGGCTCATGAGTGACAGATGCCGTACAGAAGATCAACCCTGAATAGATGATATCACACAAGAATGTCTGCCAAAGAATAACAGTATCTTTGTATGGAACTACATAAGATAAAAAGTATTGCATGCTCAAGACTATGAAAGAACACAAAATGCAACAAATCTGTACTGAAAAACAATGAGAATGAATTTGTCTGTGCCTGACATCAAAGTTTCTAAAGCATAGGCAGACTTCACTGGTAAAGTCTTTTCACTTTATTCCAAATAGGAAAAAAGCCCAAACTTTTCCTATTCTAGCACAATTTAAAATGTGTTGCGGTACAGAAATTACACTCATAGTATCAACTAGAGACTTTATGTCAGGTACAGATTCCTTTAATTCAGTGATCAGTATTATTTCCATTCCTCAAAAAAATTTAAACGTCGAACTCTTCATGCAAAGTTATGGTAACAAATGAAACATTTTCTACAGCATAATCTTGTTTTCAAGACAATACACAACCAAATAGAAACTCTAAAGTTTCAACTATAGTTTCAACTATATTCTAGTTTATTTCTCCAGTACTTATTTTACAAAGCATCTTAAACACATTAAACCACACAAAATAAAACAGTATGGTTCAGAAAGAATTAAAAATACACTTGACATCTTACCACTGATTTAAATCCAATTGACTAAGACAATGAAGTGTCACCTGATATACAAAAATTTGACTGAAAATAGAACATAGTTAATCTTTCAATAATGAAATAAACGTCTCCAAAACAAGCAAATGAAATAAACAACCCCTCCTTTTCCCTAGCTGCTACAGAGAATCCAGTAAACTCCCTATGACAAAACCCTTCAGATGTAATCTTTTAAATTCCTCAGGTATCGTCTGCAGAGGTAAAGATTCCATGGAAGATCCTGAAGTTACAGAAATTTTAGAGGCAGACTTGAAATAAGAGAGCTGTTCCAAAAGTAGTGCCATCTATTTTATTTTGCTGGCCCACAACTTCAGAGGCAAATGTTGGTAATACAGCAGTAGATGTTGAACCTTCCTGTCAATACACTGTTAAATTGTGCTGCAAATGTGACAGACAGCAGAAGGGCAGTCTGACAGAACAGCATTTGACATGGAAAGGTGTATGAAGCCAAGGGATATAACTGAATTTCTCCATGTAGAAAACATTGCACCCAATGACATATTCTGATGGTTAGTGAACATTCATGGAAACCAAACAGGGGGGCTGTTAGCACAGCAAGGGTACAGTATGAAATGTACTGTAGTGCATTTCAGCAGTAGGCTGGAACCAATGCAAGAGTGAAAGTACAGTTCACTGGGATTGTATCATTATCAGTGATGAGACACGGTGTTATCACTATGAGGTGGAATCAAAATGACAGTTGATGAAGCAGTGACATGTGAATTCCTCATCAAATGAAAAGCTCAAAACGCAGCCCTCAACAGGTAAAATTATATGCACTATCTTTTGGGATAGGAAAGGGGCAACCCTGAATTTCCCAGAACCTGGGCAAACCATCAATTCTGATCTCTACATCAAGATGCTAACTAAACTGAAGGCTTGAGCTTTGAGCCAGGTCAGAAAAGACAACCTTCCTCGTGGATAACACCAGACCCCATACCAGTTTGAAGACTGGAGTATACTGCCAGTCTTGGCTGGACTATCTTACCACACCCAGGGGTAAGATTATCTTACCACAGTCCCAGTTTGGTCCAACTTTCATCTGTTCAGGCAATGAAGGATGGATGGTGTGGGAAACTTTTTCCTAGCAGCACCATCATAACAGCTGTGATACAGTGGGTCATCTCTACTGGTGCAGATTTTTGAGTACAGCATGCAGGTTCTTGCTCACTGCTGGAGAAAATGCATACCTAACAGTGATCATAGAGAATATGTTGAAAATGTATTCTATAGCTGAGAATTTGCTCTATCAAATAGTGCTACAGTGTTCTTTAATAGCTGTTGCAGTTTCAATAGAAATAAAAAGGAAGCAATCCTTTCAGAGCAGCCTATACATAAAATACTACATTATTCTAATCAGCACATTAATTTTACCTCCTGAGAGGTACTCAAATGACTGGAATTATATTGTCCAGCTGATATTCCCACACAATGAAGAAATGCAAATATGATAAATTAACATTTCAATTTAATCTACAATGTGATAAATTATGTAGCATATAAACCGCACTGCATACCAAACATTTCTGGAACACATGCAGTCAATATTTTGACACTTAAAAACACAGTAAATAAAGTGAAGAAATACTACTTTTTAACCACCACCACACAGTATTTCCAATTACTTTGAAGTTCATGTCTTACATGCTAGTCTCACATTTTTAGAGGGTCAAGAGCCTTTTGTCCATTGAGAAACAATAGGCATTCTTGCCACTTGGCTGTGTAAATATTCTTCTCTTCCAGTTCTGATTTCTGCTTTAGTGAGATGGCCCAACATATTCACAGACAGACTATTGTTTTTCCATGCCAATAAGAACTCAGTAGAATTTCTAGATAAACATTGTTTCAGCCCAGCAGACAAAGAGCAATGGAAATACATTTTAAAATAGCCAAATGTCTTCACACTAGATAAACTAAGCAGGCATTGAAGAAGGCCAATGACATCAGATAATGGCAAATATTTTAAAATGTTATAGTCATTTTCTTTTTGCAACTTCTCCTTTGACTACAGAAACCAAGAGTCACAAGTCACCCATCATCTAACTCAAAGAAAGCCACCTCACTTTCTGAGAAAATGAACTGACTTCTATAGCTAAGTGATATTTTTAACAGAAATGGAATGGTCGTTGTTGGTCACTTTTTACCACAGCATGCCACAGTGTACATATGTGTATTATATATATATTTATATTATATATACATATATATTAATATTTTCATATATTATATATATTATATATATATATAATAACATATACTGGTAACCTGATTTTTTTTTTACCTCACCCACTCACATTTCCAACAGCAGGGGCTTTTTCTGTTGTTGTTTTGGGTTTTTTTTGTTTTGTTTTGTTTTTTCCCTGCTAGGTAACTACATTATAGTCACAGAACTACTTTGTGGCTCAGGAATTGAATTTGGCTTGTCCACATTCAATCTACCTTGCACTATCAAACTCTCAGACTTTGGCACTGGACTCTAAGAGGTAAACACCACCTTTTTTTTTTCCCCCTTATGTTTATACATGCATCACAGGTTTTCAAAAGTACCCCTGAAAGAGCAGTAGAGACAAAGGTTGCCAACCATCTTGAAAAAAATTATAACTTCTGTAACAAGAAAAGTGAGAAAATACTCTTTAAAATAACCTGCTTTTAACTTCATTATTAAAGGGTTAAAGTTTGAGCAGTGTATTACTCCCCAACTGTTGAAAGTGACAGACTATCCAATCTGAGCATCTCAAAGATAACACTGTAGCAACCTCCTGTACAAATGTGTCATTCCTCAAGCAGCCTCTAGCCCTGAAACAAGTTTTTATGTAGAATCATGTGTCAAAGTATACAGATGAACTTGCAAAGGGTCTTGTAAATGTGTTCTTTTATTTTGCACTTTCATAAGTTTCAGTTCACAAATATTGCAAAACAATAGAAAGGATAGTTCAAACTAGTGATACGTGAATGAAAATAAGTCAGTCGGTGAGCGATTTGAATTTAGGGGAAATCTCAAAAAGCTAATTAGAGCTCTCAAAATTATTACTGATCATACATCCAATAGCTACAGGACTAAGGTCTTCCTTCAGAAAAAGTTTCATCTGTTCTATGCCACAATTTCTCACAGCACTCAAACATTACAATGTTAACACACTGGTAAAGACCATGTGCTCACATCTCCCTCTAGTGCCCGTATCCACGTATTTTTAAATGGATTTTAAAAAGGCAACAGTCAGTAGAGACTGAAGTTTCGTAAAGTCACCACACAGTTCAAGCAAGAAGAAATAGATTAAAAGTTTAATATTTGCTATGTACCTATAAATACTTGTTTACTTGTTTGTTCACTTTGGGGAGGAAGAGTCTTTAAGGTAAGAGGCAAATAAAGAAAATAGGAACATAACTCATAGTTAAGTGTGATTCTTTTCAGTGAACTTTTGTCTTTACTTTCGATCGACTAATCATGTCCTTCAGTGGAAAAGCATACTATTAAGGGCATTTAAACTTTTTCATGGTGTAAAAAACACCATCACCATAAAATGTAGAGATGACTCGAAAAGTTCATGTTTGCATTTTAAAAAAAGCTGACAAAAGTTTGATTCAAGTAAACTTTGCAAAGAACTGGCCTCCTGCAACTTCAAAGACAGAAGCATGTGCAGAGTTCTTTCTTCCTGTTCCCTTTTATTACTGTTTAAATTATTATTAGCAGGAAAATATGTAACTTTGTTTGCAGTACATCACAGTCATATAACATATCTACTATTATCATATATTACAGTTACTAGTTACTGCTGCTTAATATCATATTAGAAGATAATGAGAAATAAACAAATTATTTTGAATGAGACTGAAAAATTCCCTTAATAATCACCATTCTCCAGTAAATTGCATTTGCAAATATAACTTAAGCTTCACAGGTTTTTTGGTTTTTTTGTTTGCAAACTGGAACATAAAGGGTTCATGATTCATAGTGTCAGCATGAAATCACTGAGTTTTCAGACATCTTCCATATTGAAAACATTAGTAAACAGCCTATAATGCTAAGCCATTTTACCTCTATCAAAGTAAAATGTTAGACTGAATGTATGGATGTTGATTTTCTTAAGTTGTTTACCATAATTAAAAAAAAGACATTGGTTTTGTGTCAGCACTGAATTCAGCAGAGCACTTTCCCTTGTATTTATTTTGCGGTTGATACGGTGGAAGGAAGGGATGCCATTCAGAGGGACCTCGACAGGCTGGAGGGCTGGGCTCGGGTGAACCTAATGAGGTTCAACACGGCAAAGTGCAAGGTTTTGCATTTGGGCCGGAAGAACCCCAGGCACCCGTACAGGCTGGGAGGAGTGGTCCTTGAGAGCAGCTCGGCAGAGAAGGACCTGGGGGTCCTGATGGACGAGAGACTGAACATGAGCCAGCAGTGCGCTCTGGCAGCTCGAAAGGCAAATGGGATCCTGGGCTCCATCAGGAGAGGGGTGGTCAGCAGGGACAGGGAGGTGATTGTCCCTCTCTACTCGGCTCTTGTGAGGCCCCATCTGGAGTACTGTGTCCAGGTGTGGAGCCCTCAGTACAAGAAAGACATAGAGATTTTGGAAAGGGTCCAGAGGAGGGCGACTAAGATGATCAGGGGGCTGGAGCACCTCCCCTATGAGGACAGGCTGAGGGAGTTGGGCTTGTTCAGCCTGGAGAAGAGAAGGCTGCGGGGTGACCTCATTGCAGCCTATCAATACCTGAAGGGAACCTACACCCAGGAGGGGAGTAAACTCTTCAAAAGGGCTGACAACAGCAGGACTAGGGGAAATGGATCGAAGTTGAAGGAGGGAAGATTTAGGTTGGATGTTAGGGGGAAGTTCTATACAAGGAGAGTGGTTAGGCCCTGGAACGGGCTGCCCAGGGAGGTTGTGGATGCCCCGTCCTTGGATGTGTTTAAGGCCAGGTTGGACGGGGTCCTGGGCAACCTGATCTGAATGTGTGTGTTTGGTGGCCCTGCTAGGCAGGGGGGTTGGAACTACATGATCCTTGAGGTCCCTTCCAACCCGGGTGATTCTGTGATTCTGTGATTCTGTGATTTCATGCACAGTATCTTTCATAATATTTTTTATAGTTTAAATAAAAAAAAGAAAAATGAGCTGGTTAAATTCATACTAGTCAAACATGAGGCAATAATTCAAAACAGTACTTTTCCTGAGTATATCAATTCTGGGAAAAAAATAAAAAAACCACCAACAACAACAACAAAAAAAAAAACCAGTCTATTCTGCTAGTTAATATTTCTGTTATGCTTTTGTTACTCCAAGCAGTTTTACACTCTGTACTCAGCCTACTTGCTTTACAACTCACAAATTAAAATTAGCAGCCAGAATGTTAAAAATCTAGGTCAAATAATTCTACTGTGTGAACACCTACACCTAGGAAGTTAACGTGCTATCAGGTTTCCCACCCGGTGAGATAGGTGAAGCTATTTTACTCACAAAGCATTGCCTCCTCCCTGGAGGCATTAAAGGCCAGGCTGCATGAGGCTTTGAGGAATGTGGTCCAGTGAGAGGTACTCCTGCCTATAGCAGGGGGAGTGGAACTAGATGATCTCAAATGTCCCTTCCAACCCAAATCATTCTACAATATTTTTTACTGCGACCTGATGATTATTCCCACAATTCCCTTGTGTTTTGGTCAGTTATAATGATTTACTTCTGTTCACTACTTATAACTAAAAGACAAACATTTTTATATAACTACAGTCCCCTCCTCTCTGGTTATTCTTTCACCCTTCCCTGCCCTTCAATTTTAAACATTCTTTTCCTTTCTGTCATGTCTGAATCACTCTTAAAAATAATGTGGGGATGCCTTCTGAAATCTGAGACTACATAACCAGTCAGTTTATGTGCATACAAATGAGTCTCAGACAGGAAAACTAGGGAGACCATTTATATTATTAGTTACTATTCTCAACCAGAAATGGTACTTAAAAGAAAACTCTGTGGATGCTGAGAGTGTTCTAACCACTATGCTCTCATTAATCCAATAAAACAGGTAAATAGAAGTGGAATGTTAGTTTACGTGCTTTTTATATCATAAAACCTGTTTCTCACAATATAAAAATGCTTCTTAAAGAGTTTTTACACCTAAACATCTATCCGAAATATGCACACAAAGAATAATGTCAAGATCCAGGCTTCTGCGCAGGGAGCTTTGCATACCTATGGGCCGTCCAGTACTGGAACAGAATCTGCTGTTTCTATCAAGAGTGTGAAGAAAAATCCCTACTAGTATCTCCCCTGTGGGAGTAGCTGCTCAGATGTTTTCTCTCACCATCTACAACTATCGAGATCCCAGCAACACTGGCAATCACACACTTCACTGTGTTTAATACTGGCCTACTTTTGCTTAGTTAATTCAGTTATTTCTTCCATCTTGCTTCAAATAAAGGTTTGGGAAACGAGCAAAAAGCAGAGTCCAAAGAGAAACACTTTCTTCATACAACTCTGATGGATGTGACAAAGTTCCTTTCTCAACCCTCACAAAGTCAATACATGTTCTATTGACTAGAACTAATCAATCTTTACTAAAAAACATCAGTTAGTTAGATATCAAGTTTTTTCTTCTATTTCAGAGTGGTCTTGCACTTTATTACAAAAAAATCCCAAGATACAAGACCAATTGTATTTCATCACTGAAAGAACGTAGAAGCATCTCTCTGTGTCAGTGCTTCCTTGTTACTGGGCAGTTAAAATCCCTGAAATACAATACTAACATTTGCTGGTCAATTTATCAGTTACACATGCAGGAGATAATCAGCTGAGTAACAACTTGCTCAGCATTCTCAAAATGGAAGTGCATCTTCAGCCTGCATATTTGAATGCCTGCACAATACACGAACAGAATCAGATCATGATCTTGATGACTGCACTAACTGTGATTTTAATAATACCATTCATGTAACACACTTTCTGCAGAAGGAAAAAAAAAATGTCATTTTCCTCCCACTGAAATCAACCAGCTTGCTTTCTGTTGCAGCATATAGTATTTATAGGTCAGGATCTGAATAAAGATAAACCTATGTAAATCTATGCCTAGACCTTCATATCACATTATTTCCTGTAAGAGTAATTGTTAATTACCTAAAAAAAGCATCTTATATAGCATTGTGTTTAGGAAGGCTCAACTACACCCATAGAAGTCATACAGACATTAATGGTTGTCACAGCACATTCATTAGTAGAACTGAAAGATTTCTACCTGCTCCTGTCTAGATTTGCTACATCTTTTGAGGTCACTTTGAGGGTAAGCTTTCAGTGAAGTAAAGCAGTTGAAAATCAGCTGTTTTAAGATGTTTATTTTTGCACATCAGGTATAATTTTCATGTCTGGTACGTGACATACATCAAAACACGTATATTTCTGAACAGATTCAGATGGGTTTAATAATTTTCAGTAGGTAAAAAAGCAAACAAAAGGACTACCTAATTTCACTTCATTTTGAAGCGTGGCCATTGAATACAAAGCACTCTGGTAATTTTTATTTTTTATTTTTTTACACTTGCCAAGCTTCTTGTTCATTTGGAAATAAGTGCGTGCCAAAAATTGACGGTCATGTTCTATAGGATGTACTCCTTTGCTAGTTTATGTCTCTAATGCTTTTTCTTTGCATTACTGGAGAAATGCATTACATCATTGTAACTTCTTACGGACTGTGCTTGTGGAGAACATTAACATAAAGACATACATAAATGGAGAAAAGGAGAACACAGATGCGTGAAGGCATTATTTCTCATGATTGGTTACAAGGAAAGTGATGTAATACTCATAATCAAATTCATATGATATGACAGCATGCTACTACACTCGTTACATGTAGCACCACTACGTATGAAGAAAATATTTTAAGACAACTATTTTTCAGGTTTTAGCTGTAGTAAAATAAATAACTCCTTAACTGGAATATTGGACCATTGGAATAACAGTAGGGAATGCCATGTCAGTGGCAGACCCCAGTACTTATAAAGAACAGTACTTAGTGGCTTCATAGGAAAGCAGGATGTTGCTTCAAGTGCATAAACCTCATAGAATGATTTTTTGAGTTGAATATTCATTATTATTTGTCTTTTTTCTTTCCACCTACATGTATGGAAGGGTGAGGATTTGACACTTGCTAGCCAAAAAACTTTTTAAAAAACAGTAAGTAAACTGTTCCTTGAAACCATCCCACCCACAGCAAGGGAAAGGCACAGGAAAATTGTGATTGCATCATAATTCTTTTCCTGACTGAAAGTATACTTTCACATTGAACATTTCTCACTATCCCCACTGCATAGGGTGGACCAGAGTAATAATATTTAAATAAAAAATATTAGACCTTAAAATGTAATCAAGGAAGTACAGCAACTCAGCTGTAACTGCTAACAAATGCAGCTGTCTGCATACAAGTACAACATCAACTCTTTGAACTTGACAGTCCTAAAAAAAACCAAACATTTGCTTTAATCTTTTGTATTATCTTAATCTAAGTCTACAAATTAAACACACGTAGTAGAACCACTCAACAACCTTCAGACAGAACTATGCTTTTAGAGAAGTCTCTAGTTTCGATTCAAAGTCATACAAATTGTTCCTTTCTAACACTCCACACTAAAATCCTCATTTTTCATCATATTCATATAATTTTCCATAGAGAAAACAAATTCCAATGAGCTAGAATCACTTATATTGGATGAATATCACAGAAAAGACGGACACTGAGCTGGGGCTCAGTGGTGCTATCTTGTTTTCAGTATCAACTCACATTGAACTGCTATGCTTGCAAGTCAGAGTCAGATCAGTCCATAAGTGTTTCCAAAGTTATTACTCCTAAATTTTATATACCAAGTTAGTCAAGTGTATTCTTGAAATAAGAATTTGATTAAAAATATTTTTGATTTAAAGGAGAATTACAGAGTTTGCAGAAATAATTTGTAAAAATATAAGAGAACAGAACAACTTAAGTTTAGAGAAAAAGATATTCTGACATGACAAAAAGAATGGATTTGCCTTTCAGTTAGAGTCACCAGTACAATACTCAATTTACCCCGCTGTCAACACTCAGACACAAGGTTTTTAAGCTCAGAAACAGGCCAGTTTTTGCCTTACATACATTTTTTTGAGAAAAGATTTGCATGTTCTTATTATCACTGAATTCTCATGTGAAAGCAGAGTGCAAGCAGACTGTCCCCACAGTTTACATGAGGAAAAGATTTCTGCTTACCGTAGTGATCTCATGCATAAAAACTTTCTAAATCACTGTTAGAAAGACACCTGCATTTGAAACCCCTCCTCCAGCTGTGTATTGCTCAGCTGATGGTTTTTCAAGGCATTCAGGAATTGGTGTAATTAGACTGAAGGGATGTTGGGTCACGCTCAGCAATTAACTCTGCTAATAAAGCTACGTGTCCAAATGTTTCTAAGGGGTATTTGTGTAAACATCTTCTCTTGACAATTCTCTACTCTTCTAATCATAATGGCTTGGCAGCTCCTACCAATATCTTCAGTCCATATTTATCAATTTTTAAGGTAAATATATTAGGATGCAACTTCTTTATAAATAAACAGTAAAAAATAATAGTGAAAAAGTGACCTCAGAAAGCAGACTGTGAATTTATAATACTGCCAAGCGGACATCAAAATCTGTAATTATCTGTAAAGAAGGATTAAAAAAAATCTAGTTTGATGAATACTTCTAAAATTGCAGCTCCATTGACTCAATGACACATAATTCAACTGATGTATTGCAGTCTTTAGCTCATTTACATTGCAGTTAGACTACCCATAGTGAGCTAAGGTTTGAGTTAGTAGAGGTAACAAAACTCAGTATTTTACAGAACTGGGCCAGAGACAGCAAACCTTGTAGCTCTTAAAGCACAAGAAGGGAGAGAAAGTTGTTAGAATAATGGAGTATTCTTAAAAACAACTGAGCTATTTTGCAAAAAAAAAAAAAAAAAAAAAAAAAAAAGTAGAAAACATACACATGAAAGTCATACAGCTAAACAATGCACTGTGATATCACCACCATCACATAGCAGCAGAGAAGGGCATAAATAATTCTACTGGGAAGAATACCAACATGAACTGAACTGCCACTACACTACTGAGACAAAGGCTCATATGCTGTTCCACCTTGTTTCCACTGAAATAAGATAAAGTATTTCTCCTCTCTTCTCTGTTATTCTGGTATTATATTCTCCAGAGCAGTATTTCTCAGTGTTTTTGTACAGTGCTTAGCAGAACAGCTCCTTGATCATGATTATAATCATCAGGAATGATTCTCATACGAAAACACCAGCCACATAGAAATAACTGGGATGTCCGAAATAAAAATCGATCAAGAATCTGTTGTTACTGATACTGGAAAGAGCCTGACTCACTGAGTATCACTCTGCTTAGCTTGCTAAATTAGTACCTAATTTGCATGTAATTGATGTAATAAATTGTATTATTCAAAAAACAACCTAATGCAAAAGCTGAGTCCAGGGCTAGCAGGCATTTTCAGGTCACGCCGAGCACACCCCAACACCTGTGACTGGTATGATCAGGTCTGTGGAAAGAAACAGTAGGAATGTAGCCATAGTCTTCCTATGTGGGAAGGAGGAAGTCAGGGCCTGCAGCCTTAGTTACCCAGTTCATGATCTTCTGAGATGTCTACCTGATCTCTAATCCCCCTCTGGATTTCCACTTACCCCTGTACCACCAAGGTATTCCACACAGATCTGCGTTAAAGTTTTATTTTAGACCTGGATTACACTGTTTGTGTGAATATCTCCCCATTCCCACTAACTGTGCTATGCTCCAGATCACAGTTTTCTTCATTTCTTTCAGAAGAAGCTCAGCTAGAAGGTTCAGCCCAATTGCCATCAAATACTTTCTATAGAAGATTCTCTTGGAAAGAAACTACCACTGGCAAGAGAATCACCATTGCTCCCCTCCTTGTTACTCATCTCATTTTCAAAACTTTAGTTATCTTTAAGGAAAACAGTATGCAAAGTAATCAATAATTAAACATTCAGGAAAAATTATCCAGTTACATTAGTAACCAGAATGCAACATTTGCACCTATTTATCATACTCCAGTCATTGCTAAACCCATCAGAAACAAGATCAACAGAGATTGAGCAAATCTGCACAAAAATTTAGTACAAGAGAAACAGCATGGTGTAAAATTGTCATCATCCTCGCTTCATAATCACCACCTGCTGCACTCTCTTCCTCTTGAATTAGCTCCCCCTATTTAAGCCAATGCATGCCATCAGCTACTACAGACCCCACTAAGAAGCCTTTGTGCCTAATTATGTTAGACTGTCTCAATAAGATGTACGCACAAAGATAGGAAGGAATGCTCCTGAGGTCACAAACTAAGTTAATTAACGATTAACTAAAAATAGGAAAAAATATGAGGTATTGTGTTATGCTAATGCAAATTCTTACAATTTGCCATTATCAGTGAATGCAGTTCTATTGTACTAATGTAATAATAAAAAATAAGAAGTCCCTTCCTGCTCTTAGCTCATCACAGAAGAGGCCCTACCCATGCAAGAGCCTTGAGCTTTGGTTCCCAAAAGATAAAGACACTAATACAAGCAACATGAGAAGAAGCCTCTGCAGCTATGGCCATCAGTGAACAGCATCTGACCTTCAGGAACACTGATTCTTGACACTGATGCTGCAGGATTGGTTAAAGCTTCAGATTGCTCCTACAGTAAAAATCTAATTGTAAGCATGTTTACTGCAAACTTATGTAAACAGATAAAATAGTGACTCTATATTCTAGGGGTTTTTCAAACACTCAATACCACTGAAATTCTGTTCTCTGAAACATCTCATCACAATACGTTTCCATCTCTATGAACTACGTAAGTTTCATTCACCTACCTGAAATTATACTAATTTATTCTAGATACCCATGAAATCCTTCATACTCTGTATTGGAATAAGGGGGAAAATGGTGACACAAGGCAATGCTATGCATCTGCACCTTACAACACATGTACTAGGACTTACACAGCATCCCACCTGAGCAGCCAGCTTATTTGTCCCTTTTGGGATAGGGAGTCAGAGAGTTCATTTAACTATTTTATCTTACCAAACACAAAACCAAAACATGCTGAATCATGAAGAATGTCTTCCCTATTCCTACAGATAACATGAAAATATTTTTCTTTGTTATAAAAACAAATTTTCCAGTTTCCATATAAGTAACAAAGAAGGAAACCTTATTCTTTCCAGTGCTCGTTTAGCAGTTAGACTTCAAACGTTCTCGGAAAAGCAAAAAACTCCAGGAAAAGGCAAGTTGAAACACAGCAAGCACACTGAACAGATATAAGGTTCCACAGCTAATATTTGAAGTAACAGGCTTTGTAGCTGTTGCAGGATTACATACAAGTTTATGTCTCTAGAAACGTAACAACTAAGAAATTAGATTTCAAATATAGAGTAGTAAGGCATGAGACAGATATGAATGCAAGAAAGGTAAACATACCTAATAAGTATAATATAGTTAGTATTTGAAACTTGCTGGCCACAATATAAGACCTCTGGTAATTCTGTGCACATTTTTGGGTTGCTTAAGCCTGTGCAGTAGAATTATTACAGCCTTTGTGAGACTAATTAATTTCACTAAATATGTATTGTAGTGTGATCATGCAGTTATTTGGGCAGACAAGCCTAATAAAATGATATTAATCTTCCTAACCAATTATAGAAGAAGCATGGAAAGGGACAGACAACATCGCTGAATATTCCTTGGTTGCTGGAACAGTCAGATGTAGACCACTGGCATCTGCTGCATATTAGAGAACATAGCCTTTCGTTATAAAATGAAGTATTTTCTTCACGGTCTAAAACTGTATACCAAGAAATTCAATTAGATAATGAAACTTTTAGAAGAAACGCATTGTTCTGATTTGTCTTTACTGAAGAAGGACATCTTAATGCTGAACTATATCTTTTGTTCTTATTTAAATATGGATCAGACAACACCAATGTGAGTTTGCATTCATAATTCCTTTCTGAAAAGATAATTTGACATGCTCTCCTTTTTCACTTTGCCATGTATTCAGCTTTAGTTGCAAAGACCATTTACTGCATTAATGCCTTTCCCCTTCAAAAATGTCTATGCATGCCATGTCTCATGATGAATACCCATTTGTAAACAAAGTAGTGATTCATTATTATAGCTGAAGGGCATCGTTTTACCTGGATGTAAATTCATCATTTTTTAATGCCTCACAGCTTGATGCTTGAAATCTCATCAAGCACTTTGAAAGCTTTGTTGACATAGATTGATGTTCCAAACAATTAACTTAATAATGGCATCAACAACTGAAGGTTAGAATCAACTAAAGAAAGTGAGCCAAGTTCATCCCTACTGTAAACCTAACGAAGTCAAGGAGGTAAGCTAGAATTCTATTTATTGCAAACAATATATTTGACCTCCATTTTTCCTGCTCCAAACTAATTTTATGAGTCTAGCCATACTGCCTTAAGTGCTCTGTAGAAAACAAATTGAAGCTTTTTTTAAAAAAAAATATTAGGTCCTAGGCACTATGAACAAGTGTGATTTCTCAGAGTAGTTTTAGAAAAAAACTAATCATCTATGAGTATTCTGTCGGGATTCAAATGGAGATAACTGCATCTCAAGTGGGGGAAGTAATTAACAACTAAGATACGTGGTAGCTGCTCACATACGTATTTCTGCTCTTATACCTTGTAAAATAGCATACAGTAAAACTTTCACTCACTCGCTTTTCTGGCTTATGGATTGTCTGCCTCAAGGCATCTCCACTTAACCTGAAATCAACTGATGAACTCAAGGCATCGTTTGAATTCAGGTCAAATCATAGTTGTCTGAAGAAAAAAATTCTATGACTTAAGGATTGTAATCATGACAACTGCCTCATTATCACCTTTGCCATCAATCTTTTGACAGCATATGTTACACAAACCTCAACCTTTAAAGAAATCCATAGTACTAATTTAAAATTAGCGATCCTTGTTATTTCCTAGAAGTCTGTGATAATTTAACAGTGAACATAATGTTTTCTGTCAACTGATATAATCATACCTGGCAAACAGTGCCTGGGAATAGCCAGTTTCAAGCTGCAGATTGACAGATGAATAGTTTTTATTTCTGAAGAGAGACAGGTGCATGGAGCTAGATGAAAAGGACTTGCGTATTGTCCAGAAGCTAAGCTGTTTCACCTACTCTTAGATAGAAATAAATGGGAAAAATTCACAAGTCACATGAAAGTACTCCAACTCCAAAGATGACATCTTTCAAAATCTGTTTTTTTAATTTAGGTTTGTCTTTTTTTTTTTTTTTTTTAATGATATCGATAACTTCTACAGCCCAATCATTACTTTCCTCTAACACAGTTATTTTAATCCAGATTTAGAACAAATTTTTCAGATATTTCACAGGACTTATGTCTTTTATGGTACAGTTAAGGTTCCCATGTAAACAATAATGCTTTTCCACTTCCCTACAAAAAAAAGTTAAGCTCTTAGCAGAGTGATTTTTCCTGCCTATAGAATTCATGCACTACTATATGCGGAAAGCTGCTTGCATTTGCAATGTCAGCTATACACACTGGTGACCTTACAGTTGCAAGCTAGTAGAAGGAACAGCAACAGCAAAAGCATGCACGATAGATACAAATATACTATTCAGTAATTTAGGAATAATTATTTGTAGTAATTTTAGTACAGCTATTAGCACATTAGTAAGGGCAAGTTCTATGTAGCTGTAACAAACTTTGTCTTAAGATGCTGGGTATGCTCAGTATGAGATCGTGTTCAAGAGAATCAAAAGTCATTTGATCTGATTCTACAGAAAGGCTATACAGCATGCATGAAGTTAAAAGACAGAATTCTGCAGCACTTACTTAATACATTGAACTCTCTACCATAAGTAATAAACGTACTAGCAGCAGACAGCATCCTTATGTGTTTTTCTAGAAAAACGCAGTAAAGGACTTGGCTACTTCTGCATACACAGAATAACTAAGTCTTAAACTTAAATCATAGGTACATGTGCAGCCCACAGATTATGTATATATTGTTTTCATGCTCAGTGATTTATATTAGCACAGAAACCAAAATTTTCTGTACAGGATATACTACATAAAAGCACTAAGATTTTTCTTACACGTTGTTTCTATTTCTAACAAGAAGTTGCAATTAAAATTCTTGTTCTTAGTTTGCATTGAGAATAGATAAAAATGCTCTAAAAAAATGGCACGGCATGTTTTAGACACAGCAATAATGAAAACATTACTAAAGCAATGAAATTTGCCAACCACTGATGAGACTCAAGAGAAATTCTTTAACAGATGTTTCCTACATCAAAATAATACTTTGCTTGCCCAGATTGCAACAATCACGAGAATTCATTATTTGATTCAATGATCAACACCTCTTCAGTAGCCCTATAAAAAACAAATTCTTGCAATAGATCTTCCTTCCACACCGCAGCTGGTAAATACATTTATAGCCCTGAGTCCCTTATGACAAAGTTGTATTACAGCATTTTTGTATTCATGACATAATTAGTGTTGCATCAGCACATCAGTCATATTCTGACAAATGCAAATCTTATTGTCTTTGTCTCTTTATAAGCTACTATCTTTGCAGCAAGCGGTGACCAGTGTAACATAAGTTGACCTGACCAACATACTGAAAATTTCTACTGCTGTGCTTCAATATGATTTATTAGTATTTACTGCAAACTTACTTCAGCACGCTTCCTTTGACAGCTGTTATTCATTGTTTTTAGATGACCTCTAATCTGCAATGCACTATTCAGTATTCACTATTCCTTCTAGATAACTTCTATTCTTCAAATTTCATCCTTAAATGTTATTGAGGCACGTTTCCAAAATCCATCCGAAACTGAGCACCAGAATAAGAATTCAGCACCAGAGGTGAGAGCTTTAGCAGCTAGGACTGCAATTAGCCCCATCAGAGCAAAAATACAGTAGCTGTAAATAATAAGCTTGGAAACACAATATCCAATATCTACTTGTCTCATATTTGTTGTTTTGCTTTGTTTTTCAAATATATTTTTAGGGATCTCTAAATCCATGACAGTGCTAATAATAGTTTGTGTCTGTAACATATATTTCACCTCAACAATAGTTGGAAAAATACAAATTACACCCGGCGCATGTGACTGTATTGAAGTACATGAATTCTTACAAAAATACTTTGAAACAATAGAAAGCACTAGAAAACCTCTTGCCAAGGAAATATGAATTCAGATTATTGAAATATTTTGAGTTACATAGCAAGGTTTTTTTGGTTTGTTTGTTTTAAACTGTTTACTCCTTCCATTTTCACTGATTTTCATAAAGAAAATACCACTGCTCAATTTGGTTATGAATAATTCAGGTACCTTGCATTGCATGATTTATTCTCGCTACCTAGCACACTATCTTAAGACTAGGCTAAAAACAGGCATCTTGGGTCAGGACAAATGTCTTCTCCTAAAATATATGTATCTTTATAGTAAGTATTTTTAATCAAATTAAACTTTTTTACATTTATTAAGATAAATCGGGAGTAATTGTAATTGAAATTAATGGACCTTTTTGGCATATAAGTGGCATAAGAAAAAACCTTTGAATCACAATAAATACTTCTGAACAGCAAATCATCCCATTTAGTCTGGATCACCACTGACAGCAAATCACTGAAAAACTGGGTAAGTCCTGCAATGCAGATTTTTTTTTTTTTTTTAATTACAGTGTTTATCCTGGACAGCAGTGAAATTGCATATATGAACTCAGCTTAGCAGCTTAATGCATACATTTTAAAAAAAATATCACCTTGCCTGCCTCTTGCATGTAAATCATGAAGTGCCACCTTGCCTTTGCAACCCTTACCTTCTCAACTGCTAAAAATTGCTGGCATCATTAACTCACTTCATATTATGCTATTTCTCTTTCTGTCCAACCTGTCACCTCCTCATTTTCTCCTGCATCCTATGGTTTGACAGATGCACTTGTAGGAATGCTTCTCTATTTCTTGCCTTATTCAGATTCTGCTATGTTGCCAGCTTCCTCCTGAGAGCGCTGCTGTATCTATCATAAGCTGCTTTCTCTGCTTATAAATAGAACTACAGAACACTTTCAAGCACCACAAGAGCTGTAATACTGTGTCCTACAGATACTCAACTTATTTCCACCATAACTTACTCTGTGTGGGTTTATTCCCAATTCACAAAATCAACTGACTTTTCCAAACAAAAAGCATACAGCCCAGATCACTGTGGCCTGGGCAGTTCTGACTCTCTGACACAAGCAGGGAATACAATCTATGTATACACAGTCCATACAGAATATTATACAAGAAATACATTCACAAATTCTTGAAAATCAAGCAGATTTGTATTCTATATTGTTTGATTTTAAATGCATAGATTGCTGCTGATAGCTATACTTCTGTGTACCTTAAATGGTTTTACATAAAAACTGGCATATAACAAATAAGTTTCATTTTACTTTTCAAAATAAATGTAAAAGGGAAATTAGACTATATTGGTGATTGGATGGACTGATACGAAACTTTATCAAAATCATGAAACCGGTGATATAACATTAGATCAGAAAGGAATTAAAGTATAATTAATGAGAACAAGAAAAAAAAAAAAAAAAAAAAAAAACAATTTCCAGCAAATCTTATAGCTAAGCAAGTTTGATGATCAGGTAAGAAACCAAAACACGCAGCTAAAGGCAAGGAAACCCTATCTTGTGAAATTGTTACTTCTCTCAAAATGATGTTTACTGAAAATCAAACAGCTTGAACATGCAGGTGATAAAAAGCTCACGATTCAGATGCCACTCCAAGCAAAAAGAAACTGGTATTTCCTCAAATTATTCTTATTTTCTTATTAGCAGCCTTTACTTTTAGTCTGCATATCTTCTAGTCCAGGTAGGATCTTAAAACTATTTCTGTGTAATTTCTGACAGTTTAATTAATGGTCTGCTTAGTCCCTCTTTCAGATCATTAGTGAAGATGTTAACTAAGACCAGCTCAAACAGTAATCCCATGGTGCCTTGGCAGACACATCTCCTCACAACATAATTCATCATATATTTTGTTTGGAAACTGTTTGGAAGTTACAGCTGACACAAAAGGACGCTGCCCACCTGCTTAGCTGTGTTAACCACAGAGAGCACATTACATCAATTATAAGAAAACTTCACTGACTTTATTCGCTATTCACCGCAAGTCAGAAAACAGAATATATTGATAAGGTTTTAAAGAAAGGCTCTAAATCTTTTAGTTCTCAGCACTTAAGAGATAGTTCAGCAATCAGACTTTGCTAAATGCTTTGGATTATAATTCACAGAACCAGATCCCCACCTTCTGAAAAGAAGCAGTTCTGAGTTACCTGAGATACAAACTCTAAGTAAAAAAAGACTTAAAAAAACATCAACTACCAGAGGAAAGTAAGCTATGTTTCTTTAAGTGCTCCCAAACAACTACACATTAGACTGGAAGTGACTTATGAGAGGTCAGCTTTCTCTGCATTTCTAAGGCCAAAAACCAGCAGTAGCTTAACTACTCTGTACAGTCTTCTACAGATGGAGGATTCTCAAGATAATTTTTTCCCCAAATAAAGACACAGGTAATGTTCTTACCTATATGGTGTATTTGATTCTTTTTTTCTTCCACTGGTTGTTTGCAACTCTTCATATAATCCCCAGTTATCATTTGATGATAGAGGTTTCCTCTATGGTAAATCAACCTCCAGATGGTAAAAGCAAGATCTTTCACACTCTGGGGAGAAAAAAAAAGAAAGCTATAAAATAAGACTCCTTAGGTTTATTTTACAGAGTTCTGTAGCAGAAATGCTATGTCACAGCTTGAACCAGTGATTGACCACCTGGTAAGAAGGCAGAGCCAAGCCAGCAGAGCTCAGGTACATGCAATGTACCTGAGTGATTGGGAGGTGTGGACCCAGAATCCACCCCTGCCCTCAATGAAGGGCTGGCAGTGGGGGGCAAAGGTGTCTTTCTGGAGATCTTTGCCTTGAGGCCTTCTGAAGGGAAGTAGTTTCTTTTGTTTCTGCACCTATGGCTGTTGCATTTGAGCAAGTCTTCATTTGCTGTGTTCTAGGACCTTGCTGCTCTGCTGTTATTGCTATACTTTTTCCATAGCATTGCAAGTTCTCTTTCTTACTGGATTCTACTTAATAATTGCAAATATTAATATTTGCCTAATACGCTATTCTCCAAAGCCTTTTATAATGCTTATCCTTTTATTCACTCTCTTACGTGGCTTATTTTTTCCTTGGATGTAACTCCTCCTAAACCTGAAATGGGCCATGCTCATTAAATTTGTATTTATTAATACAAGATTCTAACCATTTATGAAGTCAACATGAGGTATCACAAAACAGAAGCTGCCAAAGCAACACTCTCTCCACTTCACAAATTGTGAGAAATTTCTATTACACAGAAGCCCACCTTTTACTGCCACAGCATTTGAATCAGCAACCTTATGTTGATAGTTATCTGCCAGCACTTCTTAAAATAAAATGAGCTTCAGCGCACCTCAGCTTCCACAATAGAATTTGAAACTAAATAGATACAGTTTCACATCTACCAATGCAAGAGGAGTAATTATTTGCCTTGATAATGGCTATCTTCTCTCTAATGCAGCACCAAATGCAGTTGGCAGTCTTTGCCACAAGGGCATGAAGCTGACTCACTTTCTGCGATCAACCACACTCCTCTGGATTCTGTCCTGCAGAACTGTGGTCCAAAATGACCAAAAATTCAGGTACTGGGCTTGCTTTGAAAAGAAAAAAAAAAAAAAACTTCTTTACAAGCCCAGACTTTCCTGTTTCTGAGTTTTCTCAATGCTACAAAATGCATTATAAAAATACTCCACAACCTTTTGCTCTTGAAACCCAGCAAGCCATCTACTCTTTTAACAGTGACATTTGTTTTCTTTCTTTCTGCTTCCTACTACTTCTTATCCCTAAAGGAAAAAGAAAGTAACTCCTGGCTGATCCTTCTCCTCTTTCCAAGCCAGGAATAAAATGAGAACCTCAGCTGTAGCTCTGATACACTGCTTCTTTCAGGCCAGAAGGAGAAGCCTGTTTTTCTCTCCACAAAGAAAGGAAGAAATTAATTTAGAGCTAAAGCTTTTTGTCACATTTCAAATCTGTCTCTAGCCTGTATCAAACTCATTCTTCTCTGCTACCCTTGACTGATGGTTCAAGATTTAAGTAGCAAGCGTAAGGTTTTTGAACAAGGACTTGTACAGCTTCATCGAGGAATCTTACACCACTTCTGAGCACAATGAAACAAAAAGTATTTCAATAAACAGAAATAGAAATGCAGTTCACAAGAAGGAACATCCACGTCACTTTCATGAGCTAACTTGAGTTCTGTTATTCTGTTCTTACCTAGCTTGCTGATGGGGTGAAAGATGATAAGTAAATGCAGGTATGGAAGGCATCTAGTTTGTTTAATTTATAGGCATTGTTTGAGAATCTATGAATCATGTCAGAGATTTAAAGGGATTACTGATACAGAAGAGGTAACCTTTCTTCCAGTGCAAAAGCTGTTATGAAAAATTTCCATAATAACAGTTGCGTTTAATTATATAAAGATCTGCAAAGCCTTTTTAGCTTCATATCAATAATGCAGCTGTGATTCAAAGGTTGCTAAAGAGATAATCCCCTGGTTGTTTTTTTTCCTCAGTCAAGGCCAGTTTGTGAATGGCCATGTTTTAAATCACTGTTTCTATTTGTTTTTCCCTTAAATTGGAACAGAAAAAAATAATGTTTACCAAGCATTATTTATCCCAAGAGTCCTTCAAGAAATGCTACCAATGCTTCAAAAAAATACATTTATAATAAAAATATACAAAATACTGTACAGGCATGAGGGAGAAAAAAATTGTATAATATCTAGTCTGATATTACTGATAAACCCCCAATATCTAAAATTCATGTCTTTTACTAAAGAAGGATTGCTTTAGTAATTTTGAAGACCCAGGAAAGTCAGTGAAAATTGCACTTCTTCACCTTCTGCTCTTCCTTCTTCTCTCTGGATTTGAACACTGGCTTCTGACTACTTAATGCCTACTTATTTCTCATTTTCTCAGCAGATGACTAGTTTGTGAAGATAATGAGAGACCTCTGCTATTCCTTGTAAGTCTCAAATATTGAGACTAATTAAAATAGAGCATTGCATGTACACAGGCAGCAGATAAAGGCTTGCATCAAGGTAAAAAAAATTGCAGTACAGAAAAATTGTTCTTTCTGTAAGAAAAGAAGAAGAAGAAAAAACAGAAGCAAAAGAAAAAGTGCATGCCTTTTGGACAGTTTCTGTTAACACCTCACTACATATTTCACTACAAACCTCTCTTGCTTAGTTCTGTTTTTAGAGCTTCAGGGACCTTGTAATACTGTCTAAGTTTTTAAACAAATATTCTCCCAATGTTTTAAAGATAGTATTAAAGTTCAACCTCTAAACCTGAAGTAAAGATGGCAAGCTCTTCATCCCATGATCGTTTTCTCATATCTCACCTTTCCTTGTGGTGTTACTTTTAAAAGTAAACATCCCCTGTATGAGAATACACCTCAGAGCACTGTGTGTATAAATGCAGTGCAAGAAAGCTATAAAGAATGTTTCTGTCTCTCTCCGAGCACCAATTTTCTCTTTTTCCTACTGTCTGTTTTAGTATGTAGATAGCCTACAGGCACTGCTGGGCTTTTCCTTAAATATCTTCAAGGATTTACTCTTTGAATAAACTATTGCAAGTCTTAAATATTGTCTTTTCTCCTCCAGATAAATACAGTAACTTTCACTTTATTTGGCAGGAGCCAGTATTTGTCAACAACAACAAAAGTCCTGCTGGCACCAAACAGTGTCTTGAGATGCAGTAGTTACGAGTGCTGTTCTTAAGCTGCTGGGTAAGTTGTCTGTATGTATTCCAAGAATATCCAGCTTCAATGAGATCTACTGTTCATATCCTAAGGCAATTCCACACTGCTGTCAAACTTCTCCAAACGTTTCTCCAAATGAAGTTAAACTATGACAATAAATCAGATTATGCTATTCTGAATGGGCAGAGTTACCTATGCTGATAGACCTGACTACCTGAAAGAAACCAGAGGATTTAATTGGGATGAATGATAGCCTTGGAGGAATTTATAGTTTTCAAAACAAACTTAGAAAACTTTCTGCTTTTTAAATGAAATTTCTTAGCATTTTATTTCTGAATTTAGGTAGGGTCCCTTCTTCTCCAATATTTCTCTTTTCATGAACTACAAAATATGTTTTGCCCTGTTGGGCAAAATATTTTGGAAAGAAATATTCAGGAAAGAGACTGGATACTGTTTTGTATGGTTACAGAGCTCTGAAATGCTAGAGCTCATACACAACACCAAACACTTTTGAAGGAATACATATATTTTCAGATTGATCTTTTTCTTGAGATCTAGTTTCTCACACCACAGAAAGACAATAGATAGTCTGCTGTCTGATACCTAGGCATAACTGGTCCAGAAACAGGACTTCCCACACTCAACTTCGACGGAACCTAAGCCTAAAGATAACCTATGTTCCCAGGAAGCTAAATTTCTGCTGTGGCCAGATTTTTTTCCTTTAGGTCTTACACAAGCATCAAGACTTGAGAACAAAAGTTTATTTTTACCTCCTGTGTAGATGGAATTTGCCAATTCATTTCTACATGTCTTGCTTGCGGAATTGCTCCAAAATTAAGTTTATTGCACCATTTACCAGGTAAACTCACCAACAGAAATATAGTGAAAAGAGTATTACAGCAACCTCTGCAACTCTTTATGGCTTAAAAACTAGCATAAGGTTATTGTGTAGCATATGCATTGGAATTTTAAGAATAAATTTCTGTGTGTCCCTTTTTCAGCTGGAATAAACTGGAATGTTACTACAAAGACTCAGCTGTCCCTCTTACTTGTAATCCATTAAACAAAAACATTCTCAGCCCACAGTCCTTGTTTAGGGAGAACAGTACACAAGCTCTAGCATTTTCCTGTGACTGCAGATAAATAATATGTAACAGCATAAATGCAGGAAATTCCCAGACTGAAACTGTCATTGACAGCTTAGTAATCTTATTTTTATATTTTAATACAATTTTGAAAGCTCCTCCTAGTATATATCTTTAGTTTACTATACATGGAGCTGTTAAAAGTTACTGTAATATGTTTTCTCTAATGGAGGTACAAAATCCTATCTTACAAAAGGACCTCACCAGTCAAGACATTATTTATTTTTAGGTAACTACCAAAAATCAAATTAACCATGTCTCCATATCAAAACTGCATGACCTTCAGAATACCCTGGCAGACCAGGAAACCATAACACTCCCTGCACAACACACCAATTCGGATTAATTGTATTAACAAACTTAATTTAGAAGGATTTGGGAATGTTTTTACAGAGTTTAGGAAGGATTTCACTAGGATTACATGATGAGTAATTTTAAGTGTGTTTAACCGTTCACATTAACTCTCTAGGCATGAAACAGGTAAACTATCCACTATTCACTGCTTACTAGTTCTCATACCAAATTTTGCTATCATAAATGGAATGTCTGTGCAGTTCACTGTACAATTTAACTAGCCAGGAAAGAAACAAAAACAAACAAGCAAACAAACAAAAAAACCTTGTCCTTCTGCTTAGAGAAGAGACTGTTTCTCTTCTGCATGTTTCTGTTCTCTTGTGTTTCATTCAGAGAAACTGAATTTTAGTATGGCTTAAAATTACATTCCATTTGAATTAAATTATTTTGCCATACAATAATATTCCTTGCCACCATCTTTTTTTTTTTTTTTTTTTTTTTTTCCCCCATATGTATTTAAACTGTGTACCAGTGCTCTAGAGAGAATACATTAGTCCTAGGGAGTAAATGCACATAAAACACAAAGTTGGAGCATTTGGATGTTTGGAGCTCTACTCTTGCAAACTCATCACATCAATTTTATATCAAATGTCCTGCAACACAAATTAGTACAGCTAGGCAGTGAATCAGCACTTGCATGCAAGTTCTGGAAAATGGAAACAAACAAATGAAAGGATATATGCTCTTTTCATAATTCTAGGAAATCTGAAATTTTTAAAACAAATGTACCTTCTTATTTTCTAATGGGATCATAACCGCAATAATGTCTCAGCTATGGCAGTAACAATAAGAGTGTCCAGTTCTGAGCACATTGTTCTACAGTATGCTAATGTATGAATGTAAATATTGCAAACACATAAATAAATCAAGAAATGGTGCTTGAGAATGCCATTGGGAAATGCAACATGGGCAGCTGTGCAAACAACTATAATATTGGGACAAATTTATGAGCATATGTAGATACACTCATTTTCTGCTTCAAAAGAAAGTTTTACCTTTCACTGCAGGTGATTTGACATTATTTGCCATATCCATCATCACAGTACAGTAGAATGATGGGATTTCATTGTTGGAACAGAAGACGGGAAGTAAAAAATAGCCAAATATTAAACTTATACTCTAGTGGAATTTATTTGCTAGTTTGTTCTTGAAATCTGCACATTTAATTACCTGTGGGAGAGATTATTTCTTGTGGCCATTGGATTTTTCAAAGTCAAAATAATGTGTAAACAACTGCTGATGAAATTACCTGCCACAAAATGTTATATTCTAGCAAAGAACTCTGACATAAATTAAACAAAAAACTTTTATATTGTATACAGTCCTTCAGCCACCTTTTAAAACTTGCCTCTTACAAAACACCTTCCCCTTGGTCTAAGTAACTTGGAACTAAAGTACCGAAACTGAATGGCAGCAATTGATACTTCCTGACTTGAGAAACTACTGCTGCAATGCAGCTAAAATTACTGTAGTTAGAACTCTGTAAAACATAAGTTGTTATGTATTTCTATCTTGACTGCACTACTACTTTATTTAAAATCTTTATTAGCAGTAATTTTGCTCAAATACTGTTGCTCATTCAGCTGCTATTCTGGAGGTCCTTCACACTGGGAAAAAAGCATTGATTGTTGCTCATTGTTGATTGTTTGAAACCATAAAACAGTCAGACTGGTATCTGTTACTGTGCTGCCTCCTTCTGTTTCAAATGCATTCCTAAATTCTTTTCTTAAAGTAAAGAAAGTCCCAAATCTTTATCAACCACCACTGGACTCTTTAATACATTTTGTACGAAGCTTGAGCTCAACTTCTAGTGCATGCAATAGTTGAGTTATTGCAGATTCTCTAAAATTCATTTGTATACATGAGCAGGAAAGGGGGTAGAACCTCATTAAATTGTTAGTATTAGAATGTCTAATTGGAAATTAGATGTGAAATTAAAAGCCCAACCTGCAGCAACACATTGCAGAAGACATTCACAGAAAAATATCCTGTTATGAACTCCCAGATCACAAAATACAATATATTTAATAACAAAATAATAGGAGTTGTTGGTATACTTTTAAGGTGTTTACATGTGAATATAGAAAATTATGTTAACCACCGATTTCTAGCTGCCTAGGAAAAACAGTAAGGTAGGAAGAGCGTGGGAACAGCAGAAGAATCAGTTTAAGTTTCTCCACATCTTGGATGTTTGCTCTCTGACTAGTGAGTTTGATTCGCTCATAGTTATTGTTTAAAATTATAATGATAACTATAAAATAAAATTAAAAAAAAAAAAGTGGAAAGGAATTACATTTATTAGTATATCCTAATTTTATAGTAGTGTATACTAAATTCATTCAGTAGCATATCTGAATTCATATTTTTGTTTCGGTAAACTTCTATTAGTTATACCCCCTAAGGGAAATAGCAGTCATCCTTTCAGGAATAGCACACATTGTAATCAAGGCCTGAGCCTTGACGTAAGACTGGGTACAAACTGTTTATGCAAGAAATAATCATTACAGAGATGCTTGAGTACACCCCATGAGGTGCATGTTAGGAAATAGCATCCAATCCTCTATCTTTGATCCTAAGATCCTTCAGTATTTTGTTAATCTTGTGGAGTTCATTGTATCCATTTTTACCTAAACAGCAGCAGGAAAAAGAACATTTTCCACGTGTACACAGGCTTGAACTGGCTGCAAAAGCCTGTTAAATATTGATTCCTTTAAGGGCTGAAATTAGTTTCCAGTTGTGCATTAAGTTAGTCCTACAGAAAGATGCACTTGCAAGATTGTTTTGGGGAACAAAAGGAAGACTGCAATCACTAATCAGGCATTTTATAAGTGCATGCAGCTCTAAGATGAGGGGAATGGCTTTAAACTGGAAGAGGGTAAATTCATACTGGATATTAGAAAGAAATTCTTTACTGTGAGGATGGTGAGACACCAGAACAGGTTGCCCAGTGAGGCTGTGGATACCTCCTCCCTGGAAGCATTCAAGGCCAGGCTGCATGGGGCTGTGAGCAACCTGTTCTATGGGAGGTGTCTCTGCCTACAGAAAGGGGTTGGAATGAGATGGGAGGTGTCTCTGCCTACAGAAGGGGGTTGGAACGAGATGATCTTAAGGGTCCCTTCCAGCCCAAACCATTCTACGACATGAAGGCATTAGAACTGCATTCCGGAGAACAAAAATAAATAAGATATACCGTGTTTTCTCTGAAGGGTCTAGCAGTACAAAGCTTAACGTTCATACGGCTTTTGTTCCCAGCCGTTACAACGGTTCCAGATTCAAACCACACCGCGCGCCGAGCGGAGCGGGGCTGCAAGCAACGCGTGACTTGCAAACCACGAGTGCAAACCACGAGTGCAAACCACGAGTGCAAACCACGAGTGCAAACCACGAGTGCAAACAACGCGGTGACGTGCCCTGCCCGCCCATCGGGGCCCTTTAGGGATACGCTGGGATATTCATAGCTAACGCAGTCATATCCTCCCTCGGCAGCTCCACCCCACAGCGAGCGGGAGATTTGAAGGGAAGAGGCGGCGACATGGTGGAGGGCCCGTGCTGCGCGCTGTTTGCAGAGCGGCTGCGGGCGCGAGTGCGCCGGGGTCAGGCGGTGCGCAGCGCTCGGGGCAGCGCTCTGCCGGCTGGGGCTCGCGCTGCGGTGAGGAACTGGGCGTCAGCTCGAATTCTTGGGTGTGCGTGGTGCTGGGTCCCGCCAGGATGGGGGAGAGCTTTCAGAGACGCTCTCGTTTGCTTCGGTTCAGACCTTGCTGGGGCTTGTGAACCCTTGCGGTGGGGAAACGGGTTGGGATATAGTCTCGTTCTCATTAGGGGTGTGGTTGGGGTTGTTTGCAACACCTGTTTGCGCTTTGCTGCGAGGGGCTGTGTGTACTTTCATCGTAAGTGTGCCGTCCCGAATAGACGGCTGGGGAGCCCCCCTGCATGTATACATCTCTTTTGGTGTAGATAAGGCAGGGTACGAGAACTTGTGATTAAGGTTCAGAAAGGTAATGCCTAAACAGACTTAAGAAAGAGTGCGGTTCTAGATAAATCTGTTTAAGTTATGCCATCAACAGGTTAGTCTGTAGCGTTGTGTCCCTAGGACTAAGCAGTTTAAAAGGAGTTACTCTTCTAATTTCATAGAGAAACTTAATTCCATTCAGTGCTCATTATGTACTGCAGCAGAGGTCACCTCGGGTTGCCTTTATTCATCAGGAAATGGCCATCGTAGGCTGTAAACCATAGCTGAGGCTTTGGTCACTGCTGAAAGAGTACTAAGGGGACCCACGCTGTGCTATTAGTGCTGAAGTTGCAAGGGTTTAACTTGGAATATTTTGAATGTTAAGCTCATTTTTCATGCCTGTCACTTCTTACTCTGGTTTGTTTTAAACAAACCTGAACAGAATAAAGTAAAAAGAAATCTTGCTGCGTAGTATTTTACTCAAATGCCTTTATTAGAAGGGATTAACAGTTGATGTAAGGGTGAAATGAGAGTGCTTTCTTATTTCTGTAACAGGTGAAGTAAATGGTGTTCATGTCATGCAAAAAAAAAAAAAAAAAAAAAAAAATTGTTGTTTTTCTACTCAGTTGATAACTGCAGAAAGGGACCTTCAGAGCCCCTGAGTCCCCACTCAGAAGGACCTTGACAGGTGAGGAAAATAAACTGTCAGAAACTTGTTCACTCTGTTTTAATCTTTTTGTGTGCTCATTTTCAGACCGCTGCAAGTGAGGAGAGAACCTCTAGTCATGATTTCCTTACTGGACAAGTTTTCAAGGGTGTGGAAACACTGGGAAAGGAATTTTTTATGTATTTTGATCAAAAAGCTTTGAGGTAAGAGATGAAAAAATTACTATGCATTTTCAGGGGATCTTTTTGTTCTTGTCCAGAGATTTGGAAAGCTAGTGTTATGGAGAAACTTCTGTACAGCCTCACTTTAAATGCTTGAAACTCTCTGTAACTCTCCGTAGCAATTTGTAGTGGAGACATTAATCTATAATGCTACTTTCAGTGCAGTAGTTAACACAGTATATCAAAAGGCTCATCACTCAAAGTTCATTCTAGAGTATTATTGATGACTTAAGAAGGTCCTGATGGTTTAAGAACCCATTCATGTTGTGTAGAAGATTTAACTAACTGCAGCTTTAAGATGGTCATATTCTCCAGGCTTTCATAAGATGGTGTTTTTGAGGGGGAATGCATTGCTAGTGAACCCTTAGGCAAAAAGTAGATCGAATTAAAGCAGTCTTCCAATGCTGTATGGCACTAATTCCAAAAATTTATCTTTTTACTTTAAAACAACAAAAAAATCACCATCTTACTACTAGCTATAATTGAATAATAGAGCCTAAGTTTAATTAGTGTTTTTTTTTTTTTTTTATTTTTAATTAAAAAAAGAATTCTGTTTTACTTGATTTGAGCACATCAAAGGTAATGAAACACAATGGAGTGAAATCTTATAACTTTCTTAAGGCCTTCTAACATAAACATAGCAATGATCATGAATTATTTTTCTCATCATGGCTGACTGTGACTTTAATGTTTCTTTTAAACAGTGTAGTGAAGCTTGGCTAATGAAATGATCAGCTATTACAGTGAATGTAGTCTTTTAAAAAAGGAACTTTCTGGAAGTTTTAGTGCAATATTTTGGTTTATACTTTTCTTGACTGGTTAATGGCACTTCAGAACTGTAAATAGGTAACAGAAGCAGATGCAGCTGGAATAACTAAACTAACTGAACTGATTTGTAAGAAGAAAGCCTTGGTTGTGGGCGTTTGAAAACTAATGAGTAATGTTTCTCTTAATGACTAGAATTTATGTACATGCATATTGTCTTGGTTAGGTGAGAACAGCTCCTAACTATAAAAACTAGACTAGCAAATGCTTGAAAACATTGTTAAGATTAAATACCCGTAAGAATTTTCTTTCTTTCCAAGGATTCACTTTGGTATGAACGGTTCCATGCGCATTAATCCTGATGGAAGTAAAGACAGAAATGGAGCATTACCAGCTTTGGAGATACAACTTATAGAAGATACTATTTGTTTCTTTGAGGTGACAGTAGAGTATAGGTAAGGCAGAAACTAACCAACCTTAAATGACAACAGAAAACAACAAAAGAGAAAAAAAACACAGCTTGGTTTATAACATTCTTCTAAGAATGAAGTAAAAAATAAAAATCAGACAGTGTTAATTGTTTGGCTGAAAGCCATCATAGATAAAATAAATAAATAAAAACTTACTATAATGTTTATTGATATGGAAATTAATTTTGTCACTTTTGTATTGCAGTTTGCAAGGAGCTAAAGCAGTTCTATACCATAGCCTCATTAGATATTGTCGAGTCTGGGAATGAAACTTGGATTTAATTCAGTCCTTTGATCTGAAAGCTAAAACCCATTACTTCTTTAATTTTAAATGTAACTTTCTTAGCAAGAATATCTGTATCTGTAGCAATTACTGTTTTCAAACTTTTGTGGCCCCAAGGTTATGTTTGTTGGGTTTTTGTGACAGCAATTTGGTATGGTTTTGCTAATTAATGTTATGCAGCTTTATTTGTCCTTTAGCACTGTACTTCCTGCTGGTAATAAAACTAATGTAGCAAGCTTAATTTTAAAGCATTTTAAATTGTTGGGTGAAAAGGAACATGTAAAATCAAGTAATATATCTATACCATATGTAAGTTTAATACTATGGAACAGATACGCTTCTGCAAGACTGAGATAGCTTCTACTGTATTTTCTTGCAACTGTATGTTCTTCAGTTTGATTGTAGTTAGCCTAAAAAATAATCAAGAATTAAGACAATATATTTTCTTGTCATGTTGAAAACCTGCTGAAGCCATGTACCCGTATCTTACGGTTGATGATCCAAACACATGATTCTTATATTGCAAATAGATTTAACTAGTTTTCAAGCTAATTTGAGCCAAATTAGGATGATTACTTGTATGTTGGACAGATACTTGTATGTTCTACATATGTATCATTGAACTGTCTTGAAAGGAGGGGGGGGGGGCGGGGGTATATAATTTCTGTTCCTCTTCCCATGAGTGGTATTTTCACGTTTTGTGTTATCTGCAAATAATAACCTGTTACACTTTCATATATTGTTTTTTTTTTTAAAGTTGCTAAATTGCAAGTAAGACTAAAAATATATACATTTTTGTTGGTTTTTCTCTTCCAGAAATGTAGCAGAGTGTGAGCAGAAAGTAAGAATGATGGAAAGCTTGGATGTCTGCTCTCCAAAGTTTAGCTTCTTAAGAGCAGAAAGTGAAGTAAAGCAGCAGAAAACCCAGATGTTATGTGATGTGTTACTGGATCAAACAGTATTACCTGGAGTTGGAAATATCATAAAAAATGAAGCACTATTTGACAGCGGTCTCCATCCAGCTGCTAAAGTAGGTGGATTGCATCAAGATTGTTTTCAATTATCCCAAAGTATTAGGAGAATAAATATATATTTATATAAAATTTTGTTATCTTCTAATCTTCCTTTGTTTTCTTATCTATCATTACCTAATAGTTCCATCATTCTGATAAGAAGCACTTGATATAGCTTTCCTTGAAACCTGTTACTGTTGTTCCTGTCTCCCAGGTTAGACACTTATTGCACCAAGCCTGTCTTCCAGCTTGGAACTTCTTTTCTAGGGAACTAATTTAAAGTCCTGACTTTGTCCAGCATGGTGTTGTGCTGCCTTTAAATTGTCAGCCTATAAATAAAATTAAGAATGCCTGGGATTTCTTTGCTCTTGTGTTTTTCTGTACCTAATTCTGTAGAATTGGCAAAGGAAACTGAGATTACATAAAATGCAGAGGAAAGCAGGTGAAAATAGTAGGAGTTATTGTTAAACATAATATTTCTGGAAGCTCTTCATAGAATCAGTCTGAATTTTAACCCTAATTAGAGCTGTATGATTACATTCATGGATATAATGACTATCCATTTGAAGCGAGTTCTAGGTTCAAGAGGAGTCCTCTCTATATTCCCAGCAGAGTGAATTCAGAGTTGCTGGCTCATATGATTTCTACGATCAGGAACTCTTAGGTCAATAAAGAGGTAGACCACTGAAGTTTTTAGCTAATATTTTGCATGATTGAAGTGAAGTACATTATTTGTTACTCACATAATGAGTTTGTGTGGTGTATGATATGAAAGTGTACTATTTTTCCCTTGTTAGGAGAACTCATTGGAAGGTGTTTGGAGTGCCTGTGTTTATACAGATCTCTTTACTGATGTGAATTAATATAGCAATATTGTAAAAATCATACTTGTTTCATTTGCAGGTTTGCCAATTGACAGATGAGCATATACGTCACTTGGTGAAAATGACACGTGACTTTACCCTGCTTTTTTATAAGGTATGGACAGATTTCTAAGAAACCTCCAAAACTTGATTTACAGCATCACAGCTGTATTTGATCAGCCAGGGGAAAGAGGAAAAGAAATGAAACAAAAGAAGTGTTTCAGTGAATAGGAGTCTTGCTTTGCATTTTATTGTGAACTGTCAAGAGATGGAAGAGTGGGGAAATACAGACTGTAAGAATGTGCAGAACTATGGCCCAGTTGCAGCAGGAAAAGTGACATGTGGGCCAATTCAGTACAGTTTTGCTGTACATATAAAGTCACTCTGAATGTGTCAGAATTAATATAGGTTAGGCACATGCATGTAAGGTGACAACTCTTCAAACTAGGAGCTAGAGGTTGCCCCTGGGAATTTTTATAGGAATTCAATTAATGCAGCTTTATGAAACTTGAACTAAGTACATTTATATGAATGAATACATTGTAAATCCTAACAACAGTTTCTTCCTAACTGTGACAATTTCCTTGGTTGATAAAGCAAAATAAACTCAAGCTGTTCCTTACTGCCATTCAATAGGATTTTATTTCTTCTCTTGTCAACCCTGTAATTCCTGGTGGTTCTTCCTCTTTGCAAAACAGAATGAAAGAACTGGGCCTAATTCTTGTTGATGCTTTTTTGTTTGTATGTTTTTCTTTAAGCTGCACGTGGAGGAATGAAATGCTTGTCTGTTTCTCAAAGTTCTTCAAAGACAAGGAGCTAATGTTGCTAGAAGTTCTTTTTTGTAAGATAGGAGAAAAAGATTTAAAATTTCTTACCATTCTTAGAATGGTAGGGGTTATAAATGTAATTCATTTTAGTCTATTTAAATCTCTGCTTTCTGTTAACCTGTCAAAGAGTAGTGATTTAATCTAGCTAGATTTAGAATCTTTTCATCATCCAAACTTCATAGGGAAGCCTAGTAATAGAGAGCAAGTGGTTCTGCATCAGCATATAATACTAAAGGTAGGCATTGTCACAAGTATTTAGACTAACAATAAACAATTTACATTTTCTGTAGCTCAATTTACTTATCTTAAATTTTTATAACTAAACCTACCAAGTATTCATCAGCTAAGTACGTTTTAAGGATGAACTTGCCCCTGAAGCCTCTTGAAGATAAAAACATAACAAAAACAGATTAATATGTGGTAGTGATGATCACTGTTTATAGAATGTTAGTATATACTGTAATTCTTGTAGTAATCATTCTACACTTTCATTTGTAGTTTAATATCTTACAGATACAAATATGTGGGACCTAGTTCATGTAGTAAGCTGCTGTTTTTTCTGGTTTTAATAACCAATAAAAAATAATAAAAAATCGACTTCTAATGGAGAAATTTACAAAAAAAAAAAAAAAAAAAAAAAAAAGCTTGTGAATATTCATACAAACAGTTTATCAGTCATTCCTTCTGACTGAATTACTGGCTGTATCTCTACTGGGCTCTTCCTGATTTTACTTTTTTTCCTTCTATCAGTTTTAGCTGGGGTATGCCTGTGTTGACTTTGCATGAACTGTCTCATGAAATATTCCTTCTTTTCAGCTCTTTGGGGTCTCATTAGGTCACTGTGCCCTTTGAGTTTGTTCTGTTCTTACTTTAATGTGACTTTCTGCCAGCTCTTGGGGTTGGGGATCTTGTCATTGTGCGTACTAGCATTTCACAAGCCAGCCTGTCTGGTGTGATGAGCACTAGGATGAAACTGATGATCTTGCAGGTCGTTTCCAACCTTGCAATTATGCGATTCTGTTGTTGAACTTTACTGAGCTCAAGCTGACTCCTACTCATTTTCTCTGCTGTGTAGATTGGAGCTCATGAGCTCTCCCAGTTTATTTTTGCAGCTGACAGGTCAAAGAAGACTGGTGTTAAATCAAAGCTAGATGGTCCATCTAAACACAAGGGATCCCTAGCATATGTCTGCTGATGCCATGGTAGTATGTCTTTTTGTGTCTTTCTTTCTTTGTTCCAATATTCAGGAAATTTTGATATAATATTGATATACAATGATATACCAGATTTAATGTCAATTTTTGAAATAAAAGAAGATGAAATACAGGATGTAGCCCTCATGGACATGCCTCTAATTTCTTTGTTTAGTCATTAAGCTTTAGTCTGCACAGCTATTTTTTTTTTTTTAGTTTAGTTTAGTTTCAGATGAGCTGTGGAAAACCTACCATAATTTATATAGTATCTGTAACTTGGGTTTTAAATATGCTCTATTTTAGTGCCGCAAAACTGGGTCTCCACTCTACAAACACTACAAAGTATACAGGCGCCAAACTTGCGGTCAGTGCAATGAGAAAATCACTGTGTGTCGTTTAGGAGAGAATAACAGGATGACTTACTTCTGCTCTCGATGTCAAAAGGCTGATCCCCAGCTTGTCAATGTTAGGTATGATGATATCTTTATAACACTGAAGTGCTGGTGTCCTGAAAGTGCTGTTATGTTAACAATAGAAAGCAAATAGAATGGCTGCATGCAAACCAGTATGTGTTTTGTATCTAAGCTCAGTTGTACTTATTAAAAATGATTAAAAGCTTTGATTAGAATACTTGTCTTAAAGATCCCTTCTGTTGTAAACTAGCTAATCAAATGTGAAAATCATAAAAACAACAGAAAGTACTCAGAATTATTCACTGCTATTAGAAAAGTTGTTCTCTCTTCTCAGTTAGAAACATAATAGGCTTGGATGCTTACATGTCAGTGAGTTGAATGGCATGAGGAAGGTAAGAATCTGTGTCTCTTTCTTTCTTGTAGGAAGGCCCTCAGGAATATCTAAGCAACTACATTCACATAATTTTGTTCTAGATGTAGAGAGATACTGAGGAAAACTAAGGAAAGTAAATTCAGAATGCAGAAAGTACTGTAGAACTTCAGACTTTTTTTTTTTCCTCCTTAACAGTTCTGGAAAGCTTTTACTATAAGTGTGCCACAGAGACTTTCAGTTCCATATAATTTATGCTAGCAGCAGCCTTCCTTTTATTTCAGAAAAAGCACAAAATGCATTTGATATCACAGAAGAGTTTGATATCACAAAAGTTAGAAGTTTCAAAAGCACCTTACTCAGGGTTCTTCCACACCTAAGTTATTCTAGAAAAATTTTCATCTGAGGCCTCAATCTTGCTTTTTTTTGTATTGAGCTCTGTCAGTCTGATGAAAGACACAATTTCCATTTAAAAAACTTTCTTTTCATTAGTGTGTGTTTGTGTGTGTGTGCATGGATATAAATGTACATAGAGAGGTTTTTTTTTTTTAATAAGATTTACAGAAAAATATAGAAGTTTTACACCAAATTATTTTACTCTGCCACCCTCACTTCCAACTTTCTTTCAGGAATCAGATGGCAAAAGGGATTTTGCTTAAAGCTTAAAAATCACTTCTCAGTGCAGATCAACATAGAAAATTCCAGCATAGAAGATAAATATTTCACTTGCTGATAAAACCAATGTCCTGTGTTGTTTTTTTTTCTCTGAAAGTTATGAGAAGTACTTTGAAAAACAGTAGGGAGGTGGAAATGTTCCACTGAGTCACGCAACCACGAAATTATGCAAGGGGAAGAAATAACTTTCTCTCCATTCTAGAAAAATCACTGTCTTTCTGAAAACAAACAATTAAGCAGTGGTATATTTTAGTTAAAGTTGTGGTAATTGTAGCAATAGAAACATGAAGGCCGCTCTGGAAGTATTTTCTCTTATTTTCAGCACTGGCAACAGTGAAGTGAAAGACAAGCCATGTTCTGACAGCCATGCAGATTTTTGCATGAGTGGTATGCGGGCTCTCATTCATCAGTGATGAAAACAGGTAGCTACTGGTAGTGACTTTGAAAAATAGTGTTTTGTAGCTGAAAATCTGCTCTATCAAGTAGTGCTACTGTGTTCTTCGAATCTGTGGAAGTTCCTCAGAAATAAATAGCAGGCATGCTTTCAGAGTGACCTCCCTGCAAGGCTGTTTCCAGTACTGTCTTCATCTTTACGGTCAGACTGCTTCATTATACTGCTCTTTCTGCTACACAGTAACTTTTACCACTTTAAAGTGTCCCTGTCTCTCAGGTGGCTTTTCTGCAAGTCTAACCTTCTCATGTTTGAAGGTGAACAGGAGTCTGTGTAATCAAACTGACGTGCTATAGATCATGAACTGTAGAATTTAACTCTGTGATTCCTGGGTTAAGTCCAGTAGCTTATGTTTTTGCTCAAACGATAAAATAAAGACAGGACCCATTATAAGCAACTTCATCAAATTCAAGAGTACCTTGAATCTTTAAAATACATTTTTAGATAGTGAAATATGGGAAAAATATTAATGGGGAGGAGTATTACACTTATAAAGAAGACATGCTGAATAATTTCAGTCTGATAATGCTCATTTGACAGCTGAGTAATAGAAATTATTAGACAGTATTAAAAATGGGTATTTTTAAATTACTAGTTAGGCTGTTTTGTTATCTACCCCAATATATTGGGAATGATACTGTAATATCTACTATAACTCCTCTTTATCATTTTGTGAAAGAGCTGTGGTAGATTTCTTAACTATTGGTGGGGGAAAATAAGAAAACCTTTTTAGATACCTAGTCTGTTAAGAAGAATGATAATTATAAAGTATAAGTCTAAAGAGTGTCACAACAGTTCACCAACTACAGAGACAAATGTTTGATGACTTAGCAAATGCAGTCCCTAAAACTTTGCATGTCACTGAACTGATAGTTTCATTTTGCATGCAAACAATTTTTGAATAGTACAACAAAACTAGTCCTTCATAGCATGCAGTAACTAAAACAGTAACTATGGTTCTACATAAATGTACCAGCATATGAATACAGTAATTTAAAGGAAAAATAACTACAGAAAAACTCTATAGAAACACTTGCAGTACAGCTTTGTCTTACCAGTTATAACTGAACAAGCACCTAAATGTTTAAAAATAAAAATAAAAAAAATCAGGAAATGGAGAGACAAAAGAAAGATTTTATAACTTTAACATTTTCAATTATGTTGGCTTTTATGACAACAAAGTGGTCTAATGGATGCCATTTACAAGAGAGAAAAAAATTGTTGAAATTTGTTAGGTTGTGTGACTGTAGCAACTTCCAATTAGTTCTTCATTCAGTAATCATCTGTTTGTAAATATTCAAATATTCTGTACAATGGATGGGGGGAAATGTACAGAAGTGGTTGTCCTTTCTTGCCAAATTTCTTGCTACTCTATTCAAGAACAGTAAGGAATGTGAGGGATGCTGGAGTACTGTGTTGCAGAGTGTCTCTGTTGATTGTTAACTTTTTGTCAGTGTTAGTTTGAATATTTGTATTACTTGGGAAAGATTTGCCCTTTAGGTAAAGAAGAAAATCAAACTCTTATAGTGACATGTTGTTAGGCAGGTATAGCATGCTGTTCTGCTTTTTCTCTAGGTTCTTGCCTTCCTGAACATAGCGATGTAAGGTAATTTGTGGAAGAAACGTCACAAAAGACTAACATCATTCTTCTGTTTCACAGCAAACTGCCAACTAGAAATAGCCTAATTGGCTGGGCGTGTGGCAGGGGGTCATGTTCTAATGAACACATAGCTCAGAAATGTGAAGAAGAGTGGACGTGTATGCGCTGTACCCTAATAAACAAGCCTTCTGCTGAAACTTGTGATGCCTGTTTGACTTCAAGGCCTGAAGGTATTGAAAGGTTGCCTGGAGCCCATACTGGGGAAAGGAGGGTTGTGGTTTTGGTGCAGTTTTTAGAATTATAGAACTGTAGAAATGACTTACTGTGAATTGCATTTATGTAACTTTAGCAGACTTAAAGTCAGATTTGGAGGAAATCTTACACAGATGATCATAGAAACTGTCTCATCTTAAACCCTAGATGTGTCTTGCCTTCCAGCTTTACTTGCAGATGGGGATTCTATAGACAAGTCTCTGTGGTGATCGTTTATTTTTGCTGGAGCAAGGAGTGAAACAAAATACCATACTTCAAACTCTGATTAAAATTGTTAGACGTTTGCAGCAAAAGCCTGGAAGAGAAATCATCAGTGGTACAGAGAAGTAACTCACATTCCTTCACATGAACAAAACCAGAAGGGGAGTAGATATTTTGGTACCCTTCCCAAAGCACTGCTGGATTTCTCAGGAGCTAGTGTTTTGTTTTGTTTTCCTCCAAGTTCAGATTAAGGAGGATTTTGGACTAAATTTGTTGATATCTCCTACTGGAGTTTTAATGCTCCCATCTAGACCTCTGTGGGCAGAAAGCAGATGTGAATGAGACTTATAAAGGGACACAAAGATTGCTACCTTCTGTGCAGATTCCTGTATTTAGATATTAAGAAGAGATAAAAGAGGTAGTGGACAGACCCCACTGAGACCTGTTTTCTCTCTGAAGAGGAACTTTGTATTCTCCTTCACCTTTTATAGAAAAGTGATTAAAATGTTCAGTGAAGGGATTTACAGCAAGTTATTTGAGTCAAGAGTCTTGTAGGAACAAAAAAGGAACAAAGTTTAGAGTTATGCATGTGTGGTAAAGCTAATCCTATAATCATTCCATACTTAAACTTTTCTACCTCAAGAACTAATGCTGTACTTATTTCACATTTTGTATAGTGAGTTCTTCATTGAAGACAGAGAATGTTGAAGATTCCACAGACTTTAACATAAATCTCATTAAATACCCTTGTAATGACTTCAGAAAACCAAGCAGAGAAATAAAGATCAACAGGAAGGCTGCATTTGGAACTACCACTCTTGTCTTAACAGATCTTGGTAATAAAGCAGAATTGAAAGGCGATATCCAATTACCTGATGGATGCTCTGAGTATGTTACTCCAAAAGGCAATCTCAGCCAGAATCAAAATAATGTCTACCACTCAGGAATAAGCATAGACAAGTATTGCTCAACAAATGTAACTTCTCTGGCTTCATCTTCTGGTCAGGAGCCTCCCTCTTTCAAGCCCGCAAAGAAGAAGCAGAAAACTCACCACGTATCTTCTGTTCACCAATATAATGTAACAATTTGGTATGTATTCTAAAATACAAACAAGTTTTGTTATTTTGTAATTACATAAACCATCTTTATCCTTGAAAATTAATGGAACATTGTGTTGTAGAGTTCATGCAGTGTTGTCTTTGCATTTCTACTGAAGGGAATTTCCTCTCGAGTAACTAAAACTACACTAAGACCTCAAAAGCACTGAAGGACCTAGGCTATTGCTGGAAAAGTCTTGAGTTTGGCATCTGGCCAGTACTGCTGTTAATTGAACAGCTGTTCATAGTGCAGGTATTCCCTTGAATAGGAAAGATTTGCTCAAATAGGTAAACAGTTCTACCAAAGGAGTTGTCTGATTGCTGCTTGCCTTCACTGTTTGTTTGGAGAAACCTTGAAATCATCGTGGAAGATAACAAGCATATAAACTGAAGTGCTTATTAGGCACGTGATTTTTTTCTCTACTGTCTTGATTATTAACTTGTTTTCCTTGTGTAAACACAGGATCTTTAGTCTTTTGCTTTCTTTCATTATTTGCAAAAGAATGTATTCTCAACATGTTTCTTAATTATAACCTAAAGAGAAACAGGTAGATAATGGAACACTCTTAAAATGTGCTAGCTATCTAAAAATAAGTTAGAGGTGCTAGAGATGGATTTACTATTTCACTTAATGTGTGAATTCTCATACCATAAGGAAAGTAACTGAATTGCTTGTGTATTTTAGTTGAAAGTATTTGTCAGCTAGCAATTTTCAACTTCTCTCCATGATACAAACTTCTGTTCAAGTTAACTTAATGAACCTACTGTCACTATTTTCTGTTAACTTCCCTCCCTATCCTATATGCAATTACTTCAATGCTCCACCCATCCTGAATTTTAAGTTACACAGCCCCTACAGACATACCCACTCCCAGTGAAATGTGAGAACATGATAGGATTGTTAAGAAAAACTTGGGCAGACATATACAGCAGTAATGGGAGTGCACAGTAGATTTCACTGATGGTGGTAAATTACGCAGGGGGAATGTGAAAGAAGTTTGTGATACACTGCAGAATTCTTGGTCCTATGTCTGTTCTGAAATACAGAAGTTATTTAATGCACTGTTGAAGCATCAATTTTGAAACTGGCCCTTACTAGCAAGTTGGTGCTCTGTGAAAAAGCATTCTACTTGCTTTCTCAGTAGAAGACTACAGAGGAAAGATATAGATGTGATGAGAATAAGAGAACACAAAGAATAAATTGGATATCAATAACAATATCAGGTAGTTATCTAAGGCCACCAACTTAGATATTACAGAAAACAAACTTTGAACCACAAAGTACATGAAGTGTGGGAGTTTTGTGGGATTTTGGTTTTGTTTTTTTCCTGATGAGGCATAGGAAGAATGTTTTAATGAGGTATTGGAATAAAACTTTACCTACAAGACTATAATCTTCCAGACAAATTTCCTAAGCTGAAAACTTCACAATAAAGTAAATAGCTAATTGATCTTTTCAGCTTTCCCCATGGCTTCATCACTGCTATTCTGCTCTGTAAATTGGATTTATAAATATATTAGAAATATCTCAAAGAGCATAAGTATTCTTCTTCGTGTTACCATTTCTAAATAAAACCTCATGTATTGCATTCACGTAATCTGTACCTCAATCAAGAGAGAGAAACCAGACAGCACTGTTCCCTTCCCTTAGCCAGATTATTTGTCAGAATACAAGCATTACAGTAATTTTTTTAGTAAAGAGAATAGGAGAATTCTGGGATGCATACAACTACCTTCAACTTTGACTAATTACTTAGTATTGATCTTTCTCCTACCAAAAGCAGAATATTCTTTTAATATTGGGTGGGATTTAGGGTGGGCAGTATAACATAGGTAGTATGATTTTTGTGTTGTAGCTGAAGTTAGGAATACATTGAAATAGCTTAAAACCAATGCTGGGCAAAGCTGATATGATACCTTCTAGATTAGTTTATTCTCTCCCCATTATCATTCAGCTTTAAAGGAGCAATAAGCTGTATTAGAGAATCAAGTTCTTTGTCTGTCATTACATGCAAACGTGCACTGAGCATGTTATAACAACAATAGGAGAGACTTCCTTGGCTGTGGTGTTGGTAATCCCTTTAACAATATGCACAAGTCATTTTGTTACCTGTCATTACAGCAAACCTCAAGTTAATTCAACAGATGATATTCATACACTGCACACAGGCCCTCCTCATTGCAGCAAACACGGTCACCTCTGCAAACTCAGAATTGTGAGGAAGGATGGGGAAAACAAGGGCAGGATGTTTTATAGCTGTCCTCTACCCACAGAAACTCGGTGCAACTATTTTCAAGTAAGTATACGACTTCACAGCCTGTAATGTTTCCCATTTTTTCCTTAATTCAATCACTTTTTCATGCAGCCACCATACCCCAATCATCTATAACTGTGCACAAGTGTTTAAAATTATCTCTTGCTTTTAATGAATCATATCTGTTCACACTGAATTGATGCATAATCATGACTGTAAGCTTATTGTTTCAGTTACTTCTCTTACATCTGAGAGCATACCTTTAGTGCAAATGCTCTTGATCTGCTTCAGCATAATGTAAGGCAGATGCATAATAGAATTATCGATTTGGAGAGACTTGTACAGCTCAGTTATCTTCAGCCTCTGGGTTGAAGGAGTGCTGCAAAACTTAGATCTGGACATCAGCTATGTCTCTGTCAAGACAAAATCTTGAAAACCTCTGAGGGCACACATTAGACAGACTACACACACTGTAGTCTGTCTGGACTGTTCCTTTCACAGCTGCACTGCTGTGCAACCCAGCCTTCATGGCTGCAACCTGTGGTCTCAGCGTCTCGCTGCGTGAATGTACAAGAAAGGGAAGAGCTTAGGTCACCTACCAACAGAAAGAATATATGAATTTAAGTCAGTAATGACTATGATGCCTTAATTTGTAGAAAACTGTGCATTAACATCAATTAAACTTACAAAGCCTAGTTGTAATATTTAACACCAATTAAAATGTATACAGTGCACTGATCACTGGAGAGATCAGACTATACTTAGTAGCAAGAATTTCTGTTAAGGCCTCTCTTGTAGATCCATCTCCATTTTCAATTTTAAAATAATGAGCTCAGAGCCAACATATATGATAAAACCATATCTAAAAATTGTTTCTTTTGACAGTGGGCTGACTTGAATTTTCCATTTTGTCACCATGGCAAGCGATGCGTTATGAGGATGGTGCTGAAGCTTGGTCCCAATAATGGAAGGAATTTCTTTGTGTGTCCATTAGGAAAGGAAAAACAGTGTGGCTTTTTTCAGTGGGCAGAAAATAAGCCAATTACACAGTTTACTCCTTGATGATATCAGTATCTAAGACATCCTAAGAAATAGATAAGTACAACTCTCACTGGTCATTTCTGTTTTGTTGTCACCTGTTTTTCCTGTTCACTGATTGATTAGTCAAATTGCTCCCATAACTAAGTAAAAATTACAGATTACTCTATCCCAATTTTAAAAAGTCCTATAACATTAAACACTGCTTGTATGCTGCATACTAACTTGCAGTATATTGTGACACACAATATTTCATATTCATATAACAATAGTTATATTTCCAGTCAAATAATTGAACCGCTTTCTATTTTTCATGTAAATGTCACTGCACTGTCAGCACTGCACATTTTCAAGCTGATATGCATTATGGAATGGATCTTAATCTGAATTTGTACTTCAAATTGTTAGTCTTATAAACAGGTATTTAATGAATAAAATTTACTGTCCTCTTCAATATAGCTTCATGCTTTATTTCTTCAGAGCTTGAAAAGAAACAACAGACTGTACATTTTAAATTTTACTATAGCTGGATGTTTGACCTTCCTAGATTTGGAAAACAGACACACACTGCCCCACAGTTAATAACATGACTCTGCATTTTTCTTAATTATATGTTTTTAATCTGGATCTTAACATTTGATTCTGGTTGCTATTCTGTGTTCCCTAATCTGTGTTAAATGTGTAATAAAACCATTCCAGACCGTTCCACTTGGGTGGTTAAAAGACAACTGAAAACTTGTAAATGGTTTACAATTGCTCAATATTGCTTTTTTGAGTATTTTTGGTTGGAAGGACTTGCAGGGAAGATGGTACTTGGAACTAAAGAAAACTCAATTTTCCTGAGAAATCTGTGGAACTAGAGTCCAGTTTAAAGCCTCAATGCCATACTGTGATTGAAACCAATTAATTTTTGTCCTTGCCATCAACTTCAGAGGAGACTTTCTTCTTTCTCTTTTCAGTAGCCTATGCCATATTTCAAGACCTTTAAATGTTTCCTTATGTGATGGTAATCTTCCTTTTAAAAAAAAAATAAAAAAATCAGGCTGTAGAAAGTATAATTTTATGTTGCTTGGTGGATTCTTTCCAACTTACATGTATCTTTCATGAAGCCTGTTTAAAGTGGGGTACTGAACCCTATCTGAGAACAAAACAAGCTACTTCACATGGTGAAGACTTTTTATATAAAAGACACCAATGATACTTTATTGCTATGATGGTATATCACTGTTCTAAGCTAATTTGGGTTATATATCTAAATCTTTAGAACTGTCTTATTTTTACAATTCATTATTATGAGAAGGTGATTATTTTTCCATGTGGTTGGGTGTCTTGCACAGGGATAAATCTTCAATGCTTCAGCTAAACATGAAAAATACAACTACTTTTGATCATTTGCCTTTAACAAATGCAAAGCTAGAACTTGAATGACTTTTTCAGACTTTGACACTTCAAAGATAACAGGCTGTCTCTTTTTAAATCTTACCCGTGAGACAAGAAGTAAATGAATATTTGTTTACATATAACACATACTAGCTTTAAAGGATTAACTGCTTTTATTAACTACTGCAGTTACTTTCTTTATTTCCTTATTTCCAGAACATGCTGTGTGTAAAAATAAGTAAATGCATAAGCAATATGGAAATTTAACCTGGACAACACAGCAGTAATATATAAAGTGCATTTACCATTCTTCAATGAAATGTGTATTCTGTCCAGCTTAAACTAAGGAAATGTAATATTTTGTCCCGATCAGTAGTTCATCCATTTAAAAAGTAATTTCTCCTGAAGTCTGAATACTTCAAATGCATGAGAAATCATCTAGATGTTATTATTAAAACAATGTTTTATCTTTGAATAAAAATTGTTTCAAAAAAACTTCTGAAACATCTAATTGCTGCTGTTTTCTGTTTGCCTAAATTACAACTGTTAACGTGCTAACTTATGTTTATTATCTCAAATATAACATAATAGGCTAGCACAGGCTATCCAGTTGAAGTAATCAGAGCTGGTTGCATATATGAAGCTTTAACAACTATATGTCACAACATGTCAGTGAAAATGTAAATGGCAAACAGCAAGGACAGCTAAAGCTAATCAAACCAGCACATAGAGGAATCTAAGATGTTTGTACTCCAGTGAAACAAGAGACTAAATAAAAGACAGTTAATTCTAGATCACTATCTGTCTCTGCATAACTTACTGCTTCTGCCAATGCATTTTTCCCCTCCAGCCTGCTATTTTTCCTCCTCCTTAGGGAAAGAGAGCATTACACTACTTGTTTAACAAGCTGTAGCTGATATTTGATATTAAAAAAAGGTTTTGATAAATAAAGTTGCAATAAAACTTAAAATACATCCTCCTCAAAAGAAAAGCAACCAAGGGTTCAAAGCAGTAGGTGGTTCTTGAAACGATCTCTTGTTTGTTCAGAAGTCCTGATTTTGCCTTTTGTCCTAGTATTTTAAAAATGAGGCTGTTGTGGTTTTGTTTTCACATCAATTTATCTAATATAGTGCAAATGATGAAATAAATACACATACTTCAGATTCTTATATTGCTTACCTTTTTGGATGTTGTGTTGTATACGAACAGCTGTGGGAGCTAAAAAGAGCGATAAAGTGATAGTCAAAAGAAGGAACTGTCTATCCCAAAAGTTTCCTGATTTCTGTTCTTCATGAAATCTATTGTAAGCGGTTTAAAAAAGTAGTCATTTTCAAAGGCTTTGGGATTCTGACATAGTTATTAGTTTAACTTCCTGCATCTGTACATACCAAAGAAACAAGCTGTGTTACAAGTTTCTCCAGGAAGCTGTTAGAACTGACAAGCTCACGTAAGCTTCTTTGGCTTGATACATTTCAAATAAGAAGATAATTGCAGCTCTATAGCTAGCTTTACTGGAAGATTTTGTTCATAAATACTCTTACAATTTTTGGAGATTTTTTTAGACATCAGCATTATAACATGTGACAGCATGACTCACAATGAAAGTTTGTATTGAACAATTTTCTAGCTCTGTTTATGACGAAGCAATCCTCATAGAGGATCAAACAGAGATCACAAGATGTGAAGTAAAGACTAAACCTAGAAAACCCTAATGCCATACCTTTTTTTTTGCTTTACAGCAGGCAATTTAGTTACTATCACAGTTTAAATTTAAGCAGAATACATCTTTCACTTTCAAAGTAATATTTATTTTCCAGTTGACATAGGTTAGAATCACACACTTTTCCTACTTTCAGCCCTTTGTGTCCTTATTTAAACTACTTTTATTATCAACTATTTGTTAAAGGTATATGTATTTCTTAACCTATATATGCACAACTACCATTTGATGTCAATATGAATTCAGCAAATAGACTGAGACCTGAAGTAATGGTCTTACATTACTAATTCACTGAATAATAAAGTTGCACCTAAAATACATACTCAAGTTTTGTGTCATGACTGTCACAGCTGTAAACACAGACCTTTTCTATGATATACAACTTTATATCTGCATCCACCCATCTGTGTAAAATGTAGCCCTGGTTCTCACTTATTTTTCTGAAATGGAAAACAACGAAGAGTGTTTTAGTTTGATGGGAGAACGGGATGTTCAAAGAAGTGGACGATGCCATCTTTTCATCTGCTAAATATGTGCATGAAACGTTCATTACTTTCACATGAAATCAAAAGGCATTGCAAAGTCTTTCACAGACTTCATAGCAACTGCAGGCCTTCTTTTTCTCTAAACAAAATCTCTTTGCTGGAAGATTTAAGACTCTATTCAACTTATCCCTGTGTCCTGCACTATGCAATTTCACTTGTTGTCAGCTACACTTGCACTGACATTTGGTGATGAAAGCTCAAGTTAAACATCTAGCATATTAATATCCTGCAAGTATTTATTTTTATTCCTTCAATATTTGAAAGGTTGTTTACTATGTCCAATTTTCACTTAAATATTCAGAACATATGTTCAAGATCCATTTAGAAAAGGCTGGAAATACTCTCTATTTTGTACTGAGCTCAGACTAAACAGTGTTCAGCCTCAGTTTATGAGTGAATATAACCGCACACTAAACTGAATTAAAAACTGGCCTATGCATACATTTTGCTGACAGATCTGTACTCGAGGCTGATTCCGGCTATCTGCAAAAATACTCAAAGTGGGCCTTAGCATAGCAGCTTGAACATCACACCTTCATGTACAAACTCATTTGTACTCCATTAGTTTGTAGTTTATGCAAAGCAAGTAAAGATTTTCAAAGAAAATTGCAAATACATACTACGCAACTCAAGTAGGAGCTGATCCCACTGCAGTCAGGCTACAGAGCTTCACACCTTGTTTGCTCCTACACAGCAGTGCAAAAAGGATAAAAAATTCTATGCTCCTAAACTATTCAGGTATGCAGATACTACAGCAACAACAGAATATAAATAGTTGAAGCTTTTGTAAATTATTACTTGTTTCATATGTAGTATAGTATGGTAGGACAGGAATTATTATAATATTGAAACAGAACAGGAATTCTATGCGAGCAGCCAGTAACTACAGAACTTTAAGTACTTATGGGGTAAAATAGACAAGGTGTAATTCAGGCAGGTTTTAAAAAATAAATAAATAAAAAAAAAAATAAAAATAAAAATTAAAAAAAAACACAAAACCCTGAAATTTTAATGTGCTTACACAAAAGGAGGCAAAAAAAAAAAAAAAAAAAGAAAAGAAAAAAAGAAACCAACAGAGCAGTTAGATCACTAATTGTACACTCAAAACATTATTTAGAAAGTCCCAGCTCACAGCAAGTGTGATGCTCGTTCACATGTAATAAATTAGGTACTGCTGCAAATCAAAACAAATAATATTTTTTCTTTACTCACTGCTCCAGCTTTAGCTACTGCCCATTAATTTCAAATTCAAAGTCTCTTGAATCCACAGATGAATTAACTTTATTTTTGATTTAATACTATATCAATAAATGAAGCACATGAAGAAATTCAAGCACTTGAACTTTGTTACTTAAATCTCCAAGGGCCAGCTAAAGCCTATTTTACATACAACCACTCACCTATATCTATCACAAAGTCTCTTCAACATAACACAGTATGCAGGATTGACAGTTCTGATGGTAATAAATACTGAAAAAGGCCATTCTCGAGACAGCACTATTAATCAAGCCACATTCAGCTATTTGGTCAAAAACACCAGTCATTATGTTAATTGCAAGGCTTCAAGTGACAATCAGCTAGCAGGCTCTGCTGATTGAGATGAACCTTTTAATGATAGCTTAGGTGATTACCTTCAATTTCTATTTAAAGATCACTTAGGCTTCTTGATCAAAATTACTGATGACAAATTTGTCACTGAGGTTGGCATTGTTTCCTGGAAACAGGAATGATACTGGGCAGCAAATAAACTCCATACCTCAGTATGCTGCTTTCAAGCTTCCACTTCTGTGGCAGCTCTACAAGCTGAGCCACCAACCCGCAGTAGAACTCAAGTCCACTCATTGCTAGAGAGTGGCGTACAGAGCTCACAACAGCTCTAGTTTACAAAAGAGCACGTTGGGAACCATCTCTGAGATTCCTATACATTCTCCATCCCATTTGTGATTGTATTAAGGGAAAGGTTCCACCCACATGGCTAGTCAATAGCAATTTGAAATGATGGAATATTTATCTGGCATTAGCACTTACGTTATCACACCGACATACTACATCACTGCTATAAAACTTTATGCAAGATGAATTTCTATTCTCAACTCTGAAAGATACTTGATTTTTCAAATTAAGTTAGAGTTGTAGATCTATTTTTTAATGCAATGGGACCTAGCTCAGCTGAGCATACAGGCACTTATCTCAGGTCTAAATGTCTTCATGATTCAGTAACCAAACAACCCTGTGATAAACCCCTTGCTCTCACCCTCCCCCCGCTCCCACCCCCAAAGAGTTCAAACACAGCAGTCAGCCAAAAACAAGGCAGTATTTACACAGAGTATAAAGCACAGTGATTTTCAATTACATAGTCAAGAATTCACAGTGGTCACATTTTCACAAGAGCATTGCGAAACCTCAGTTGCTTTGAAATATGACATTTTGAGTCATACAACCTCCTTATGGGGAAACCAAATTCATATTTTAATCAAGAGAAAGGCATTAAAAAAATCTGTTGCACGGAGGTTCTGCACTTACCCATTTTGAAGGTGGAAAATGTATATTAAAGAATTAACAACTTAAAAAGACTGACGAGGAAGATATGACAAGACAGAAGAGAAACATGACAACAGCTTGTTGATGAGAACTGTACCTGAAGTGGGAATTCTTGATAGAAATCCTTTTCTCACTTCTCTGAATTTTACTGGGGAGAAATAGCTAGGGTGGGATTGAGGGCTGAATCACGAAGCCTGTTGAAAGACAGGCACCTTAATTCAGTGTGCAGAAAAGCTGTGAGGAAGTTACTTTCGCCAATCTGAAAATGTACTGTCACCAGCTGAAAAACTTAAAAAAGGTTTTCTGCCAGACAAGAAAGCTGATGCTTATTTTTTTGGACTTCAAAATCACCAGAACCAATTACATAAATGCATACTGGGAGGGTGGAAGTATTATCACTCCTTCACAGGCACCAAAACCTTGACCTAACTGAAATCAAGCATCAAAGTTGGACAAAGCTCGAAACTTAGCCTTATCTTCAGCACCTTACCAGCTAATCACTCTCTGTGCAGTATAATGGCTTTTGTTGGATTTCATTACCACCACTGTAGCTATGCACGTAGAAGCATAAGATGATATTCTACACGTACCTGAGGGGATGTGACAGATACTCCTCCAAAAAGATGTAACCGAACTGCTGCAGAGCTATTTGTTACTGCTCTTCGGTCAGCAATTATGAACCCCACAGCAGAACCATTGGACAGGGATGCAGGCATCTGCTATTCTGTGCAAACTGCAGATGGAGGCCAGAGAAGTTAAGACTGCTGGATCTAGCATGAGGATGCTCAGGTGCACATGAATCATTCTGCACCTCCTGAATCAGGACTGGCAGAAAAGTAACAACCAGAAAAGAGAGCAGACAAGAAGGAAAAAAAACATCACATAAAGCTGTTAGCATCCTTAAGCCTGTGCAATAGTGATGTCACCTGCCCAAAGTCTCATTTCATGAAGCTACCACTTCGACTAAGCAGTAACTGAAATTGTTAAAATTATGGCCAAGCAGCAAGATCCTGTGTCATTTCATGTTGACAGGTTCATGAGAATAGCAAGAAATTGGATTTCAACATTTACTGTTTGTTGGCATTGCAGCTACTCTAATATAATTCCTTTTCTACTCCACAACATGGAAATTAGTCTTCAGTAACAACCAAATTAACAACAACAACAAAAAAACATTACTGTACATGAATTAAACATGTTTACAATAAATTTTACATTCACCCTTTTAATCTACAGTGCTGTATTTCATCTATAACTGTAAAACCTTAAGAAAAAATCGTAAGTTAAGAATTGATTAGGCAACAAAAACAGGCAAATTAATTCCATGTCACTTCTTAATTCTCAGAAAGAGCGTCGCTGATACAAATATTAATTTATGGAAAGTTTTAGTTGCTTTGTACTTTCCTATGCATCACCTTGCTAATCAAAACTTCATTCTCAGAGATTATTATAATTTGCCATGGAATTTTTCTCATAACAGTGAATATCCAGGAGCAGTGTTAAGCAAGAATCACAAGAACACATTTTTATTGTCAAATAGCCTGTCACATGGTACTCTGTAAATAATATATACCATAAATTGACTGTTCATGAACAAGCATTTAGACCTAGCTTAGAATAATCCTAAATGCCATCATGCAATCTAATGTGATACTGTCTCTCAATTTACTCAAAAACACAGCTTATATAGTCATCATTTAAATCACTAAGTCACTAATTAGTTCAATAGGTAACCCTAAATATGTTTTTCTACTTATAAACAAAAAGTCTTTTCACTGGGCAGGAAAGCACACAGAACAGTTTTGGTGACAAAAGAAAACAACTTGACTAAAAACCTAATTTACTGCACACAGCTGAGCAGAATCTATTTTACTAAGGTCCTGTGCAATAGCAGAGAACCTATTAAACAATCTAAGTGAAGGTCATGAATAAAACGAATGCAGTAACATAGCCTGTGGAAATTAACAGGAAGGCAAACATACCTGACACTTCCAAATAATAAAACATCCAGATTATAAAGCTCCACATGAGAGAAACTACTTAGCTTTATTTCCCATTTCTGTTTTACAATTACAAGCTGATTTAATATTATGGTTATTTAACACTATGAAATATTACTTTAACCTGTAAATGCGTATATGTAAACATATAATTTCATTTCTTTTAAATACTTCCCAATTTTAATTAATTTTTATTAATTTTTATTAATTTTTATTAATTTTTATTAATTTTTA